>NC_091396.1:54364384-54671764 GCF_032191515.1 Phaenicophaeus curvirostris | reverse complement strand
TGCAAGGCATGGTCCTAGCTGTTCAAATAAGAGCCCAGGGTCCTTCTACAACCCACACTACAATACATCAGCATTTCATAAGCTAAATATACAGCAAGCACAATTACAAATACCAATGTAGTAGGCAATTCCAGTATCCAGCTATTGCCTGAGAAATGGTTTAATTTAAAGTCCATTTGGAAATAAAAATTACAAAGCATCAAGCTTTGCTAAAGCTAAATACTACTAAAATACTACTACTTTCTTCTCTCTGACAAGAGAAAGTTGATTTTGCACGGAATAGAAGTAACTTGCACTAATTATGTTTGCATTAGTGGGAGTTCTTCTAACATACCAATGGCAACCCTTTTCACGGAAATCTGATATTATGCAGCTGAATACATCTGCACAGCTTTCTTGGGCACTTTTCTTTAAAGTGCATTCATCATAGTCATCTATCACCACTTTTCCACCTCATGACTGCACTTGACTCAATCAAATAATTTGTGAACTAGAAATAAAATTGGTTCAACTTCAAAAATTGTGTACTGTACAATTTGATGCAAAGCCTAGGGCTCTATTCACTTAAGGAAGAAATGATGCAGCATGGTAGATGATTCATTTGCCAAAGGAACTAATTCTTTCTAATAAACAAAACTCTATGCTTATGAAGTTGTACCCTCTACCTCTTCAGAAGATCGTAACGAAAGCTACTGGGATCTTGTTCTGAGAGGTGCCAGAAGGAGGCAGAAGTTGCATTGTTTCCCATAAATGTATGCTTTAAAGCCTTAGAAACCAAGTACAGATGCTGAACCCTGATGTCCATTTAATATAATGCAGTTTAATATTGCAGGCGCTGAAATACAGTTTATAGCAGATTTAAATCAAAACCTGCTTTTTCATCTTGTGTTATGGGTGTAGTTCACTCCCTTCTGCTGTGAGCTAAATGGATTTGATGGTGTTCACCTTTTTCACTGGCTTTAGCCAGAGGCCATCAGCAGTGACCTGTACCAACAATGTGCATTGGCTTTCCATGAGGTGTGATATTAGTATCAGTTTGTTATGTCAAGTCTGCAGGAACCAGTAGCCACTGGTCTCACTATATCAAACAGTATGTATGTAATTACAAGATGACTACAAAACCCTTTCTGGGCCCTGGTTGTGCTCGCTACCTGACTGGTGACCTCACATGTTACTTCCAAATTTTAAAGGAGTTATTTGATGTTGAAATACTTGTTCTTCTGACAGTCCCTGCTATCTTTTTTTCACAACAGCTTTGTCACACCTAGGTGTCCAGATCAGAAACATGTTCTGTATTCACACAACCACAGAATCACTAGGTTGGCCTTAGGGGCATGGTTTAGTGGTTGATAGGAATGGTTGGGCTCGATGATCCTGTGGGTCTTTTCCAACCTAGTGATTCTGTGATTCTGTAATTCCGTGCAAAGACCTCCAGGATCATAGAGTCCAATCATTCCTATCAAATATTAAACAATGCCCCTCAGCACCATCTACCCATCTTTTAAATACCTCCAGGAATAGTGTCTCAAACACCTCTCTGGGAAGGCTGTTCCAGTGCCCAATGACCCTTTCCATGAATATTTTTTTTTCTGATGTCCAGCCTGAACCTCCACTGGCAGAGCTTGAGGCCATTCCTCCTTGTACTGTCCCCTGACACTTGGGAGAAGAGGCCATCACCCTCCTCCCTGGACCTGCTGATGATGTTTCTGATACAAGCCAAGATGCCATGGGTCCTCTTGGACATCTGGGCAATGTATTTGCTACTTTCTATGTGTGAATCCATAGATAGCCTCAGTCCTGAGCCCAGAAACCATTTGCTGGCATCCTGGAAGAAGGTACACAGTGTGCTGGGTACAGAGAGGTTAGTCAGGCTCAGGACTTGAGCAAGAAAGCAGGAACACTCTTTCAAGCAATGTCAAAATTTCAGTGAGGCACAAGGTAAGACTCTTTGACTCCTCAGCCATCTTGAATTCCTTTCATCTTCAGGCAAAGAGAATGACCATATTCTGTGCTCTATTCTGAAGTGGTTTGTGATCTTACTAACAAAAAAACATGAAAGATAAAAAATATAACTTTGTAATATTTCTGTAGTTCTAGCATACTAGTTCTTGGTGTAGATCTATGACCTCAACCTGACTCTTTACCTAGACTCTCTATGATTTCCAGGATTTTAGGATTGTGATAATATCTCTTTATTTCTTTTTAATTAAAGAGTAAAAAAAAAAGATGCACCTCAAGAAGACTTCCCAGCCACAACTAGTGGAAAAAGAGGAGACAGTTTTCACCGTTTTCTCACTGTGTTTTTTTTTAAATGTTGTTTCAGTAAGTTCAGGGTAAGTTTGCCAACCATAACTAATGTTGAACCATGATGTCAGGAAGGGGGTGGAGGGTCTTTATGTGACTTGATATTTTTATCTTGACATGTTTGTGCTAAAAGAAAGTTCACTGTCTAGGATTTTATCACATTCAATTATTCCTATCAGCTTGTGGATTTGAGATGTATTCCTAAAAACTGCCATTAGAATAATTTGTTCTGCCTCCTCCTTCTAGACTGGCAATAATTGCCCACCCACCTTCCCCCTCCTTTTTCTCCGTCTCACCTACTGAGTCTCTTCTAGCTCCCCAGAGGGGTCTGATCAGAGCTACATAAACCTTTGCTATATATATCTTTTACTTCCTACTGCACTGATGGAACTCCTTGATCCCTTGCTAAACTATAGTGGACTTCTCTGAGATAATGTTTAATCCTTTACTGGACTTACAGGTATTCTGTAAGTCAATAAAACTGCCTTTTAAAGTTACAACTCCATAAAGAATGATCTCTCTATTAAGCATTCTGTATAAGGGGCACTATACAATTTCTTTCTACACTATACCCAGGTTATAGTTCATCTCCTCATTCTTCTGGAAGTGCTTTTCAAACCACTTTGTGGATAGCTGAGGTCACACATTTTGAGTTTGACATATAGTTCTTTTTTTCTTGGTCTCTGCAGAGAAACTGTTGGAGTACCACAAAGATTCTTTTAGTTTGTGGGTATTTTAGGCAATTTCTAATCCAATTGAAGCATAGTTAGAGAGATTAATAATGAGCAAATGTAGATGAGGGAGTCTTAACAGCAAATTTCAAAGGAAGAGAGCTATTAGATCAGATATGGTAAACATTCTTCATTCAATAATTCTACTATTTCAGTTATATACCAATCTATGAAAATATGTTTCTGGTTTTAGTTCAATGTAGCCAAAACGTGTAACATCATCCACTCTCATACAGTTGCATGTCAAGATGATGACCATAATGAATAAGACTAGCTTTAGATATTTCTGTAGTTTGGCACTGATGCCACAGAGCAGCTTTGTAGCTTTATCAAATCTGGACTGAGGGGCTCAAACAATTGTCTAAATCATAGAATCATAGAATGGTTTAGATTGGAAGGGACCTTATAGATTATCTAGTTCCAACCTTCTTGCCATGGGCAAGGACACCTCCCACCAGACTAGGCTGCTCGAGGCCCTATGCAAGCTGGCCTTGAACACCTCCAGGGAAGGGACATCCACAACTTCCCTGGGCATCATGATCCAATGCCTCACCACCCTCATTGTGAAGAATTTCTTCCTAATGTCTAATCTAAATCTCCCCCTTTCCAATGTAAAGCCATTCCCCTTCATCCTATCACTACATGCCCTTGGAAAAAGTCCCTCCACAGTTTTCTTGAATGCCCCCTTCAGGTACTGGAAGGTCACTACAAGGTCTCCCTGGAACCTTCTCTTCTCCAGGCTGAACAACTCCACTCTCTCAGTCTGTCCTCACAGCAGAAGTGCTCTATTTCTCTCACCATCTTTTTGTCTGTCCTTTGGACCCATCCCAACAGTTCCACATCTTTCATATCTTGGAGATTCCAGAACTGGACACAGTACTCCAGATGGGATATCAAAAGAGAGGAATAAAGGGGGAGAATTGCCTCCCTTGCCCTGCTGGCCACACTTCTTATGACGCAGCCCAGGATACAGTTGGCCTTCTGGGCTGCGAGTACGCATTGTCAGCTCACATGCAACAGCACCCCCAAGTCGTTCTCTGCAGGGCTGCTTCCAATCACATCATCCCCCATCTTGTATTGGCACCACAGATTGCCCCAACCCAAGTGTAGGACCTTGCGCTTGGCCTTGTTGAACTTCATGAGATTCACACAGGCTCACTTCTCCAGCTTGTCCAGGTCCCTCTGGATGATATCCTGTCCTTCTGGCATGACAACAGCACCATTCAGCAGACAACTCACCACTCAATAGACCACTTCTCCAGAGTCCATCTCAGTTGTTAAAGTGCTGAGGGTGGTAAAATGCTCATACCACATATGAGCAGCTATCACTACCTGTCTTGTGACAATTGTATTAAACTACCTATATTCTTTTGATAGTTTCAGTCTGGCTATTAGCATTCTCCACTGGAAGCAGACAAGAATTCAAGAGAAAAATTGAATGAAATTTTGAGAATAGACACATCCAGATTCCACAATTTTTGTCCTTTTGAAGGATGCATGCTCCATTTTTCATCTCTCTCACTGATTACATTAGAGCGGAGAAGTCAAGTAAATCACTGAAATCTAAATAATCACAAAACCTACTCTGATTTTATTCACCTTTGATTTTATGTTCATTTCAAATTCAACAGTAAACTGTTCCCACCACTGGCTGAATGTGTTGCTTTCATACAGTGTGCTCTGCACATGCCCCCATAAACCTCAAAGAGTAAAGAGAAGGAGCAATAATGGAATGCTCAGCCTCATATAGTCTGTTCAAATAATCAACCACACTTAAATATTCACACGAGCTAGACATCTCAACTCAAAACGACCTTGATACTCCTAGGTTGTGACAAGGAGGCAGAACTATTTGAACCTGCGGAGAATTCCAAAAGACAGTGATTTAAGAAACTGTTTTTAGACCTGTTTAGAAATTGATGTAAAGCTGCATTTCATCATACATGGAGTAAAACATCACGTTTCTGCATTTTGCCAGCATGATATGAGGCGATTAATATACACTAGTAAAAGTGTTGTTTTCATGATTATTAGGTTTGTATATCTTTTACAGCTTTTATACTTCCCAAGTAAAACCTGCTAATCTATCTTTTCCCCCTGAATTTGCATGAAATTGGTACTGTTTCAGAGAACTCCCCATGAAATTAGTGCTTTTCTCTAAAGGGCACACAAATTTTTATAATACTGTTTTTGCTGCAGTATTGTTTACTGCAACAAGTTGGTTTGAATACCTCTTTTTCAGTATAGTCATTGACAAGTATTTCCAGTATGATGGGGAAGTGATAGGCTACAGTAGTAGTTAGAATTTCCCTTCAGTTATGTGCCTGATTTTATAGTTCCTTAGAAATCTTCCAACAAGTCATTTCTACATTGTTTGTCTGTTATGTCTCGGGGAGGTAAGAACAGTTTTGAGACAGTCAAAGAGAAGAATCATTAAGTTTTTCAAAGATATATTGAAAATATCACAATACTTTACTTGCAATTGACTTGTATGCAAAACAATGACTGAATTACTTGTGGGACTGTAAGCTTTGACCAAAGGTATGGGTAAAAGTTACATCTCCGAGACTTCTTCATCCATTGTTCAAAATATAATGCAAGATAAAGAGTTTGAGAAGAAAATAGGAAAATGAAATGTGTTACAACAAAAACTCCTTGGTTTTCCCATTTTTTAATCTTTAATTATAAACTCAAACACCTGTTTTCTTTATTTTCCTTGTTCTCATTCTTCACAAGAAAGAGAGTAAAAAATGTTGATTCTACCTGCAAACTCCTCAGAAAGCTGTCATTCTTCAGTGACTGCAAAAAAATACTAACAAAATAACTTATCCTATCCTGCTCTGCTTCTTCAATTAACTTCTCCATCAGGAAATGAAGATCTGACTGAAATAACATGACTGAAGCTGACCTGGAGAGGCTGTCCTCAAGGCTTTCTTGGTATGTTCCTGCTCTTGATTCTCCATCTGCCTGGTTCTTGAATTAAAGATAACGCTGCAACCACAGAAGGTAGGGAAACCAAAACTTCTAGTGGCCCTGTAAGTTGTTGCTTTGTCAATACATTTTTCAAAACATTAACCCTCCAGGTGGCATATGGGGCGTGCAACCACCTAAAGCAGGGGAAGTTTGATGGAATGGCTGGGATGAGCTGCAATCTATTTACACAAACTCCAGAGACACATAGCAAGTCACAAATACTACCAGCAAGAAACAGAGAGAACTTCCAGGTCTCATAGAAGATAATAAAATACATCTCTCACTTTGCTTATCTGAGAAGCTCAAGAAAGAAAAGACAAAATCATTAGGTTCCAGAAAAATAATGAAATTGCAAAATCCATTTGTTTTACAGGAACCGTTCCAATTTACATACAGCAGCAGTAGGATCAGAGGACAGTAGGATTGCATATTTACGAATTCCTAGTTGAATTCTTAGGAAAAAAGTTCCCTAGAAAAGGCTCTCAATACAAAACATAAGATCTTGCATAGTAGGAATGAAAGGAATATAAAGGGGACAAGATAAGTGACCTTACTTTCCAAAAGGAAGAGTTAAATCTGTTTAGATTCCTGGAATGTGCTTTTCTACAATTTCAAATATTTTAAAATGTATTTTTTATAGATCTTTTGATAACTACAAAATGATCTCCAATTATAAAAACTTCTACGTACTCCTAATCTTCATTCCTGCTAGAAAATGGTTTTAGTTAAGTATTTGCTTAGTGCATTGGAACATTATAATAGACAAGTCACTCTAGACTAGGTAATTTCTGTGAATTTCTTTGTTAGTAGTGGCATGTTCTCTCAGTGACTGGGAAAAAGAAAAGAAAACTCAAATAAACTTCAATATTTACCTTCCTAAATGTTTTTCTGTTCTCCTCTGAAAATTTTCAGAGTATTTGTACTTTTTCCTCTAGATTGTGAGATGAAAATACTGTCAGATCAAACTTCTTCTGTCTGACATTTTTGTCAAGCAAATGTTTCTCTAACTAGCTTTTTTCAGAGTCTGTCCTGCAACAATACTATCCGTTTAAATGGGCTGCTACTAAGAGAATGCTGAAGCCTTTAAAACAAAGATAAATGGAATGAAAAAGACAAAGCCTTACAGATCTGAAGGGTGACTCAGGCCAAGGCAGTATAACCAGCATGGTTGAAAAGTGTAACTTTTTACTTGCGTTTTATGTTCTGGCTTTTAAAATGAAACGGGGAAACAGATATGGGAAATAAACGTATGAAAAGAGGTGATACATGGAAGAATACATAAGTAGAAAACTGAAAAGAAAGAGGTTGTACTTAAGGGTAATTGAGGAAAAAGAACAGTGCAATGAGCAATAGGCTAGATGCAGGTTTAGTACAGAAAGGTAATAGAATTTGTTAAACCAGTTGACATAGTTAGAAAAGAACAAATGGGCTTTCAGGCATGCAAGCCCTTCTTCAGATCTGAAACAGCAGGGAGTACAATGAAACTTTTCAGGTACTGGATATCTTATTACCCACCCACAGGCAATGTCAGAATCCTGACTGGCAGAGGAGGCATAGATTAATGATAAGTGACACTGCCTGAATTACTCAGAATACTGACACCCAGAAAGTATTAAGATACCACCAAGCTAAGATAAGCTGTTAAACTTCCTAGGGAAGGACTCAGTTGGATTTGGAGAAGGTAAATTTGAGAGTCTGTTCTCATTCCGTTTTTAACTCTGCACCTTTCCCTTTGGCGTTTTCTGGGAGATAGGACCAATTCCAGAGTTCTCCTGAGGCGCTGATAGTGCAGCAGAGCCTTCCCTTAGACACACAACTGACTCTAGAAACACTGCAGGACTGTTCTGTTCTTTCATCTTGGTGGGAGGGAGAGAAGCGATCTCAGCTGAGTGGTGGAGAGCAGCTCCAGCTCCTGCACCTACCGAATATGCAGCTCATATTGCACAATTCAAGAAACAATATCTTAATAGGGGCATAGCTAGTCCAAGTAATACAACAGGTGGCCAATTTGGTCCGTGGAGGACAGATCAGAAGGCTGAATAGAAAAGCATAGCACAACATTTAATATGCCACAACGTTCTTAGTTTCACTGTAGTGTTATTGTTTAGCCATTGCACCTCTTTAGAATGATGGTATTATGACAGAGTTCAGATATTACTATTGTTTCCCGCAGAGGATCAAGCGTTGTACCCAGTATACAGTAGGGGCACACGTGTATGTGTGCATGAATGTATTTGGATAGGGGTTGATCATCAAGGACAGCAATCACCTGGAGCACGCTTGCATTCATTAGAGGTCTGGGGTTTTAAGCAGCTGCCAGGATCAGGGCTTGACATAATATCTTTTACTGAATTTACCATAGTAAAGACAATATCAACTATCAAAAAAAACCAAACCATAGAACCAATAAGTATTGCCAAGGTGATCCTTCCATTGTGCTTTAAATGACAACAGTAACAGCAACATGTGAGAATGGCAGGCCATTCCCCAACCACTATTATTTATTGCAGCAGCTCCTGGAGGACTAGCAGGTCAAGGCCTTTTTGTACTTGGTGTTGCTCGTGATATACAGTGAATAATAGTCCCTTTCCCCAGAGCTCCAAAGCTAGTAAGTTGACACAATATTTAATACATTTTCTATATCAATGTAAATATCTCACTCGCATCAAGATGCGATAAGACATGAACAATGTTTCATAGTGTAGTAAACTGAACAGATTAATTAATATTTCTTGGAGTTTTCTTTCCACGGTCAAGAGAACTGGACACCTAGAGGCTGAAAGGGCCATTTGCCATATGTGCTTTTATTTGTAATACCAAAGGTTATACACAAGGTAAACATACTAATGATTAAGTGGACAAACCCACTAACACATACAGAGTATAATTCTGTAATTACGTAAATCTTTCCAAAAGATGTACATTGGCTTCTAGAGACTTTTAGACAAAGACTTTTCTTCTAGAGAACAGAAATGCTATGCCTGAAAGAGCCATTCCTAGATAATTCTGTGGGAGCAATGATGGAATATCTGGGACAATAGCTATTTCTGTCATCTAGGTAAGTCTACCTGTTTCACATAAAAAATGGGCCAACTTCTCTGAGTCACATGGCTGCAAACCCATTAGCACTGTCACATTTCAGAAATACTATTGTGAGTGCCTCTCACACTGACATAATTCACTGTGCATAATAAAACCACAACCCTTTCTCTTGCTCATCCCCCAGCTTTGGTAGTTTTTTTGGTTTCTTTCTTCTCATTTTTTTCTGTTTATAAGAAGGCTGTATCCAAATTCTGCTATTTCTCCTTGAATTCTATCTTCAGTAGTCAGATGTTTCTTTCTGACTTTATCTCAACACTTTTTCAGGCCTTTATTTTCTGCTTTTGCCCTAATTACCTCCTTCTCTACAAATTTTCCTTTCTAGCATTCCCATATTTGTATCATCTTCTTCACTGTTCAAACCTCTACAACTAAGGAACATGGCCTTGCCTTACAGTCTGAATAGATGTACCTTTCACATACCTTGAATCCATCAATCCACTGATCATCACATTTAAGCTCCTTTCCCCCATTTCAGATCTTTACTTTGCTTATTTATTCAAGTTGCCCCTTATTGCACCTCCTCCCCACTACCCTGGCAGCAATTCTGTCTTTGACAGCTGACTCTCTATTTCTCTGACAAACTAATAATGGTCTCTTCCTTGCTACCCTTTTTTAGCCAAATAGCAAGGCCACTGCCTTATTTTTCTATTAAATTCCTTGTCAGTACCCACTTCCAACAAAATACTTACAAAAGTAGAAAGCCTGGTAAGAACACTTACCAGACAGGAATGGAGATTGTGAGTCTACTTTTGCCGAAAGCTTCAAAGCAAAAGCTGCAAGAGCTTACTCTTCTGCCTGTTCACTCAGACTTTGCAGAGCAAGGTCTTTGCTTGACGGCTCCTCCATACTGACTGAGCTTGTTGCCTGCTGCTTTGCAAAATCTACCAGTTAGAACAAATATCACCTCAGTCTCTATCTCCACATTACCCATCAACTTTGAAGCTGACTAGGTTTTAACTGGGGGCAGAATTTGGTCTGCTTCCTTGTTTAAATATTGTCTTGCTAAAATGCTCTTACATTAGCTGGGGACAAAAAGAAAAGGAGAAGAAAATTAAATTATGGGGAAAGGGTTTAAATCAAGAAAAGACATTAAAAAGACATCATTAAATAAATGAGAATTTAAGTAGCTTTTAACAAAGAATGCAGCTGGAAAGAAAGTCTAACTGTATTTTAAAATCTGACAATTATGTTCTGCTTTGTAAATCCTAATCTTTAAAAGACAATACTACTGTACATTGAGGAAGGCTAGGGAGAATTTTTCATGCAAAGTCAATGACAATCCTAAAATTCAAGGACAGATAAGAAGTATGGTTCAGTCTTACATTTATAAAGTGCTATCCATCCACTCTTGTGTAATACATTTTTGCAGAATCCTAAATCACCTAATAGTGTGATAAAATGCATGTTGGCCCAAGTGCTAGCATCAGAATGTTGCAATAAATTAAGTTCTGATACAGAAGCATAGCTCTGCTTATTTATCTATGCACAAATATGTATTTACACACATACAGCAAACATGTGACCAAAATCACAAAATAAAAGCTCTTATTCAACATATCTGTCAGATGACAATGTTTCCAGCAATGTAAATGCAAAATGAACTCTATAGTGCAAAATTTAAGTCCTGTACAACTCCATGCAATATCTTGCAAGATTCATTCTGAGTTAAATTAGAATAGGTACTTAACCACTAAGTGAATATCACATAGAATACATATTAATATCCAGAATCAGAGATTGACTACTGCCAGCTTTACCTAAACATTGGCATGACAAAATTGAAATTATATGGACATAACCTTATATATACCTCATCAGACTTTCTAACCACTCACAGTCTTTTAGCATGGTCACCATTAAGAACTTCCGAACTTAATTTTTTCCAAATAGCTAGTATTACTTTGGCTTTTATGGTATTTTCTATAGTTAGTTTATAGAATATCTAAAGAATATTAAGACAAAGTTACAGACTTTCAATGTAATTTATAGGAATTTTAAAGGAAATTGCTGTATTCTGCCTGTTGTAAAATTTAGAGTGTTATAATTTATCTTGTTTTCTCTGTTTTATACAGACAGCTGTAAGAGTTTCACTGTATTTCCAGTAGCTGTAAAGAGTCTATTACTGTGAGAACTGAATATTGCCTCAGTGTCATCTATATGTAACAGCAATGTATTCTTTTATAACAAAAATATCTGGCTACTTCCAGCATCTTTTCTTCATTTACTTTATATTGATATATGGCAATCCTGATAAGAAAGAGATAGACCTGCCATATTTGTAATGAATCATTTTATAATCAAATTCTGTATATTATCCTGGTCTCTGGCCAATCCAGCACCTGGCTGCCAAGTTCATAATTACACTATTCTACAGTGAAGGATATCAAATAAATTAATTTCATGCCATTTTTGGTGTTACTGTAATGTACATTTATTAGATGGCTAGTGTCGGCAACAATTTCAGTTTGCTAATTCAGGTCTTTATTTTCCCTATTTAAATTCTTTTTGATGTCTCTTTGCTCCCTATTTTCAAGTCCAATCCAATTTTTATACTTATTTTACATCTTCCTTCTTTGCTTAGTGACTTTACAGGCTTGTTCCAACTTGTTCTCTAGTGAGAGCTTCAAAATACATATTTCTACCCAAACTCCAACAAGTATAAAGCTAAAATCACGAACACGCTTAATATAAAATTACATTTGGATTGCTGACTTTTATGCCACATCCAGCTATAATGATACATTACTTATCAATCCCTCATTTTTAATGTCAGACATGTTATGTTAAGCTAGCTTGTTCAAGTAATGGATTTACTGATTAGTTCCTGTTTTGGTCTATAATTGTTCAATGATTTCTTCAATATTAGCTTAACCAAAAAGCTTATATGTAATTCTTTGCAATATGCTTGACAGAAATATAGAAGCATTCACAAGAGAATCACAGTTTAAGTTAATCAATAAAGGTTTTATCAAGAGTTTTTATTTATAGCTAATGCAAATGTTAAAAAAAAATGTTACAGCCATTAATTATTAGCAGTTTTTTAAAGCACAAAGTAAGAGTTGAATAAATGTACTTTAAGACACTTAAAGCCCAGGCATTCTTTTTAAAATGACTAGCTAAAGAGCCCCTTGGGCTGTCTTTTTACGGCTTTTCAAAGCTCTAATAGCACTTTTTCACCAAAGACACACCCCTTGAATCCTCGGAGAGATACAATAGCATAATTGTTCTTTTAGGTTTTAAGGCCTTGACATATCTGTCACTGAAAGAACAGTGAATAATAATACCAGAACTATTTTATGCAAATTCCACTTAGAGATTTCAAGATTTTTGTGAGACTGATCTTGCCTCCTTGTTGACAGTTTTATTGTCACATTAGCTTTACATGAGAAAGTGGTAAAGTTTGCTTCTTTGTTAAAGAATACCCCATTTAAAAATCTTTTACATAAAGTTAAAAACAAACACAAAAACAATGAGATGGAAACATCAATTTAGAAAGATATCAAAGGGAAAAACAGTAGTCACTTGTAAGAATTTTTCCCACTGGCTTTCATTTTTTCAAATTATACGTTGCACGTTGCACTCATTATAATGTGTAATATGTACAAAATGAATATTTACTTACATATATGTATATATTTACATACACATATAGGGTTATGAATAAAACATACCAAAATGTGTATTCTTAGGCTAGTCAATGATGAATGGCTCATATCTCAAGGTCACAAAGCTACCAAATACTTTCTGTGTACATATATTTTCATAGGCAGTTGACTGTATATAAACAAAATACATGCTAATACATTGCTAGGTTCAGTTGGTAGAGAAGGGATGAAAGAAATGCATGCATACATTACAGAAGAAGCATTTTTGTAAAATTTCCTGAGACAGACATCTGAAGTAGATGCTGTCTAAGATACATTCGCAAATACATCTAAGATACATTCACAAATACTCATAAGTACAGTATTTGTGAATATATCTTAGAAGTAGCCTCAAGTGCCTGAAGGAGCTCTTCAGTGCCAAACAGTATAGAGTATAAGTCTCTACTTATCATTCCTATCCTATTCCCCTTAGCAAGTTTGCGGACGACACTAAGCTGGGTGGAAGTGTCCATCTGCTGGAGGGTAGGGAGACTCTGTAAAGGGATCTGAACAGGCTGGACCACTGGGCTGAGTCCAACGGCATGAGGTTTAACAAGGCCAAATGCTGGGTCCTGCACTTGGGGCACAACAACCCTGTGCAGTGCTACAGACTAGGAGAAGTCTGTCTAGAAAGCTGCCTGGAGGAGAGGGACCTGGGGGTGTTGGTTGACAGCCGACTGAACATGAGCCAGCAGTGTGCCTAGGTGGCCAAGAAGGCCAATGGCATCTTGGCTTGGATCAGAAACAGCGTGACCAGCAGGTCCAGGGAGGTTATCCTCCCTCTGTACTCGGCACTGGTGAGACCGCTGCTCGAATACTGTGTTCAGTTCTGGGCCCCTCACCACAAGAAGGATGTTGAGGCTCTGGAGCGAGTCCAGAGAAGAGCAACAAAGCTGGTGAGGGGGCTGGAGAGCAGGTCTTATGAGGAGCGGCTGAGAGAGCTGGAGTTGTTTAGCCTGGAGAAGAGGAGGCTGAGGGGAGACCTCATTGCTTTCTATAACTACCTGAAAGGAGGTTGTAGAGAGGAAGGTGCTGGCCTCTTCTCCCAAGTGACAGGGGACAGGACTAGAGGGAATGGCCTCAAGCTCGGCCAGGGGAGGTTTAGGCTGGACATTAGGAAAAAATTTTTCACAGAAAGGGTCATTGGGCACTGGAACAGGCTACCCAGGGAGGTGGTTGATTCACCTTCCCTGGAGGTGTTTAAGGCACGAGTGGACGAGGTGCTAAGGAGCATGGTTTAGTGTTTGATAGGAATGGTTGGACTCGATGATCCGGTGGGTCTCTTCCAACCTGGTTATTCTATGATTCTATTCTATACTATGTGGCTTTATATCCCTTTCATAAGCAGGGATGTGTCCAAGCATACAGAGCTCCTCCACATACAGACAGTAGGAAGAGAGGATTCACATAATCCAAGAGATTTATGCTACACGTTTCTGCAATAGATTATCCACTGTTCCTACGTATTTTTCTACATTTATATCATGGCTCTAATTTGACTGCTTTCAAAGCATTGTCTCAATTTATAGACACTTGTTTGATTACCGAAGGGTACAGAACCAGCCTGTACTGTTGGAAAGGTTGCTCTGCTCAAGGACATGCTATGAATCCATATGATTATGAAAATAATCCTGGGATATTTAGTATTCATGAGAAGCAAACATGACTTCAAATTTTAAGATCTTACCTGAAAACACTCTTACAGAGTAAACTGCACAGAACTGCAGTATAATAAAAAGTTATTTTGCATAAAGTTGTGCAAAAACTTCTATATTTAATGTAAAATGGATTCATAATATTCTTATACTGAATCTACCTGCATAAGTTTCTAGTACTGGAAGTCATGAAGCACCAGGTTCAAATGTGTTTAGTTTTTTCCCTTGAATTAATCTCATTATATAGACACAAATCAGATTCAAACTTACCAGGTTAGACCTCATTTGCAAAAATGTGCAGATTCACAAGACTCTTCACTCTCAGTACTGATTCAATAAACACCTCTGATTTGCAAAAATCCACATTTTCACTTGTGAAGCAAAGGATTGTTATTGTCCACACTGTGTGTCACTAGTCCTGGTGGTTAACAGCACCTCAACCAAGCATCTGTAGTACAGCTAAAAGAATTACTTGTAAGAGTAACTGATGAGAACTATGTGAGGAATTCAACACAGTGCTCAGTGAACCCAACAGATAAAATCATAATGGGACAGCTCTCACTAACTCGCAGAGTTACAGTAAAAAAAGACAATGTGCTATACAGATTGGATAAATGTACAGACTTCTTGAGATTATTTTTTTCTCACTGAGTTGTTCTTTAGGCAGTTCATATTATTCAGATGACAGGTACTCAACCAGACCCCCCACTGGCTCAAGCTGGCCCATGTTTGACTATTGGTTCCTCTTTGACAGATATGTTTTTTTAATAGGGACTGTGAAGAAAGAAAAGCCCTATCAGCTTTTCTCAATATGGCCAAAACTAATTTAGGAAGTGTTTTTCCAACATATGCAACTAACACAACAAAGGTATTTGTCGATGTGTATGCTGCTATGCATATTTGCTCCTTACATTGAACATGTAATCACAAATTATAGGTTACAAATACTGAACATCCTTGAGCTGGAATTTCTTTTCAAGTTTAGTGGGTAAGCAGTGGGTGGATGCCAAAACGTTGGAGAGGAACTATGCAGATATTGGGTCTGCTGCTAGGTAGGGCAGAACATCTATTTTATAGTGCGAAGAAGAGGCAGGTAGAACAACGTGCTTTTTCTAGATGTAGTGGTACCAGCAAGCAGAATAAAGGGTGCCTAGACTTTCAGATTGTTTGTTTCCGTCTGATACTAGAAGTAACGGAGGGAGGAAACCTGTGGATAGGACCCAGTTTCAAGTCTTATTATACTATCCTTCCCATTCTGTCTTTGGTCACAGGAACACCTCACCCACTGCAGCCACAGATTATTGACGTGGAAAAGATGAAACAGTTTCTGCACAAATTCCTCATGAGCCATGGCAATCCTGAAATAAGGGATATCTCTTTTAGCCATCACAAGGGGTCACAAGGGGCAAAGCCCTCAGTAGGATCTGAACAGCAGAAAAAATATTGGTTTTGTATTTCATGGCTTCTTTGAATACAGTAAGTGCCTCAAAAATAGGGGGTGTGAAAGGCACAACAAGGACCCACTCACCCCTCAGGCCCTCAGGTCAGGGAGCCTGGAGTGGAGGGGCCCATCCCTCCACCCCAGGCTAAAGCAGAGCAGTGGCAGTCCCAACCCCTTCCACTGAGCATCTTCCTGGAGACAGACAGAGATTTGGGCTTGCAAGTATCTTGGTGGGACCCGTGGCCAAGACAAGACATGGCTGTGTGGAGCTGAAGACCAGCCCGGCTGCAGCATCACTGAGGCAGGGACTGTTGGCTCCAGGGGGCTGAAATGAAGTCCTGGGCTGTGGGTAGGGTGAGGGGGTCCCAGGGCAGTGGTGGGGGGAACTGGGCAGGGATGTTCAGGCCCATCAATGTGCCGATGGGGGAAATTATATGAGTCACCTGCTTGGGGGGTTCAAGTGGAAACAACCAGTGCTGAGCAAAGCATGTGGACTGCATTTTATACCCCAGCAGGGATTCAGAGAAAAACTCAGGAGGTGACTTCTGTTTTGAGTGGTACATCTGCATGATCCATGAGAGAGTTCTGTTAAATTACTACAAATTCTGCATTCAGACAAGTAGTAATATCAAAACCAATACTTCAGGGCTTTGGTTGCTCAGGTAAGATTTACTACTTCTAAATGCACAAGTATTCAGCAGCAGGAGAGAACTGCCTTGTCCTGAATCAGCACAGACTGACTATGACAGAAGACAAGCACACTTGATAATATATATCTAAGGTGAATTTTCATTTACAGATGCCCGATTGATATAGCTTTCTGGAGTAACTCAAGCTGATAGGGGTACCAAGAATTTTCTGCCTTTCTCTGCAGCCTGGAGCAGATTTAATTTCCTGATTTTTTTCCACGATCATCTAATTTCTTCTAGTTCTTTCCCTTTACAGGGGCTCAGGTACCAGGGTATGGTGACCTTTCCAGTTCCGTGTCTGTTGACCACAATATTAAGTCCTAGGGACTGAGGTGCTTGACTTTAAAGTGAATTTCTGGGAAAAATAGAGTCAACCCAAATAATAATGACCAAACAATGTATGAAGGTCATATTCTGAGGACTTTGCCCCTTTAAGCTGAATTTAACATAGATCTAATATCTAGTGAACTAAGAACTAATACCAAATTATTATCTAATTAATTAAAAAATTCACTTAAATTCTGTTTCCAAATTGACAGCTGATCTACTATCAATCATTCTCAGGCATCAGACAACTGAACTAAAAATGGTATTCTAGAGATACAGACAGTTCAGGAATTTGTTCATGATGAGGCTCTAAGGCAACCTATCAGTTCTAAATTTCATCTTTGTATCTCCATATATGCATTTGAAACTTGTCTGCCTGCAGAAACTTATTTTCCTGCTGATTTAGTATGTACATTTAGATGCTTACATCCAAAACACGCCTTTCTACAAATCTAGCCCACTGAATAAAATGCATTATCTCAAGACATTCTTATGGACAAAAGTTACGCTTTCCTGAGCTACGTTAATGTCTTTGTTTAAATATCACTGGCTTAATTGGTTTAGATCAGAGCTACACTGTTTTGAGTAAAAAGGTGTGATTAATGTGAACTAAATGCGACTGGATCAGCTCAGCATCACTTTACAGTATACACAAACATATTATCATTAGAACTGTGAGAGTGCTTGGGAAAACCCAGCCTTGGTAAGAAAATTCTTTGCAATAAACACCAGAGAAGGTGAGCAGATGAAAGGTATCTTAACTGTGCTGAGTACTTTCTCTCAAAAGATGTGTATTGTGAGCCAAGATACTTTTCACCAGTGAGGAGGACAATCTATGGCACGAAGGGTTTCATTTCTCATTTGACCAGGAGGCATGAATTAAATAAATTAATAAGAAGTATGTCTTAGAGCTGTAGGAGCAGTTATTTACTGCCAGGCACATTGAATTTCTGCTGTGAAACTAAGGACAGAGGCTGGGAAGCTGAAAAGAGTGAGTGAGGGCAGTAGTCCTGTCCTGCAGAAGTGTTTCCTTGCATCTGTGAATTGCCTCAAAAGGCAAAAAACACTCTTTCAGCTAAAAAGGAGGCAGAAAAGGGCTGTTCCCTGTTTTTACAGTGCTTAAGTCCATCTTAGAACTTTAGAGCCTGATGCAGTATTTAATTGCCAAAGGTGGCAATAGGAACAGTCATTGAAGCAAATGAAGAAACAAAGAAGAAGGGTGATGAACAACCTCATAACAGACAGAAACCAGCACAAAGATAGTACAGAAGAATGGATGCTCAGGACAATAAATACAAAAATAAAACCAATAACAGAAGAACCCTTGAAAGTATAAAGGGAATGGGAAAAGAAAGCACTGAAAGGAAAATGTCTCACATAAGCACAATACAGCACTGTACAAATTAGATTCACAGCTGTTCCTAGTGAGAAATGGGTGCCTCAGCGTGCCTGGAGGTGAGCTCCCTCCCACAAGATTTCCAGTCATGATGCTCATCTCCTTTCCTTTCAATAATTAGAAAGAAAAAGGCACAAACATTAATCTCCATTCCACATCAGAGGCACATAAGGAACTATGCCTTACACAAATACTCCTTCCTGCTCTTCAACCATGCCTTGAAGTGACATTCCTGGAAGGCACTGAAGAGTTTCACACATCACCTCTAAAAAAACACCATGAAGTTTCATTTTCTGCCTCCTTATGCTCCGAACTCCCGTAACAATCCCATCATCCTTTCTTGTTGTTTGCATAGCAAAACTCATCTTTATCATGGCTACAGCAAACAGAAAGAAAACAACTGAGTCTCTGCATTTATAGCATTGGACTTTTGCTGCAAGCAAATAGTATTCCTTCATGGCTGAGCTCTAAGATCTCATGTATCTTATGCATACCACTGTTTCCCTTACCAGTGTATTTCTGTCCAAAGTAAAACCTATGCCTCTGTCTCACACACATCTCTTTGCAGATTGTGCTGAGTTTGGCTGGGGTCATTTTCTTCATAGAAGCTAGTCTGTGGCTATGTTTTCAATTTGTGCTGGAAACGGGGTTGATAATACAGGGATATTTTAGTTACTGCTGAGCAGTGCTCACACAGAGTCACAGTCTTTTCTGCTTCTCACACCACTCTCCAGCAAGTGGACTGGGGGTAGCACAAGAAGTTGTGAGGGAACACAGTTAAGCCAGCTGATGTCAACTGACCAAAGAGATATTCCATAGCATATGATGTCACGCTCAGCATATAAAGCTGGGGAAGAAGAAGGAAAGAGGGAACATTTCGAATTATGCCATTTGTCTTCCCAAGTAGCCATTACACATGATGAAGTGCTGTTTTCCTGGAAATGGCTGAACATATTCTTGCTGATGGGAAGTAGTGAATGAATTTCTTGCTTTGCTTTTCTTGTGCATGTTGCTCTTTCTTTTGCTTTACCTATTAAACTGCCTTTATCTCAACCCATTAGTCTCTTCACTTTTATTTTTCTGATTCTCTCCCCAGTCCCACCAGGGGTGAGTGAGCAAACAGCTGTGTAGTGCTTAGGTGCTGGCTAGGGTTAAACAATGTCACAGATGTAAACTAGTCAGCTCAAGGTTAACATGGAGAAGGAAGAGCTTCTCCCATTCTTCCCAATCACTGTGGAAAATATCCACAGCCTATCTGCCACTCAGGTCTGTAAAGTCATAATCATCTTCAGCTCAGTTTCAGCTCAGGGCCCTCTGCCTGTGCCCTCAAAGTGCAAATAGGTCTTGCTGAGATTCTTTCTACATCCCATTAATCTAAGCAACATATACAGAATCTCATCCCTCATCTTGATTGCTGCGACATCTATTCTCAAATCTTGACAAATACAGTCATGCCATGTTCACATCCATTCACAATTCTGCGGCAAAGATTTCTCATTGTTTCTCTGACCATTTAATTCCTCTTCCCCTACCCACTTCTCTGTCTCCACATTACATTATTACATCAAACATAAGCATCTTCAGCCTTCCATGGAATAGCAGAGTCTATCCTTAGCCTACGTGTCATTTCTCTATCAATAGCTTCCTTCTTTAGTGTATCAGGTGTACTAGCATATGCCAGTTGCCTATTAGCATTCTCAGAGAGTTTTCAGTATAAAAATTCCTCTTTTTTTTTTTCTTGATATCTACAAAAGCCAATTACTTTGCTGCTGTACTACTTCTGATTCTCTTCTGCTCCTGGATCCTCTTGGGAAAGGATGAAGATGTTTTGTCAGGGAACAGGTTACATCTCCCACATTATCCTAGGCTATTTGTACTGACTCTAGTAACTGCTTTTGAGACAGGCTCCTTCAGGGATGCATTTACAACAGCTAGCAGTAGGCACTTTCAAGGCTAATTTCAGTCAAGAGGCAGTAGAACAAACTTCACTTATCTTGCCTTTCCTTCAGACTCCCAAACACGAAGGCCATCTTTTAGGAGGTAAAGTTAAGCATATGATTTAAAAGTTGCCTCAACTTTCCAGTTTTAGTTTGGTCTGAGGTTTGTCAGAGCTTGGCAAGGCTTTCTGCTGGTCACTTTAGACTGTTTGATGCTATATATTTCTTTAACAAACACAGAGTACCAAGAGAGAAGGGAAGGACTTTGTCCTTGCTGCCTTTTTTCTGCTTCTTCCAACAAACATCACATGCATTTCATTCCAAATCCTGCTGGTTTTCCCCCTTCCTATCATAAAGCTTTTGCCATTTTTGGAAGAATTCCAGACATTGCATCTTCATCTAAATTTCATACAAGTCTCCTACATGCAGTTACAGTCAGAGCTTAATCTAACTTTCCATTACTTTACTTTAGCCCCATTTTAACATAGTGAAAATATGTTTATTTCTATTTCATTATCTCTTTTATTTATATATTCTCTTCCAATATATTTTCAACTGATTCTTTTCAGTTCCTGTGGTGTGCTGTCAGCTGCTATTACAGTCTCCATTTCACTCATTCTATGTAATATAGAATAAAGATTTTGCTGGGTAGTTCAGGACTTTTATCAGCTGAAACAATAACAAAATACAGCTTTTAATGCCTAATATGACTTGAAATGCAAATAAAATTGGGTGGACAGTATCTAGTTGTAAGAGTTGATTGTCCTAAAGTGTGTCAGTGCTCAAACATGAAAACTCTGACTAATTTGGATACTAGGAAAAGTGCTAACGTTCAAAATTCCCCAGTGTCTAATGTTCTGTGCCTATCACTCACCTTGCATTGATCTCTTCGTTGCTTAAAGGCCAAAATTCAACTTCAAGAAAAATAATTTAAGAAAATAATCATACACATGTATAGAAAAGTACATAAAAGCATCCTTGACACAAAAACTATAAATGACAACACTTATAACTTCTTTTCTTTTCTTTCTCCTCCCCTTCTTTTTCTAAGGCTTAAAAGGAATTTTTTTTAAAAAAAAAAAGTAAAATAAACAACAACAAAAAAGCAAACCTGACATAGTTATCATTCATGTTGATGTCAACAGCCTTACATAGACAGGTAACAGGAAAATACCACCCCAGGGATCCTATTCATGGTGCACAGCAGGGCCCTGTCTGTAATTACTGTGGCCTAGTTATTTCTCAGGGAAAAAAGTCCAGCACCAGATCCCTTTTTTTTCTTAATAGGTGAAGTTGAACCTAAAGCACTGTAATTTTAATCAAATCTTTCCCATCTGCGTGTAGTGTCTCCGAGAAGTTGAAGATTTAAGTGTATGTTGTAGGGTTTGCTGAATAGTCCCAGCGGGGAGAGACAGGGCAGAGAGATGGTAATTATGTTACACTTAAAGGTATTTCTGTTGCCAAGGAAGGGGGTTTTTTTTTGTCGGGATTTTTTCCTTTCTCTCTCTGACTCTTTTCCCCCTTCCCTTAAGTGAGGGTTAAGACAGTGTCATGGACGGAAGGGAAATACTGCAATGGAATAGAAGGCAAAGCCGAATAGAAGGTAAAGCCAGAGTGAGAGAGAGAAAGGATAAAGCAGCACTTTATTATATATCCATGAATTATTTTAAAAATAAAAGGTTTCAAGAAAGATGATGAAATAGTTCGAGGTGGTATTTTTTGTGATGCTTCTTTTCCCCAAGGAAGTCTCATACTCAGAAACCCTAAGAAAGAGCTTATAGTGAATATATTAACTATAATATTTTTAATTTCTAATCTCTCATCCCTTTTTATAAGGAGATTACATAGTCTGCATTAGAAGTCTGCCGTTTGTGCCATTTGAGTCAAATCACACAATTTCACAATTATGGCAGAATTTAAACAGAAGAAGGATCAGACCTCTGTATCAGGTGCTTCAGTTTAGCAACTACTTGGCCATAAAAGAATATTAAGGAAATATGTCCTTTAGCATTTTTGGGGAATAGGTAGAAGTCAGGGAACTGACAGCTAATATGAAAAAAAGCTTATCCAGGGAAGGGTTCATTTGGCTGTTTTAAAACAACAACACGCTTAAAATCAAGCCGGTATATGCTTGCATTATAAAAACAAGCGCTATCAAAATATCATGTTGTTTCTTTAAGTTATGGTTTTCTGTTTTGATCTGTTGCCACTCTGCTTTCTAGACAGCACAAGCATAACAAGGCTGATGCTTAGTTTTCAACTGTTGTTTATAATCAAATTGTTTCTTCCCACTGGCTAAGTTATGCATGTATTTCAGCAGCCAGCCTGCAGCTATAGAGCCAGTCAAATGCCACCTCCCATTCCTATGGAACGTCCTGTGAGCAAGAGAATAGCTGTGTTCATGCAGAGGTTAGTAATGATGCAAATAATGGAACAACTTAAACGTGCAGTCTAGATAACATAAACTGTAAGATTCTGTATTTACTGAAAGTGGACAGTTAATTAATTCTCAAAGTATCTACAGATCAACTCATTAGACAGAAATAGCAAGATGGACTCTGGGATGCATCGCATCATGTCCCATAAACTTATATATGTTCAGGTTCCTCAGATGGTCACAAACTTGATCCTCCTCTACAGTGGAAGGGGCTTTACCCCCCTGGTCACCACCTTGCCGTCCCATGGCATCCTACTGAGTAATTTCTTGAAGCACTGGAAGTCTGCTTTCCTGAAATTTAGTGTCCTGACTATATTCCTAACCTGTCCCATATCCCTCTGGACCTCGAACTCCACCAGTGCATGATCACTGCAGCCCAGGCTGCCTCCGATCCTAATATCACTGATGATATTCACTTGTTCACTTGTATGAGTGACCATCAGGTCCAATATTGCACCTCCTCAGGTGGGGGTCTCTATAAGCTGGATTAAGAAGCTATTTTATCTATTTATATATTATATATATATACATACACACATATATCTTTTATATATTAAGTGATCTTATCTATCTATATATTATAATATGGGATTAAATGTCAACAGATGTCTGTAAAACTTACAGAGGCTTTGATAAAATATTCCACCATTCAATATGAACCATATAACTGTACTAATTAAAAATATATGAACTCTCAGGACAACATTGCTCAGCTTTATGCACTTGTCAATGATACATTCATTGGAGTGAAATCACTGAATTTCTGTAGAACTGTTTAATGGTGGCTATGGTTCACTTTGCAGGGCTTGAAGAGCAGCATTTAGAAGAAGAATCTCTAGAAAATGGAGACAAAACAAGCTGAAATTCTGTCACAGCAAATAGGTCCTGGCAGTAGACTGAGCTATCTCATGGGAAATAAACTCTTAAAACTCTTTCCTAAATAGGTGAAAAAGGTGGCAAACATGTTTAGGGATTAGCTACCCTGTTATCACCGACAGCACAATGGTAAGAATGAGCCTAATTTTCTGGCTTTAGCTGACTTGTGAATCCAAAAGATAGTTGTGGATTTCCTAATTGCAAGATCATTTGATCTCAGGTTTTGCTCTCACCTTCTCTTTCTGAAGGTTCCTCACAATTAACAGAGCTGTTTTGCCAATTTCTCTTTTACTGTGATCAGACCACTTTGAAACAAGGCTGCAGAAATTCAAGATGAATATTTTTACAGAAAGTAAAAATAGCACAAATATGTTGGAAGATTTTAGTTTTATTTAGGCTTAGTTTAGGTTTGGTTTTGGCTTAGTTTACTTGGGAGCTATTTTTATTTATCAAAATATCTCTGGTGGCCTAGATTATTATGGTTTAAGAGCCAGAAGAAGAAATAACTATTGATTTGCTGCTGTGGCTGATACCAAACGTAGGTTTTCTACATTTGTCTTGTTTATGGTAAGTTACTCCCTGTCTATAAATTTAAGGACAGTAAGTACTGAAACAATTCAATGTTTAATGCTGAAGTAGGCAAAAAGTAGTCTTTTCATTCAGTACACCAATATTTTTTTTTTCCATAAACCCTCATAATGATAATAGGACTCCTATCCTGTTGAACCAATTTACAGTTAACACAGTTGCAACCTGCTGTTTATTTCCATGTTGCATATACTGCTTTTCTTGCATGCCTTTAATAAATACAAGTGAACATACATTACTGTCCGAAAGAATAGAATTTCCAGATTGCGTACTAATGTAGTGGATTCCTTTATGGAAACTTGCGGACAACCTGGAAGAAAGTTATAGGATGGCAGCAAATACGCATCAAATACAATATTCACTGCCTAAGTTGTATTTCCTGCCCTCTGAGTACAAGGAAACTTATCTCCCACCCTCTGGGTTTCTGTCAGCAATCAACACCATTTGCAACACATACTGCATAGAGAAAAAATACATTACAATCATAGTTGATCTTTGTTATGACACGTATCTTCATGGCTACAGAGGGAGAGATAACTCATCACTGAAATAGCCATGAGTGATATATCTGCCTTTCCTCATAAGATGTGTCATAATAGATATTGGCTCTCATGTGCTATCTCTTTACAAAACCATTGTTCTTCAGAAAAGAAAGTTATTTATAAGTTCTAAGAAGAGTAAAGCCCAGAAACATAACTAGAAAATAATTTTTTCTATCCTGTACAACTTAAGGAAGTCTGAATTTTGCTATTATATGACACACCTAAACCCTATCCTATATCTAAACATTAACATATGACAACATACTGTTACACGCATACTTAGAGGTAAGTGCACACGTTACATGGAATATACACCAAAATGGCACACAAAACATTATCTTTGAAGAAATTTATTATAGCTGGACTGTTAAGGAGTGAGGCAAAAATATGCTCTTTACAAAAATGATTCCACATGGGCTCCAATAAAGCCTTTATAACATTGTGATCTGTCACATATACAACAGAACGACTGTCTTCAAAATGGCCAGAGAGGACTGAATTTTGGGCCTGCTTTTTTATGGAATGAAACATACACATCCCATATGCCTGTCAGTCTCTCTTAGAAAACCACTAGCCAACTGCAGATCCAGTTGAAAGAGTAAAACTTTAAAAAATAATTAGATTTCAAGATATTTCGTGAAAATCAGTGGCTGAAGAAGAGCCCCTCATAATTTCTTGTGTAGGAATAGCTTGGCCACACAACCCTATGCAGTGCTACAGACTAGGGGAAGTCTGTCTAGAAAGCTGTCTGGCAGAGATGGACCTGGGGGTGTTGGTTGACAGCCGACTGAACATGAGCCAGCAGTGTGCCCAGGTGGCCAAGAAGGCCAATGGCATCTTGGCTTGGATCAGAAACAGCGTGACCAGCAGGTCCAGGGAGGTTATCCTCCCTCTTTACTTTGCACTGGTGAGACCGCTCCTTGAAAACAGTGTGCAGTTCTGGGCCCCTCACCACAAGAAGGATGTTGAGGCTCTGGAGCGAGTCCAGAGAAGAGCAATGAAGCTGGTGAGGGGGCTGGAGAACAGGCCTTATGAGAAACGGCTGAGAGAGCCGGGGTTGTTTAGCCTGGAGAAGAGGAGGCTGAGGGGAGACCTCATTGCTTTCTATAACTACCTGAAAGGAGGTTGTAGAGAGGAAGGTGATGGCCTCTTCTCCCAAGTGACAGGGGACAGGACAAGAGGGAATGGCCTCAAGCTCTGCCAGGGGAGATTTAGGCTGGACATTAGGAAAAATTTTTTCACAGAAAGGGTCATTGGGCACTGGCACAGGCTACCCAGGGAGGTGGTTGATTCACCTTCCCTGGTGGTGTTTAAGGCACGGGTGGACGAGGTTCTAAGGGGCATGGTTTAGTGTTTGATAGGAATGGTTGGACTCGATGATCCGGTGGGTCTCTTCCAACCTGGTTATTCTATGATTCTATATTCCTCTGGACAGTAGCCAGCCAGCCAGCATGTGCACACAGTGAGTTTGACATACAAGTTATCTGAAGTCTGCAGGGGTATTGCAAGGGGGAACCTGGGGCTTCACTAGGGTCTGATAACACCCAACGAGCACCTTAGGAAACCTGGCCTTGCATGTTCTGCTGCTCACAGACAATATGATTTATTTTTAAATGTGTATGTCCCCAATTGTACAGTCAGAGCTGCTCTAAAATCTGCCTTTGCCTTGGGCAAGCTTCTTTTTAAGAATCTCAGTTCATGGGTTTTACTGCCAGAAGAAAATTTCTAAAAACCTTCAGCTCCTAGCTTGACCTGCATAACACAAGCCACAGAGTTTTATCTCATAGTTCCTACAGGATTATTCTCCTTTTCTATGTAAGTGAACTATATTGAATTTAATAAGCCTAAGGAGCAAAAAGATTTAGAGGTGAAGGATTATTCTCATCCTAGCTAAGGCCTCTATCCAGCAAAGTGCTCAGGAACTGGGATAATCATATGAATTCAGTAATAGTATGAGTCAAATTAAGCAGGTATTTATGTTTTTCAATGTATCTGGACTAAGCTTGTTATGGACTGCTATAGGGTTAGGCAACCAAACTCAGTTCTGATCTATAAAGCTTCATCCTTCTACAATGCAGTGACTTTGGTCATAAGTCTGAAAAAGTCAGTTCATGACATCACTGCACAAACACCAAGTTTTTTGAACTCTTCAGGAAGTTATTGATTTACCAGGTAACTTCTGAGTAAGATCATGAAACATTGCCTAAATTGACAGATAAGTCTGTAATTCACAAAATACCCTTTTTATATGCACTAGGTTTGATTTTGCGTAAGAATAATGACTTATTATACAATTTCATTCCACTTGCACACTGAGATACTATTTTTGCCATAAAATACAAATCACAATAAGCTGAAGTACATATTTTTGAGCAGTAAACCTAATAAAAATTAAATTAAATCCAGTATTTTAATAATTTTAAGAAAATTTAATATTAGTTTTAATTATTAAATATATGTTCAGGTGTTCTTACCTGTTAACTCCTTTGATTTTTTAAAGTAAAAACATTGCTTCCTGATAAAGTATCCATAAACCTTAAGTATGAAGTACTGTATTCCCCCTTAAATATACATAAATTTTATAATTTTATATTATATATACAAGTGTATATAAGCATTTAAAATTTAATTTTGAGTTTAATATTTATGTAACTAGCAACTTTTAAATATATCAATATGACCAGCCATTTTCCCTAGACTAAATAGATATTAAAATGAACACAAAATAAAAGTAACTATTAGCAAGTTATGGGTGCTTCATTTTATGTAAGAAAAAAAATTATAAAATAGTAGCCACCTCCATAGCCGAAATAATAACTCTTTCTTTTTTCTGCCCTCCAAAACACAACCAAAGTCATTAACCTTTTCAGAAAATTTGAGGGTTTTTCTTCAGATCTCAGCTGGATTTTGAGAAAAACATGCCACACTCAACCCAAAGAGATACTTTTTTCTAATCACTTGAAATTGTTTTTGAATTTGAGTTGCGCCTCGTCTTCTCTACACATTTTGATCTACACCTTTTGCAACAATATGCTAGATCAAGCCACTGTATATAGAGATAATGAAATGTTTGGGTTAGGAGGCACTCAAAACATACCTGTAATTTTACATTGTGTCAGTATGATTCTTAAGCTGTGATGTGTATTATTGGTTAATTAAGGCATGGAAAATAATGTTTATGAAAAGATATGTCTTCTTTACTTCCAATGAAATAAAAATTTCAAATCAAAAGCATCTGTCTTTTTACGTTTATATGTCAAAATGTAATTGGCTATGGTTGGGGTTTGTTGCCTTTATTACTTTTAATAGCTGTACAGCCACTGATTGCCCAAGCTGATGGTTAATTTAATTTCTGTCAATACAATATTGGGGCTGTCTGCATATTCAGGCCATGATTAACTACAGCAGAGTCCATAACAGTAGTGTTATTATTACTGCATTTAACTACCTCTCGGGAGAAGACAAATTAAATTATGTTGAAAATGCTGTTGATTATCATTACGGACTTATTTGTAGAGCACAATTACTGATCTGTTGTAAAATAAATCAAATTTTTTATCATCTTGGTATAAATTAAATGTAATGTAGGTGAATGGAGAGTGGTTACTGAAAGAGTTCATGCAGCTTTGTATAAGTCAACCAAGCACTGAATTAAAATAATAATCATAGATGAACATGATATTATATTTTAATAATAAGCTATTTTGAGACCAAGTGTGCCTAATAGATTATGGGACTTCAACAACAAAAAAGCAAACTTAAAATGCTTTATGTGCAGCTGACTCAAACAAAGGTTGAGATCTTCATATAAATTATTTTCTACTGTTTCTTCTACACAAACTGGAAACACAGTTCAAGTAACCAGCTGAAGGCACCACTTAAAAAATATAATTACACTAATAGCTTACATATGACAATACTTAGCTCTCCTCCTCCCTCTGTGATTATACTTATCTCTGCCACACTGTGTTAGTACCTTATGGAATGTTGGGCTTTACTGATAGCTTCAGTAAAAACAAAATATGTGCAACAAACTTGCAAATATTTCATTGCATTGAATGCTCACTATTAAATGCCCCTTAATGCTACTTCTTCAGAAAGGGGTATGCAGTTACTAAGTGATTCCTGAAGACAAATGTGGGTGGGGATAAATGAATCTTATTCTGCTCTGTCCACAGATAAGTGACTCAGCTTCAGTCAGGTTTCTTCAGACCATCAGAAATGTCAGGAAACCAAGAATAAGTAAGACAAAGGAGACATAAGGAGATGTCCTCATTTTCTTTCCATCCCAGTTAGTCTCCCCTTTGGGACTAGTTCTCTAGCTGACTTGCAAATCGTATCTGTATCAGCTTCAGCAAAATTCTGACAATTAGCATCAACTATAGATCTGCTTACAGGAATTTGTACAGCTACAGTGTCCTTACAAGTCATACTTACCCAGATCAACCATTCCTCAAAAATACCTGATGCAAAACAGGCCTTACTAACTACAATGTGTTCCAGAATTCCTTACCTAGAAAAAAATTCCATTGGCATCTGTGGACATTTTGCATACAAAGCTGCCATATAAAAAGCCTCAGGACAAGCCATTTAATAAATGTCCATCAACTTTTATTTATAGATTTCTACTTCTACTTTTACCAAACATTAATACTTTGGTCTACAATCATCTATATTTTACTCTTTCTGCCTCAGAGTTATCTCTGCTCTGTTGCTTCTACATTTTCATCAGGAGTCACTGTCATTGCCATGAATGAACTAAACCTGACCTAAGAGTACTTGAGCCCCACAGTCCCTGACATGAAAACTCCTCTGAGTTTTTGTTCCTGGAACAGTGAGCTCATAACTGCATTAGGGATGCCCGGAGCTCCATGGCACTCCAAAATGCTAATCACAACCGTTATACTCCAAGCCTTGCAAAAACTCATGTGCAGCTCCAGAGTATACAGGAAAATTATTTCTGTAAAGTGCCTTTTGGCCTAGCAAAAATATGATGGGCAGTGAGCCACAAGTTCTAGTTGCAGCTCTTCAACTAATGTTAATAATTCTGTGCACTACATAACCCTTATTATGCAGCAAGGCCTCATTAAGAAAGAGACAAGTACCATTTGCCATATTTTGCAGATGGATTAACTCAGGAACTGTCATTTCTGGTGCAGCAGGAATCAAACGCCTGGATTTTAACAGAGCAGACCCACGTTGCACACAGTTAGCCAAGCTGCATTTCAAACCTATGTGTTTGGCTGTGGTCTCAGCAGTTACCAAACCACATATCCACACAAAGTCAAAATCTGAACCAAGAAATCTTGACACTACTGGTAAACCTATGAACACTAGAATGATTTTGCATGGCAGCAGTTTTCTTTCTTTGTTTTCTTTTGCTTAAAGACATGAAAAAAGTCATACAAAATTCTATCTTTCAGTAAAACAGCATAAAATCAATTTGGACAAGGTCTTAATTAGAAGACCACAGGATTCAGAAAGTGAAACTGCTCAGGGTGCTCCCTCCTCTCTTTCCTGTACAAAACGTGGAAACAGTGAATAAGGTACAGGATATCAAAGTTGGTTCCTTGATGTTTGTACCTATGGGTTAAAATCTAGAGAAACTGAGGTCTGTTCCTCACTCTGCTACAGACTTCTTTTGGTCTTGGAAAGCTATCACTATCATAATTCAAATTCTTATTGCTATTATTATATTATATTAAAATGCATCAATACATTCCTACTTTCTTTTGTCTTGCTTTACTGGCCTGAAAAGCTCTCTTTTAGGATTATTTAAAATGAGAAAATGTGTAACACAGCCTGTTCATTTAAACAAGCATCACAGCCATCCAGAGAATTGCATACACCCCAAATGGGGTTTTTTAAAATCTTTAACCATTAGCTTTACAGTACATTAAATTGTACTAGGCACTTCAGACTACTGTAAGAAGGAATGGGCCCTGCCACATAGAATTTATAATATAATTTCTGGTGTGAGACAAAACAAGGCTTAGTAAAAACAGAAGAAGGGCAAGATTTTAGCTGTACTTTGAGGGAGAAAAGATATAGTGCAGAAGGAAATAGGAAATGTGCAGATAAAATCTGTGCTTAAAATAATCTCAGAATCCACTATGAAAAAGGGTGATAGACTCTGAATGAAAGGAAGTTGCTACCACGCTTTCCGTAATATGTGAGGAAAACAGTTTATACTAACTGATAAATGGTTTTCAGTTTTCAATGTACGACTCATGGCTAAATTCCTTAATGTTTCTGGTTTAAAAGTAAGGACATGCAGAAAACTAGCCCTGGAAAGTCTTTACAGATAATGGGGATAGAAACAGCATGTATAGTCCCAGGATTCCTATGTGCACATTTATGCAGAAAAGGTAAGTCAATAAAAAACAGTCTTCATTTTTAACCATTATTTCTGTTCACATATTGCTATCCTCATCCCAAAATGGTGTTCTGTACTACAACAGAGCTCAACTGAAACTATGCAAAAGTCAAGGATTTAAAAAAAAAATAAAAATTAAATGTTTCAGTCTGTGTAGATGTTTCCACCAGCTCCCACTGTTTAAACTTCTTGTTGTTTACTTCCAATTCAGCAAATTAGCACACAATTGACCCAAATCTGCTCATGTGACATTGACAGAAAAATGTGTGAGATCGTACAGGCAAAAGAAAATTAACTCAATAGTCTTTTATATTTTTTGTAGGTAACGAATGTGAGCCTTTGCAGACACAGGAATATTAAAGAATAACTCATTATCAATAATCCACTTGATTAAAGATTAGCAATACCCACAAAAAGGACACCAGTCTGCAGTAAATTGTACTGATACGTTCTCTTAACTATGAATGTTTTGACTGAAATAGCTATGCTAGTTCAACAGCTATACTCAACATCAGTGAAAGTCACTCAGCAAAGGGGAAGCCCTGAAAAGATCCCAGTGCAGTAGTAGAGGGCACTGAGCTTATTTGATGTAGCACATTCCATTCATCTTCATGAAAGTTTCAAACTCATGAGATACAAACTGATGTCTGTTGTCATTTGCTAGCAAACTATGAGGTGTATCCACTTCACACAGCCCCCCTACAAACATGAAGCGTGATGATATCTTTGATGGCACTGATGAATGGTGTCCTTATGACCAGGGGAAGGACATTCACATGAAGACTGACACTGAGAGACCTATCAGCTGCCTTTAAAACAAAGCTGATCACAAGACAGTACCAGAGCACAGACAACACTGCTAAGACTTCATTCACTCCTCAGGTACAAAGCTCATATAGTTTGACAACTGCTCACAAGATGCCAGCTGTGAAGTTTAGATATTACCTGTCCTTCAATATACAATTATGCCTTATAATTATGTCTTCCATGTCTGGTTAATATATTCCATACATGATTAATCATATTATTGTATGATTATGAACTGACCACCCATATATGATCATGCTACAGTAGGTAGACCTCACCCAGTACACACATAGGGATAAAAACTACTCTCGCTAAACCAATGGTTGCACGCATCTTGCTGTATACCTCCATATAAAACATTCCTAACATGCATATCTTCAGTCTCTTACATCAGAGATACTTATGGATGAGAAATTGGAGGCCCCAACTTAACTCAGGCAAGAGAGGTAATGTTGCTGCGTAGGAAAAAATCTACCTCAGTAGCCAGCCAAGCTATTACCCTCATTTACTGTCAAAGCCATCTATTTGCTCTTGTGAAAGCAAATATACCTAGGAAACTTCCCAGAACTTGTTCAAACTCAGCACAGATTTTCAGCATGATATTTAAAAATATCTAGAAAAACATATACAATACCTTTAGCTATCTGCATCAGCCTTTCCTTGGGCCTCTGCACACTCAGATCCAGCTTTCTTTATTATAGCCTAATAGCTTGCTTAATCATTCAAAGTTATAATGAGTAACATCATGGAATAGAAGTAGATGATAATATAATAGGTGGCACACTGACAGAACTCAAAATAGCTGTTAATTATCCAAATTTTACAAATATATAAAATGAGGTGCAGAGAGGTAACAACTTTCCTTGGACACAGGGAAGCTATGGCAGAGATAGAAGCAGTCATGTAGCCTTTACTCCTATACTATCCTACTGTGTTTTGAAATGTGGAGTAGATGAGACATTACCATAAAATATGCTGTAATCATGATTTTGATTAAACCCTGGATCATGGTAAAATACTGGATTAAGCTCAGTGTTTTAAAAACAATTATATCCAGTTTAATAATAGAGGGACAGGTTGAGCATTTCATTTTACTGGCTTTAATTAGAAATATATGCTTCGTTTGTCATTATACTTTGTAGAAGATCAGGATGCAAAAGAAATTTTAATCTGAAAATGCTATATGAGCAGGTTGAGATTAAGTACTTTTCTATAAATTAAACTCAGCTGTTAATTGGAGAAGGCAAAACTTGTTTATAGGAATGAGTAAATGACTGTTACATCACCGTTACCTTGTATATGACTTTAAGATCCCTACATTTTCATTTTTCTTAGAAAACATTTTCACAAGGGTGTTAGATTATATTTTCATCTTTCATCAGACAGTTCCAGGCTTCATGTTATAATGAAAGTTCTGCTTTTCCAGGGCAACCTTATACAAACTACTCAAATGTCTCCATTTGTTAAGTCAATAAGAAGATTGTTGTAATTCACTGTTGGACTAATAGCTGTATATTCAGCTATATGTGGCAGATAAGTTACGAATGACTGTATAACTTCTTGTTCAAACAGTGTTCTATTTTACTTTTGGAAACTAAACATTTTACAATATAGCCAGTGAAAATGTATCTTTTTAATTTTATAAAATTATCAGATGCTGTTATGGCATGTTTTATATAATATGCAGCTAATTAAGACTATCTCTCTGTAAAACACATGGTCTGACCTGAAGCTCACGCTTGCAATTGAAAGAATTTAGACAATTATGTTATTATTTTCTAGGCTGTGCTGTGCAAAAAAAAATATTTGTGCCAGATTAACTTAGCCATTTGACACAAATTGGATGTAGCGTATTATTTCTGTTGCAAAGGTAAGTGTTACAAAAAGACTTCATTCAGATGAAATATTTATTTTCCACTATTTTTTCTATAAAAGAGATTGTTTTATTTTCTAATCTGACCATTAATCAAGTTTGAGACAATTAAATATTGTGGCAAACTTGTGTATATGCCACTTCCAAAGTATTTCCACAGTGAAGGTCATTATTTTTTGCCAGTGGTATCTTGATCCTATTATTTGGACGGGTATTAATTTTAAATTCATTATTTTTAATAATTTCTCAGAGTTATAAAAAACAAAACAGCAACACCTTGTACCTAGTAAATCAAGACAAATTAAAATGTCTGCTTAAGAGTTATTCTGATGAAAACATATTACTGTTTCAAGAAGTCATTGAAATGGGTCTAGTGCTAAGCATCATATCATTGCAATAACTTGTCTATCTACGTAACATAAACCACAAAAAAGTACATGAAAGCACTTCACAAAGCAAACACAGCCATATTTTACTGATGAAAAATCAAATCTCCCGAAATTCAATGACACGGTATAACTTTGTAAGGTGGCAATATGATCAGGAAAGAATCCACAGATCTTCAAATCAATTTTAGAGCTATAAACGCCATGCTGATTAGCCCTGAAACAGTCTTTTATATTAACTGACTGTGTTTCTTATTTTGACTGAAATGGAAAAAATGCAAAAAAACCAGCAAAGTTGTCAATGAAATTAAAACAAGGAAAACCCCCATCAAGTCAAAGAATAGTCTTTTCTTGTTGTATTCTGTCAAGCTAAGAACTTGATGCTTTTTCTAAATTATTCTTAAACCTGCAGATTCATTGTATTTCTTATAAAATCACAACGAGGGTCAAAATACTTAGAATGTTCATAAGGTTGGTGCCTAGAATAAAACACACAACATATATACCACATATTAATCAGACTCAGATATCAATCAGACTCTTGACTCCACACCATACTTATTGAACAAAATAAACACAGTTATGTACAGAAGATACAGATTTTTTTAATATTCTGTGGTAGTTCCAGGCTCAATGTGAAAAATAAATGCAGAGCAGGCATAATGTTTGCAGTCATTGTATACAAAATAACTCATATTATTTCTTTTCTGCAGTTAAAAGGCATAATTAGACAAGATTAGTCTAGCACTTCAACTGAAACCTGGGCCAATTCTGGCTGGAATTTTTACTATTCTGCAACAACATTTTTAACTGACTCATGTAATACTCATTTTATAAGCATGACTGAAATTTACCTCAGAAACTTCCCCCATTCTCTCTTGGAAAGAAAGTGTACTTGCTGTGTGTTCAAATAGTGAAAATAGCAGAGCAAAAGTATTTGCTGCCAAACTTATTTGATAGTTTACCTATGCCTTAGCATTAAAAAAACCCAAAACTTTGAGACATAAGAAATAAAAACTGTGTAAACTTAGATTAAGAGTACACTTTAAGCTGTTTGTGTGCACGTGTTTTTATTGTTGTTGTTGTTTACTAATCCACTGACATTTTTAATTTATTCATCATCCATTCCATAGGTATCTCTAGTTAATATGAAAACATTTCAACAGAAAAATCTTAGTCCTTTCAGGGTATGCAGCCAAAAATGTACGTTCTACACACCAAAGTCTTGATTTTCTTGCAATTAATACATAAGCAATGTATTAATTGCTGGAAGTAGCAGGTTCATGCCTCTGATCCAGATCATCAGGATTTATATCTAGATTTCTTAGGATTTTTCTGAGAAAATCAGTATTTAAAATATTTTAATGTTTTTGTTTGTTCTTATTCCCAATTAAAAATATTTTGGATGTTTCCTTCCACATTACTCAGTAGCAAAACCCAAGGGAATACATGCTGACAGATGGATTCTCTCTCTCTCTTCCAAAGAGCTCTGTTTTCTCCTGTGCAAAACTGAGTTCTGATTTTCTGTACGGTTACAGTGCAAGGGGCATCCTTACTGCTTTCAGGTTCTCTAAGCAAGAATCTACTTGAAATACAAACCAACCCACAAAAATCTTAGCAGAGGGTATCACAAGGAGCAAACAGAGGAGAAAGTATTGAACAGGCAGAATGCAACAGTAGCTTGTTTCCTGCACAGAAGTTGTTGACTTCGAGGCAGTAGGTTTATGGGCTTGACTTGTGATATCAGCTGAGGATTCCCTTTGTTATGAACTTCAGAATTGTTCACCACAGCCGATGCTGCAGGGATTTTATTATTTTGAGACACATTTTTAGTTCGCTTTTGAATATGATACCCTGAATGATTAAGTACTCTGAAATCGATTGATGAAAAATGCTAAAGATATATAGAAATTTCATTATTGAGGGCACTGAAAATGAGGTTGAGCTGCTTTAAATGCAGATATCTGTACCTAGCTAGTCTAATCGATCCCATATAATACATGTAATTGCAACTTTATATCTTATTATTGTCTCCACAGGGGTTTGGTGGAAACAAGATACTGTACAGCAGCATTCATTTCTGTGGGAAATCTTATTTTTAGACATGCAGACCAAGGACTTGTTTCCTGCAAAATAGCACAGAAAATATCTTACTGCCTTTGATCAAAAGAAAACCAATTCTTAGTAATTCCTGCTAAGCAGAAAAGTATAGCAGCGAGTAATAGACTAAGCTGAGAAAGAATTCAAAGAGTTATTTAAAATAGATGTAATTATTATAAGCAATACATTTTAACTCATCCATTTATCCAGTTAGTCCAACACCAACACTACGGAAATTAAGCACACAAGTTGCTGATGAGCACTATGCATATTGTACTCTTTTGATAAAGCAATGTCATGGAATCATAGAATCATTCAGGCTGAAAAAGAACTTTAAGATCATCATAAGTTCAGCCACTATCAACCAACACCCCTAGGTCATTTTTCACTGGAGAGATTTCCAGCCATTCATCCCCAAGCCTGTAGCGCTGCATGGGGTTGTTGTGACAGAAGTGCCGGACCTGACAGCCTTATTGAAGCTCATGCAGTTGGCCTCAGCCCATTGATCCAGCCTGTCCAGATCCCTCTATAGTGCCTTCCTTCCCTCAAGCAGTTCAACACTCCTGTCCAGTTTTGTTTCATCTACAAACTTCCTGAGGGCACACTCAATCCCCTCATTCATATAACTGATAAAGATATTAAACAAGACTAGTCTCAAAATTGAACCCTGGGAAATGTCACCTCTGACCAGCCAAAAGATGGGTTAAACTCCATTCACAACTCTGAACCTGGCCATCCAGCCATTTTTTTATCCCACAAAGAGTACATGTGTCGAAGCCATGAGCTGCCATATTTTCCAGGAGAATGCCATGGGAAATGGTGCCAAAGGTTTTACTAAATTTTACAAGAAAACATCCACAGGCTTTCCCTCATCAACTAAATGGGTCACCTTGTCATAGAAGGACATCAAGTTAGTTAAGTAGACATATGATAGCTATGCACAAGGCAGCCTTCAAATATCACATCAAGCACAAGTCCTTCTCTGTTTGTGAACAACAGTTCCAGCAGGGTACCTTCCCTATTTGGCTCACTCACAAGATGCGTCAGGAAGTTATCTTCCACACACTCCAGAAAACTCCTAGACTGTTTCCTCTCCACTACATTTTATTTCCATCAGATATCTGGTAAAATGAAGCCCACCAAGAGGACAAGGCCTTGCAATCATGAGGCTTCTCCCAGCTGCTTATAGAATAATTTTTCTGCCTCTTCATCCTGGTTAGGTGGTCAGACTCCCACAATATTTGCCTCGTTAGCGTACCTCCTGATTCTTACACACAGTGTCAACCTTATTATTACCATCATTAGTTTCTAGACAATCCAAACACTCCCTAACATATAGAGATACATCACCACCTCTGCTTCCTTTCCTACCCCTTCTGAAGAGTTTGTAGCCATCCATTGTAACGTCCCAGATGTACAAGTCATTCCACCATGTTTCAGTAATGGCAAATATATCATAGTTTTCTTTCTGTACAATGGCTTCCAGCTCCTGGTCTTTGTTGCCTAGGCCACATGCATTGGTGTGGAGGTATTTCAGATGGGCTGTCAGCCATGTCACCTTCTTAGAGAAATAGCCTTTAATTCCTCTGAGGTGCTTCACTGACGTTCCCCTGTTGGCCTCTATTAACTCAGTAGTCCCTGGTTCATCTCCATACAATTTCAACTGTACCCCAGTGTGCCTAGCACATCTCGGAGACACAGGCTGAAGGCCCTTATTTGCACCCTGTCCCTCTAACCTTGATGTGTCATCCCTCACCTTGACTCAGCCAAGCTTGAGGTCATCCTGTTCCCCCTTCAAGTCTCATTTAAAGCTCTGTCAATGAGGCCCACATCCTTGTGAGCAAAGATCCTCTTTCCTCTTTGAGAAAGGGGAATCCTACCTGATGACAGCAAGCCTGGTGCCATATAGCCCACCCCATTACTGAAGAAGCCAAAACTGTAGTAATTACACTAGTCATGGAGCCATGCATTAATAAACTGGGTATGCCTGTTTCTTCCAGGGACGCTGTCTGCAGCTAGAAGGAGAGAGGAGAAAATAACCTGTACTATTGGATTCCCTTGCTAGCCATCCCCGTGGAAGACCTGTGCAAACAGAAACTATAACAGGTTCACAGAATACAGGATCACAGAATGGCAGGGGTTAGACAGGACCTGTGGAGATCATCAAATCCAACCTTTCTGCTAGAGCAGGTTGCACAGGAATGCATCCATGTGGGTTTTTAATTTCTCCAGAGAAGGAGGTTCCACAGCCTCTCTGGGCAGCCTGTCCCGGTGCTCCGTCACACTTATCTTCCCCATGTTGAGGTGGAACTTCCTGTGTTCTGGTCTGTGCCCAGTGCCCCTTGTCCTATTGCAGGGCACTGCTGAAAAGAGTCTGACATTCGCCCTTTAGATATTTATAAGCATTGATCTCTCAATACTTTCTTCTCCAGGCACAAGTCTCTCAGCCTTTCCTTTTAAAAGAGATAGTCCAGTCCCTTAACCATCGTCAGGCTTCATCTAATAACCTGAGTGTAGCTGTATATATTTCTCCCTCCTTAATTCTATTTCTTTTACACCACCAGTTTATCTTTTTAAAGAGCAGGACAACAATTCAGCTATGTGTTGGGCACATGTTTGGGCACACAGATTGTCAGAAAAGTATCATAGAGTTGTAATGTTATTGTTAGGAGAGTGAAAAAGGAAACAAAAAAGGATATATTTCCCGGAGATGATCCTAACTTTAGTGTAGAAACCATAATTTATTTTTAAAAATTGGATACAACATAAGTTATACAATCTTGCATGCAAACAATGGCCTTTCTTCTCTCTCTCTCAAGGCTTTTTGGACAACAGGGATTGGCTGGTCAGAAGGTTACAGAACTCAGCAGAGGTCACCTGATAAAAACTTTTATTTTCAAGAAACAAGATAAAAGTGAGCTCAGTGGTTCATATAGGAGATACAGATTTTAGTTGAATTATGGTCCAATTCCTACCACAAGCCACACAGTGAAAACAATCAAAAAAAAAAAAGTTTGTCAGCTTTATTGGTCCCAAGGGATGTCAATGCCTTCTCAGACCTTCTGATGTCAGGTCACCACTGACTGTAATGGCTGCTATATGAATGCTTATATGCAGAGGTCTAAATGTAGTGGTTCTGCCACAAATTCTTTACATCTTATTTGAATATATGTAGTGAATCACTGTGAGGTTTCTGGCAAAATGCACTAGTTTGAGCTGAGAACATTTTACAACTATAAGCCACTGGTTTTTTTTCAGAAAAAGTCCATTCATTAAACTCTGGTTTTGAATCTCTGTCACTGCAATCCCTTCAGCAGAGCATGTCTTTTAGAAAGAGGTCAATGATCCACGTTTCAGAATTACCTTTAATTATAATAGTTACAGATCACCTTTTTTGGTCATCTCTCTGAGAATATCCACCACATTTAGGGAACTTTCTTCCACTAGTTACAGATAGACTCTTGTGAACTGAACAGTTGTAAAGCAGAATGCTGGCAGTAAAAGAAATTTAAAATATTCATAAGCCAGAGAGAATATTTTTCTTGCCTTTGGAATTTTTTTGGTAGATTTGCCAACCTCAATGCGGAAAGCATCTGTGTTACTGGAGTAACAGAAATTAAAAAAAAAAAATAAACTTACTTATTATCAGTTATGTTTCATGAAGATAAAGCTGTGCTTCACTAAGTTTGGAAAAAAAAACAGGTAAAGAAATAGTAGACTAATACACCATGCCTAAAACAGCATCTCACTGCTGAAGTCAGCCAAAGATTTACAACAGTATAGCTATTATCACTGAACAGCTTTAAAGGACTTCTTTTGAAATAAGGTTATTCATTCAGCAACCAACCTAAGCTCAAAATAACATCTGGCCTACCTATTTTTCCAGCATGACATATGAAATGTATACTGTAATATAATGTCTGTTTCCATCATTTTAGAAGGGGCCAGAAGAACTAGAGAGAAGACTAAAACTTATTACTTAGCATCTGAATGGGGACCACTTCTTTTGATTTGTGATTAAAAGAACCCAAAACACTAAGCAACCAAAGCTTTACATGTCAATAAGTCAAATGTAAACTACTGAGGAAATACAGTTAATAATACAGGATCAACTCACATTTCAGAACACAATAAATCTCTAAATTCAGCTAGAAATAGACACAAGAAGCAAATTACCCTGCATTCTGCAATGTACATTGGGAAATTATAAATGCTAAACAAGGATCAGCTGTGTAAGAGCAATAGAGAATAAAAGATAATGATTCTTCAGGAAGGACCCTTTCCAGATCAATTCACAGGATTTTAAAGGGGCTCTCAAAAAGGAGAAGTGACGTCATAGTTATAACATGAACCCCAAGATTTTCCTTTCACATTTATCAAGCAAGAGAAAATGTATCAAGTATAGGGAAACACACAAGAGATCATTAGCAAGATGATGAAGACAGACTTTAAGCTACTATAGTAGATCTTTCCTTGAACAAAATTAATTTTGTAGACTCTGTTGCCAAGAGATGTTTGGGAGAGAGCCAAGAGACTTATGGCAATAAATCATAAGGAAATAAAACAAACACAAATTACAGACATTGTCAGAAAGTTAGTATCTTGCTGTCTTCCTTTTCATAATGCAAGCTAATGTCTCGTGTATGTTTCTGCTATTTTTACAGAGGAGTGTTTCTTAAGAAAAATGGTATTGACCTCAAGGACAGTTGAGGGGACTTTGATTAGAAGCAGCAGAAAGAAGCAAACAAATCTCTCTGATCAATAGAATGAGTTTGGGTCAAAACAACAACCCACCAAAAACTTGAAAAGAATGATGATGGGAATACCACAATGAATAGAATAATTTTCACTCCATTGCTAATTATTATGTTATATTGAGTGCTAAGAGAAAGTAAGCTTGGCTAACACTGGTCAGTTATCAGAAGAAAGAAGTTAAGAAAAATTCCAAGTACTACAAATATGGTTAATGTTATCAGTACAATTTGTATCCTTTTTACAAAATCATAATTTAAAGACCATTAAAGCCAGCTTTCAGATGAAGTTTTGAAAAAGACTAGGATACATGCAGTCATCAAAAAGCCATGACACTCCACTATGTAACGGATATATATATATATTCAGGAATGCAGGTAATTACATTCTGTCTTTTCTAAAAAGGCATCCCTTTTATTTCATCATGAGAATTCATTCTTTCATAGATACAGAACTGCATACAATTTATATTGTATTATATCACAGGAAAATGGGATAATTTTGAAGAAAAGGGGTGATTCTTACATGTATCCACCTCCTGAAAGATATTAACATTTTCTGATAAAACTGCCATATAAACAGAAGATATAAATTAATATTGTAACCAGCAACAAATATTTCCTTATTCAAGGGGATTTTCATTCTATGCAGCAAACATAAAGATCCAAGAAACAAACTACCCATCCTTCCATGTTAAGGAATGCACATACAAGGAAACAAAATTGATAATTTAAAGTAAAAATAATACAGAAATCTCGCTTTCTTCTCCTACTCATATATACATGACACAAGAGAGGTGAGGTGCTTCACAGCATGACAAAATGATACTCCAATAGCAGACACTTTAGGGAACTGACTTTCAGATTCCAGTCTTTAGGTTGGCATTATTGCTTAGGTTGTACAGTCAGAAAGTTATTTAGCTGTACACATTACGTTCTGAGTGGGTTGAGTGCATGTAATTTATGACTGTTGCACTTTAATGCATATTTAATAAAGCTGCAGACATTTATACACCAAATCAACTGTGTCAATTTTGTTTGCTTTGGGAGGATGGAGATGTCCCATGACAATGCTGACACTCCTAGTGAGAGATTTAAATTGTAAGACATTTCATTTGAGAGGAGAGCACTTTTAATATACTGTAGCTTGATACAGCAAAAATAATCAGCAAGGGCTGACTAACAGATACAGGGAATAAGAGAAATGGGATAAGTCTCGTAAAGAGTCTCATCTTTTGCTTTCAGACAAAAAGAAGGAAATTAGATACTGGCTGGCTCAGGAAAGCCCTAACCAACAACCAAAGCTGATGATTAAATTTCATTTCACCTCAGGTTTTAAGGGGAGAAGGGGGCGAGGACGGGAAACAGGGAAAGGAAGATAATCTTTCTAAATAAGTGTTGAATACAGAAGTTCTGAGCATAATTTCTCTTTTTCCATGCAAGGACCACCGTGTAATGACTTTTCTTCTCTGCCATTGAGATCCTCTGCAGAAGCAGCCTCTGCCTCCTGATTGCTGTTCCTGTATTTAGATGCAGAAGTAAATCATTCAATTTTTTTAATGATATGAGAGGCATGTCTTGCAATATTAATTGCAGTTTTAATCTGAGGTATTTGTACCTGTTCCATGGAAGATACATTTGCATTTCATCTCTTCCTACACTTTTCACTCAAGTCAATCAAATTGTTAAGGCAAGAGTATCAACAGACTTGATAGTTTATAAGGGCTTGCCTTTTAACTATCTGTGCACGACAAGTGACGTCCTTCATCCAGAACAGATGCCTGGGTAGATCTGGACTGCAGTCCTTGTTCTGACAGTCTTTCATACAAATCTCGTTTACCTAGCCAAGCCTCTCTACTGCTAATAGCCTCGAGGTCTGCATGGCAGATTTTAAGAGATCATGCCAAGTTGCATATTGCTGCAGCTCTACAGCTAGCAGTAGCCAAAGCAGCTAACTTGAAGATGTGTGGGTATGCCAGAGCAGTGACTTCAGGGTAAGCATGTTCTCAAACTTCCAAGTTTTGCCCACCCCTGTTGGTATGTATGTTACTGCTGAATCAGGTTTTGTATCTGGACCTGAAGATACATTTAGAGAATTAAATCTTTTTTTATAGTAGATGTGAACTGCTCTGCTGGGTAATGAGCCAAGTGGTGACATATATATATGCATTGTATTTGACTGAGGAGACCAAAAAATCTGAACTAACCAACACAGCTGAGAGGTGTTAAAACCACAGAATACTTAGACAAGAATGCACTGAGACATATGCAATATGTATTTTGAAAGGATTGATGACAAAAAAATATGGTCCTAATTGATACGATGAACTATAGCACTCAACAAAAATGTGTCAGGACATCTGTAATATTCTGTAAAAAATCCAAGATACACAACCATTTAAATTCAAATATTTTATTCTTTAAAGAACACTAAGAAGAAGAATGTAGGGCACAAAAATCTGATTCCAGAAAAATCAGTGGAAGCTTTGTCACTGATGTCAACAGAACAGAATTTCACCTGGTAAGGGTACTTTGCTCTTACATATTGCATTGCTGTTATTCTTTGTAAGTCTAAGTAAACTCACTACTTGTACTAATGGTGACATTTCAGTGTTCATATATACACAGTATGCACCACATATATTATTCTCAAAACTTAGGGCTGTGGTAGAAAATTATTATTCCTCATGCTCAGTTTACAGAAAGAGGGACTATTGTCTTTCAGTTGGGGAACCAGGCCCCTCTGGGGCCTCATAGTTCCTAATGGGACACAAAGCTTGAAAGCAGGTATTTTTGCTAGTTAATCTGTACGTAAAAACAGGTAAGATTTTCTTCAGTTTCATCTCCCTTCTTTTTTCTTTTTTTCCAAACAATTTTCAAGTCTTCTTTCTCATCCACCTTAAAAATATTTTTCAAAATGTTCAGCATTTTATTTTTTTTAAAAAAAGCTCGTTCTTTTAATCTAATTTCTATCTCCCTCCCCCCAAATTCTATTTATTTCTATAATTAAAACATATTAATAAAAACTAGATAAGGACTACAAAAATTTGCTCTGGATGTAAACAGTGTTTTCTAGTCTGAGAATAAAAAATGTGATGAAAATGCCATATCTGGAATAAGCTTTTTTGAAGATGGGTTATTTTTCCTATAGCATCAATACAGTGCACTATGCCATGGGCTGCCTATTCTGATAGCATGATTTATTCCTGCTCATCTGGTGTCACTGACTCTCTCCTCACTGTGGATGATTACAGTACAAAATCATTTAAGGCTACAAAACTCTGCTAAATCAATACTATTCAGTCCAGCAGCTCAAGGGTGTAAAAAATACACTGTAACAACTCTTTTCTTTTCAACTGAATATATTTAAATTGGACCTTGGGATGACCATTTATTACACTGTATGTTATAGGCTCTCAAAAATAAACGACTTTTTGACACAAACTTTCAGGCTATCTAAATCCAGCTTCTGTGCTGCTTGAGGCTAGAAATTTCATCTAAATATTATTGAATTCCAACACAACATTAGCATGCAGAGATATTTACAATAACACAGCCATTACAACTCAATCAAAAGCTGATTTCAGCCAGAATTATGCAGAATTAAATCTTGCAGGATTCAAATTATTAAAAATCAGAGACTCAATAAAGTGTGGTCTAGAAGCCCCATTTATCAAGGGAGCAGAAATGTCTCTACAATATAGTGACTTTTTTCATATATATTCTGCAAGAATCTGCATGCATTTTAAAAGATCTGAGTTTAATTCTTATAGAATTCAAGTAACTATACTACATTTATGTAGCATGGGAGCCAACTCAGAATCATTTCTTTATGTTTTCCTTTCTACATATCACATTTTAAACACATCGGGGTCGTTTTCTGGTTCCCACTGGGTAGGAAAATACTAAGCCAAAATACGAGAAATGTACATATGTTTGGTTCCAATAAGAGCTGAATCAACATACCATTAAAAGTAGCTAGAATGAATTCAAAGCAACAATTAAAAATAACATTGTTATGCAGATGATGTACTGAAAGTAATCTCTCACTTATTATAGTTGACCAGAGCAACTGTTTTCAAAATTCAGTATATTCATTTTGGGTTTTTTCAAACTCACCAAATACAAACAGAGGAAGAGATTCCAGCTCACAGAAGTAAGGTACCTCTCACTTCATGTACTCCTCTTAACCCTCTTCTCTTACCCCTTCCCATCCAAATGCTTCAAAGAAAACATCCCATAATTAATTTCAGTTTTTTTCATTAACCTATTCAGTATTTGATGGATGGAGTCCTGGCACTTGTCTCATCATGAATACTTTTCACTTCTTGCTTCTCTCCAAGATCCTAATCCATGTCTTCAATGTTCAGAAGCTAACCTAGAGTTTGGTTTGGCCTTTATAATATAAAGGTAACAAGTCAAGGAATGGATCTTCAGCCAGTAACTTCAACACTTATTTTGCACCAAGTGAAAATTTAGTTACTGTAATACTGACCTAAAAGCAGAAATTATCTGTTCCGCTGGTTTTACTGTTCTTCTAGAAACGATGTTAGCCATATTTTTGACCAAGTTTTGCTTGTTTTAGTATTAAACAGATATAATGAAATAATGCCATAGACAAAGGCTAACTGCTTAGACTGAACACTTCTTTAATTCAAGAGATTAGTAAGAATTACCAGTGTCAGTGATGAAAGACCAATTATAATGAATATGTCATGGCCCATTTTCACAGTTATCAAAATTGTCTAAATAAACAAAAACTACATTATACGCTGATGCCAAAAGAAAACATCCCATGCATCTTTACAACAGCAACTAGCCTTAACTAGAGAGAATTTTTCCACCGCACTAAAGGCATGAGTTTCTTTCTTCCTAATCCAAGCTACAGAGAATGAAGCTAGCAGATACTAAAAGCTACTGGCCTTATCTATTCTTTGTCTTTTGTCTTGCAGCAAACATTAAGAACACAGATTCTCCAAGCTCTGTCTTTGTGAACCAAGATGTCAGCAGCTGTGTTGCTTTCATGCAACCAGTTTCTCCACTTCTGTCATCACACAACAGCTTCATCACATGCAGTGCAACTACTGCAATTCACACTACCTGAAGATATGATCTTAGGCTCTTTGCCCTCATGACTCAAGAGGAAGGATTTGGCTCCAATTTGCGATATTATAAATTTAATTTCTTTCTTATTTAAGATTAATCTCAAATTGATCAATAAGTCTTTAAGTAAACAGCTCAAAATTAAAAAGAAATAAGCTCGGTCAGCAGTCAGAACAATCCAACAGCTAAACCACCACTAAGAAAAGGTGTTAAAACACCATCTGTAGATATATTTAAAAAGGAATTATAAAACACACTGAAGATTAGATGATCTAACACCCTTTCTAGACATAATCTCTATGATTCTATTGTTCAATTGGCTTAACAAATCACAACCGTGCTAAAGGCAGTCACATAATGGTCTAACAGTGAAGGCTTTCTCAGGGAAAATTATCACTGACTGCATGAGGAACAGTCACAAAATAGTTTTTTACTTATGACCCACAAGCCTAAAACTACGTGTACCTTACCCCATTGTATTGCAACAAATTTTTTCCCCCATTTTTTTAGTTACTATTGCATTTTGGTGAACATATAAGAGGAAAAATGTTACACAGTATTGGCCAAAATTTTACTTTGATTTAGGATACAGAAAACAATTCAAGTTCATGGAAGCTACAGGGGGAAGTTTAAAGGCAGAATTTGCATCTACATGATAATATGAAATTATATAGCAGAAGAGAGTGAAAAACTAAAATAAGGACTTAAGTAATTTAGAAGTAGAGGTTGCAATTTCTATGAGAATGTAAACGTCCACAATTGCTAATATATTATGCTCTTTGACATGTTGAAAGAAAAGTGATTATTTTCCACTTGGGAAACGTATTTTAGTGTCACTTAAATCTTTATGATATAACAAACTTCAGAAATGAGCCTTTCCTCAAAGAAAGATTGTTTCCTCACATTGAATTTATTTATTATTTTTATTTCTGAGAAATAACATGGTAAAATTACTACATGCCAAGTAAGTGTGCATATGTGTGTCCATGTGGGTATGTGTGAGGGAGAGGGAATAATTTTCTCAAGCAAATAAAAAAAGTACTCTAAAATATTTAAGCCACATTTATGAAAGCTAATACTTTTAAAATCCTTTACTATGGATGGGAACAAATTTTCATTCACAAATGGACAGATGAATTAAGATACATACTCACACAAATTTAATCACAAGTTTACAAAGCCATCTAATTCAGATATTCCCTTATGCAAGTACTAAGTTAACAAAAAATATATCAAGAAGTCATATATAATATTTTTGGCCCATTAAATTTCTTTAAGGAAATTATCAAATGAAATCTTGAGCTAGCATTTATTCATAGAGAGATGTATATTTAACTGCACCATCTTTTACATCCAGGTTTCCCTGAAGTGTTTTAGAAACCAGCATCATATGCATATGTAGGTATTAGAAATTTATATCACCAGAATTTAGCTTTGAAAATTATAGCTTGTATAGTGAAAAAGAGAAAACACTGCCAAGAGGAAAGAAGTTTCAACTTTCACTCTTTCACTCTCAAAATAAATGAAAAAGAAGGAATCTTCCTATATTTAAGGTAGCCATCACTGATGGGCTGAATGGAACATAGCTTATGGACTGAAAGGCTGGAAACTTTTTAATCCTTTAATACATCTTGAAACACCATAGACTTCAAATGGAGGAAGGATGAAAACTGTATTAAATGAGAGATGATTTCAGTCTGTTTTGATGACTGAGGTGACAGACCTTCCATCCAGGTATAATCAAGATGAACCCCATACAAACTAGACATTTATCCAACTCATTTTGATAAGCATTTTCATTCAGCATTACTGAAACAACAGTGCTAAAGAGTAAACTCTTTCAAGGGTCTGTTTCTCATGCTTAAACAGTATAAAAGATGAGAAAAACCAGAAAGAGATCATGGTTTTTTGTATTTGCTTTGTACTTAACACAGAAGTTTTGAAGCTGTCTAATGCAAACTGGAGATATATTTCTCATTTAAATTAATGGAGAACAGGTACCTAGGGTAAGCCATAACAAATGTATTATCATGGCTTATGCTAACCATCTCAAATGAATTGCTTCCTGATAGTAAAAAAATAAAAAATGTGTTCCATAAAATTTATAGTAAATAATTCACAACAATAAGATGAATGAATGTTCTGTTAATAGAAAGTGAATGAAAGATGAATTAAAACTCTACTAACTATATATTAGCACCAGCAAATTAAAATAAGAATATTCCCTGCTAAAAATAGAATTGCTACAGAAATGAATTTATTTATAAGTTTCAGATATCAAATATATTCTTTCCTACCCTGTAGAAGCTCAGATAATTTTCTTCACTCTCTGTCAGGCTAGAAAACCTTAGAATCAATTGTCAATACTCATCTCGACTTTCACTACTTTTAAGGACTGTCAATTCAGCAAGCTTCACTTACATCTAGTTTATTTCTGTGGGATTTAACCCAGGCCATTTCTAAATGTTACAAAAATTACTTTGTATGATATATTACTTATTTTAATCAAATACAATTTTTTCTAATTGTCACTGCTATGGCAAACTCACAGGGGATGGTCTGACTTGTGTACATTTCTGACAGTGAAATCGGTAACAACAGCTGCTTTGTGCCAGCTAGCGCATGTACCGTACCTCTCAAGCCTTGTCATTCACATCTCCCCTAATTACCAAACATCTGCTTTCCATTTCCATTAACACTGCACTACCAGCTTGTCTAGTTTAATACCAATGACTCTTGACCTCCCCCAAGGAAGACACTTTCTGTCAAAATTCCCCCAAAAGAAACCAGCTCTGCACAGTAAATTTGTATTTTTTAAAAAACCCACAAAACACTTCCCAAAGGAAAAGTCTCAAATAAATAAAGATTTCAAGTAATTTTGAGCAAAAGTAAACATCCCTTGCAAACTGTGCTTTTACATCACCAAGAAGCTTAATTTCTTTAAGCCCAGAAACATGAATATTCAACTGTAACATACAAAGCAATGGGTTACATGACAGGTTACAGCAGCAGCCTGTAGGTTAGGGCAACTGCATATCTGGCAAATATAGAACTATTATCTGTAATGATATCTGTCTACTTAAATAGAGACCATAATGGAAGGTCCCAACTGCCTTTATTATTTTTTTAATTATAGGTTATTATAATGGTGTTAATGTCCACTGGTCAATCCAAGATCCTAAAATGCAAAAGAATTATGACTCTATAACTTATAGCAATTCTTTTGCTTTATTCCAGGTTGTGATCTCATAACATTATTAAAGTACAAGAATTAAAAAAGGTTAAAAATGGAAAAATGCCTTCTTTTAAAATGACAGTAGAATATAACCATTGCTCTCAAAATCACGGAGAAGTCTACATTTCCCTTAGCCTTGATGACATTCTTAGCCTGGACAATGATACAGAGCTTAAGACAATGTGTTTCTTGGAAGGAAATCTACTAGAAATGGGGGGTTATATTGTCAAAGATATTATAATAAATGCAAAGGAAATAAATCTGAGCCTCTCCCATATTCACAATCATGACCTAAACCACATTTCTTTTTCCACTCCCAAGTTTTCCATACAGTTGCTTCATTAACTCTCAGGCAAATAACCACAATATAACCAGACATTGGTTTGCCTTTAGAAACCTGTATAACCCTCTGTAAAAACATTCCTTAAAATGTTGTCAGTAGGTTCATTGCTAGTTTGAACTGGGGAATAGACACTCAAGAGACATTTGTACCACTGAAAATACAATTCTAGAATGCAATCTTCAAATCTGCCAGATATTAAGTGTTCAATTTTAACTTTATTAATGAATGGGAAAGATAAATTGTTGATGGCAGAGGAAGGAAAACTAAAAAGTGAAGTTATTAGCAGGTCATAATACAACATATTGCTACTTTGTAGCTACTTTGTAGCTACATGTAGCTACTTTGTAGAGTTTAAAAGGATTCACAGTATTTTGCTGCAGGAAATCTGCACTGGTATCAGCTTAGTGTCAGTGAATGCCATCATGGACAAGGAAACAAATGAGAACTAAAAAAGGAGTTTGGTTTGGAGGGTTTTCAACAAATTTTGGCTGGGGGTTTTTTGGTTTTTTTTTAGTTTTTTGGGGTTTTTTTTATAAGAAAAGAAGGTGATGAGATGCATGCCTGGAAAAAAAAAAAAGATGATAAAAACTGTGTGGTTCAAATGTATAGTATCTTCCTAATTGTCAACCTCCCTGAAGAACCTATCACAGAAAAAAAAAAACAGTTTAACGGAGGAGAAAAAATGATCTTTTAATCTCAGCAATAAAAGCATTCCAGCCTTTGTATCTGCTGACTTACAAAAAAGTGCTTTCTAACAACAAAAGATGGAGCAGTAATTACATAAATCTCTTCATTCTTGATGAAGACACAATGGAGTATAAGGAAATCAATAGTGTTTCTGCTGTAATTCTTGTTTTTATTATGAGCTGAAAGCAAACTTGTTAAAATTGGATTCTGCTTCTTGTGTGTGTATGTCCATGCGTATGAAAAAAAAATTAAGATTCAATAACACCAAAGCAAGAACATGCAGCTTTTAAAAGCTTAGAAATTATTTTCCCCCTATAATACTTATAAGACTTATGATGCTGTGAAATCTTACATTAGGAAATGGGTATTATGAGAGCAATTTAGCATTTTACATATATCTTGAAAAATTGATAGCAACATAAAAAATACAGTTTTAGTGGTTGTTCTGCAGACAGCCAAAATGCCTAAAGGTTACCAACAAAATTGAAATCCATGAATTAAGTAAACTAAATGCAGCCTGAAGTCAAATGTTTCCACCTTATTTTCAATAAATTGGCTGTAATGATTTTATCCCACAACATTCATTTATAATATATGCCATTCAAGAATGAGTAATACTGTTGATTTTGCAAAGAAAAGGTGGAAATTATTGCATTTAAAAATAATTAATAGATGGGTCTGCATACCTTTGAATTAAATTAAAAGAAAAATATTTCTTTTTTGTGGAGATGATTGCATTCATATCCTGTTTGGTGTGAAAAGTAGATTCCAAAAAGCTTTTAACTAATTTGTTCAATTTGTTTCAAAGCCAACATGAATAGGCTTGGTGCAAATTCAGATTCATTAAAACTTAATTAATATGCATCATTATGCAAATGAGGTTGCAGTTAATGAGTTCTTAAAAGAAGCTTTCTTTAATTAGTTCAGTTTTAATGGCATCATCATTTATCTGACTTGTTTTTAAAGCCACATGACATACAAAAAGTGACCATCCTCTACAATGTTAGTTTTCTGTTTCCTAATTGTGTTTCATCTTAATTCTTTAATGCTGAAAACTTTGAAAAAGTTAAATGTTTTGATGTTCAGTTCTACTGAATGTTATTTCAATTAAAAATAATGTTTTGTTTAGACTAGAGATATGTGTCTCTTCTTTCCAGCTATTTTTGCCTCCTATTATCTAGTCACTGTTGTTTTCCTGTATACATACAGAAAAGGAGAGATCTGTAAGTACAGCAGTTCTTAAGCCCTTGGATAATTTAGTCTATACATTATTAGTGGAATTTACAAGATTATATTTATACTGACAACGCTTTACTAAAATACGAGAGTTCATTGAGAAGTAGGAGAATCAGAGCATATATGTTGGTGTGAAACAAGTTAAACAATTACCTTGAGAATTGAAAAGACAAAAGCAATGTAGTTACATATTTCTGTAGTTTCAAATCCAGAAGCTTCAGAAAGATAATAAGTTTTAAAACATCTTTAAATCTACAAAATATTGTGCTACATAATTACAACTATGTTTTGACAAGCTTTCTTCAGAATGTAAGTTCTATGAGGGGAAAAATTATAACTCTTTTACAAAGCTGTCATTCGCAATACAGCAGAGAATGATTCTTAAGAGTATGAGACTAGCACACTTTCTGCAACAAGCTAGTCTGACCACCTGCATATGGTGATCATTAGTGATCATGAGACCTCTGTGCCTGCTTGTTTGAACCTCAAAAGCTTTACAACCTAGGCTTTTAGGTAATAGAAAAACTGCTTGCAGTGACAGTAAACTCTTTGGAATAGGCTTTTGAAACACGCGTGATTTAGTGGAGTGCTGGCCTGCAATAAAGACTTCAAGTCACAAGTAACTGAAACATTTGAGGCTGATTCAAAAAAATGCACACCTATGGTTTGCATTTCTTTACAACTCGGGTTCTGACAGGCAAATTGGTTGTATCAATAGCATTTACCAAGTAGGAATTTTGAATAACCTTTGTGTTTTGTTTATTCATGTCTAAAACAGAACTAATTTACATCAACACAAAGACTCCTGGTGTTTCCAGTGAGCTCTGGATCAGGCTGTTGGCACGTTGCATGTTGTGGGAAAATGAGGTTCTACACAGCCACTCTTTTCCATTTAAATCTGTAGAGCTATTTGCATAAGCAAGGACAGTTTACCTCACCATGTACATGAAGGATCAGGTATATAATAGATCTCCTTTCAATCATGATTATTTCTCGACTGCTGATTTATAGCAGTACCTGTGAGAGAGCAGATACTTTTCTAATACCCTGTCAGTGGTGGTCCTTTTTCAAGGCTGCTCCTCATTCAAAAGCAGATCACTACAGAAGCTGAAGAGACCACAGAATCATAGAATTGCTTGGTTGGAAAAGACCTTTGAGACCATAGAGTCCAACCATTCCTGTCCACTACTAAACTATATCCTTGAGCACCTCATCTACCCATCTTTTCAACATCTCCAGGGATTGTGACTCAATCACTTCCCTGGACCGTTGGTTCCAGTGCCTGATGACCCTTTCAATGAAGAAAATGTTCCTGATGTCTAAACTGAACCTACCCTGGCACAACTTGAAACCATTCCCTCTTGTCCTATCACCCATGGCTTGGGAGAAGAGATCAACACCCATCTCAGTACAACCTCCTTTAAGGTGGTTGTCAACAGTGATAAGGTCTCCCCTCAGCCTCCTTTTCTCTAGGCTAAACACCCCAGTTCCCTCAGCTGCTCTTCATAAGGCTTTTTCTCCAGCCCCTTCACCGGTTTTGTTGTCCTTCTGGATGCACTGCAGCACCTTTATGTCTTTCTTGCAGTGAGAAGCCCAAAAGTGAATGCAGTATTCAAGATGCAGCCTCATCAGTGCCAAGAACAGGGTCACAATCATTTCCATTGTCTGGCTGGTCATGCTGTTTCTGATACAAGCTTTCTTCACCAACTGGGGCACTGCTGGTTCATATTCAGCCACTACTGACCAACACCCTGAAGCCCTCTGTCAGACAGCTTTCTAGCAACTGTTCCCCAAGCCCGTAGCACTGCATGGGGTTGTTGTGTCCCAAGTACAGCACTCAGTATTTGGCCTTGTTGAACCCCACACCATTGCTCTCAGCCCATCAATCCAGCCCGTTCAGATCTCTCTGTAGAGCCTTTCTACCCTCAGGCAGATCGACGCTTCCTCCCAGCTTAGTGTCATCCTCAAATGCAATAAGGGTGCACTCAATCCCCTCATCGAGATCATCGATAAAGATATTACACAGAACTGGACCCAACACTGAGACCTGGGAACACCAGATAGTTTTTAACCTAGCAGAGGGTAAACAGGCAATTGATGGAACAATAGACAATTGATACCTAGTTAATTTGGTTTCAACATGTGCAGCACAAAATAAAAAGCTGCATCTTTGAGAGAGATTTTAATGTGCAAGGATGAAGCTGGTGAGATCGTATTATGCAAAGAAGGCTATCTGGGAAAAGGCACAAAGGTGATTATGAAACTATGAAATAATATGATCTGGGCAGTGATAAAGGTAGATAAAACATTAGCAGTATGGGGGGCACCTGAATATCATTAAGCGTGCACTTGCAAAATATTTGGAATTCAGTTTGTTTAAGTGACAAAAGGGAACTGACAAACCATTACAACACAGGCAGAAACTGCAGTCTTTTGACATTTTACTAGGTTTTCAAAATACAGCAAATGGAAATCAGTACATCACCTCCAGCTTTCCATCATGTCTGGACTTAACTTGGAGAGCGTCAGCTATATTTTGGCTGTGATTCTCAGGCAGCTGGATGTAGCCATCAGAAGAGTCCAACACAGATCTACCTATCTTCTATGAGAAGTCTGTTATGACCTTCATCATCCATGCTTCAACCACCTTCACACTGGCCAAGCACTGAAACTAATCAGGAAATGCTCCACCTATCTTCAGGCATTTTAAAGCCAAAAAATCCTAGTCAAACATTTTGAGAGACAAAGTAATACAGAATATGATTTATAGACGTTTAACTTCCAGGACAAGAAAGCTCAGCTACTCAAATGGTGGTTCACTACATCTCTGTAAGTGCTTCGTATAAAAGTAGATAATGGAATCCCTAGTGCAGGATGCAGAGTGTTTGGTCTTGCTACTGTAACCTCCTCCATCCGAGAAGAAAGTAGGGGTTAAAAGCTGTGAGCTTTGTCACATGGAATAATAGAGAATTCTTTGTTAAATAGAGGACTGGAGGACAAAACCCAAGAACTTCTAGGTACCAACTGCTATGAAGATTATCTATATATTTCCACTATTGCAAACTTTTCTGTGTCTATGCCTTTTTAACAATCAATTGCAAAACATAGATAATAAGTAGCAAACATTTTGACAGGGTAAATTCACCTTCTCTCTTTTACTCCTCTTCTCGTATAAATACTAGAACTAATTAACATCATATCTATAAGAGGAACAGAGTACCTCCACCCACAAGTTGTTCTATCATTTGAAGCTTGGGTCAAATATCTAAAATGTCACACTATCATCATTAAATTGATGTTTTTAATCCTCCTTAATACATGACAGAAATGAGCTGTCAATTACAAGAAGAATATTGACGTTTTCTTCCTGACATCATTTACAATGGAAGGAATAAAACACCAATTAAACAACAATTATACACCAAGGTATGACATGTTATATATTTGACATACAGTATAATAATTAAAAAAAAATCATTTCTCACTTATACTAATGAGAACAGGAGTTTATTAAGAACATCATTTACCTCTTGTCTTGATTCTTTATCTTTGTACACCTTAAAACTCCAGTGGGAATTATGGCCAAAAAACATAACACCAGCCTCTTAAGTTAGGAACAGAGAAAAAATACTCAGAAAATGTTAGGGGTGGCAGCGAGTGATTTCTGAACTTGGCTCTGGAGAGTTCCAAGAATGATGGATGTTTTTCTGCAGGAAGAGACATAGAAGGAAAAAAGCAGAGATTAAAAGTAGATGACTGGTTTTAGAAAAGTTACTTCCATTTGCCAGTGCTTCCTCATTGATCATGACTTCTTTTAACTTTCAGCACCGCTCAGTCTGTGCTGTGCGTTGAGGAAATATTTTCTTAGATGCAAGAAAAAAGCTGTGCCAGCAAATCACATAATTCCAAGGGATTCATGGCTGCTGGATTCCCAGCAGGGCACTGAGAAAGGAATCTGCCATTAGTACCAGCTGTGTGTATACCACACAATCAGTCTCTGGTGATTGGGGGAAAAGGCAAGCATTGGTTGAACTCAGTTGTATCTTTCATTTTGGAGCCAGCAAATGGCTATAATGTGTCAGGTCCTTCACAGCTTCCAGTGCTAGCTCTTTGTGAGAAAGCTTCCTTGTATTAGGCTTGAATGAAACCCATCTTGGGGAACTGACTGTAGAATGAGAAAATCTGTCTATGAATGTAGGGTAGCTAGAATTGCTGCGTTCTCATAAGATGTCACAAATCAAAATTAGAAGCTTTTTTTTTTCTGTTGTCAATATAAGAGGGATTTCAAAACATGGCCTTCAATTTTAACAGGATAAAAAAGTCTAGAATCCATTTTCATTTGGCTTTATAATATGCCCATTGACTTTCACTGAGACTCTGACTGGGCCTTATTTTTAAGCATCATACAAAGGCATTTCCTAAAGGCTGAGATTCTTTAATAACAACTTTTTTTATTTTAGTTGTGGAAAATAATAGGAAAAATTTAAAACTCAGATCCCACACATTGCATAGAAGGTCTCAGTAGGGCATTGTTAGGAAGCCTGAGAATGTTCTGCAAAATGTATTCAGTAGGATATAGCTACCACACAAAGTCCTGTACTCAGATAACCATACTCTACAATCGATGAGCTATATTTATATGTTGTTGAAAGCTACATTATCCTTCTAAAGTTGAGAGAACACCTTTATCTTAACAAAATCAGTCCCTAGACTATCATTAGTGTCTTTCAAATACAGAAAAGAAAGCTTAATTTTTATTTTATGCTCAAGTAAAGAAGAAATAACTCTAGTGGAAACTTGTGTGAAAGCACATAGGCTGAGCTACCATGGGTTCAAATATTACCATCAACTAACCCCACACATGTGTACTCCAAACTGTCCCAAGTGCAAAATTTTCTACTCTGCCTCCAATCAATATTTCATTAACTACAGTAACTCCTTAATGCCTTTAAACACTGCTGCACCCCTTGCTCCATATTTTGTTTTGTACTTTTCTGTAGAGGAGACTTCTTCATCTACATGAAAACAAGAGGCAGTCGTTGCTGGTTGATTTTACCTGCAATGTTTGCACCATATTCCTCTGGTAGAACTGACAGATTTGGCAAACATCCTGAGATACCATCTCCATTAAAAATATCTACAATCCTTTTGCCATTGAGATGGCTGCCTTTCAGATTCAAAAACAGTCTTGAAGAGTGACATCCTTTCTTAGCCTGGATGCTCTCAGGTGACTCTGTCACCCCTAGACATCTTACTTATAGGCATTCTCTCGCAACTAACCTGGTAGGTTAGACAACAAAAGCAAAAATACATTTTTATTTATGAAGCACCCAAGAAAACTTTGTTTATCTAGTTGTAAAACACTGTAAGGGGTAAGCAGTAAATAGGAAAGAGAACATAAAACCGATGAGCACTTACCCTCTATTCCCTACTGATGCTTCTACTTAGCCCTGCTTAGCATTTCAATCTATATAAAGTCAATGGGCCATATAACCTTCTCCTATATACACCAACCAATTAACATTATTCTTTAATAGGAAGAAGTTTGGGGAATTCTTTTTTCCAGTTTGATTCAAAGTAACATTGTTAGTAAATAACAATGGTGATGGGTGCAAGAAGATGCACTTGTTCTGTTCTGTGAAGATGATTGACATTTAAACTACTGAAAAATATGCACTTATTTTTAAAAATAGAGTCATTTAAACAATAATTAAATGGTCAAGATTTCTATTACAACAGTTACAATAAAATATTTAACTTACAGGACTACTTAACTTAAAGATTTTAAAAAGATGCAGTAAGGTAGAGTTGAGTAAAAGGGATTCAGTCAGGTTAAAATAAAACATTACCTTGCTTGTCTGTTCTTTTTTTTTATTTTTCAAGTTTAATTTTGTTCAGAGCATGTTTATAACTCATCTCACCTGCAGTTGTTCAAGCACAAAGATAACGTCTGTTTGCTTGCACACATTTCAAAGGAAATAGATTGGGTGGTTCTAGTGAGGTTGTGTTTTGGGATATGGAATAGAGTTTTTCAGTTTTTTGCTCCCAAGTGTCTGCTGTTGGATTACTTTGAGGGAAATTTATCTTGTTGACTCCCACATTCAATAATTTTAGTCAGTACAATCTTTTCAACATTCTTTTCATCTTTCTACTGTTATATGATAGCACAACTATTAGAAAATGGATTTTAATATAACCCCAAAATACGGCTCAATTTACATAATCTTTGCTCATTCCACTTCTTTAGTTATGCTTTTTAAGACTTCATTGTGGGGGCTTTCAGCTAGACCATCCTAAAAAAGGACAGTGCCTAAAGTTGAGAAAATGGCCCAGTGTCTTGCCAATCTCAAGCCACACCATCTGTTTCCTAGGTATTCCTGGAAGCTCATTCTTGTTTCATACCAGAGAGATGCTTGTCTGCATCTGCCCTTCAGAAGCAAATACATGTACTTCTCAATATTCTTCCCCAGGGTTCTTCCCACCTGTCTTTACTTTTAACACAGTAAATAGCAAATGTAGTAATACAAAATAGGTGAGATTTTTCCTCAAAGGTGGAGGATGGTGTGTGAAAAAGTGCTCTAGCCACCTTCTCACTAGCTTCTTGTGTACAATACTGGCAGCCACACCAACCATTTAGACATGGAGTGGGAGAGATTACTATGATAGTTTGGTGAGAGGTGATAGACTGATAATGCAGGAAACTCATTAATCAATCTAACAACACAGCCGAGTAACCCAGTATTATTAATTCTGACCACTAAATTGGGAATGTAGTGATAAGACATTTTTTGAGGAGTAAAGAGGAGATCCCAGGACCAAATGGTAACAAGGATATAATTTATTTGATTAGCAGTGCTACAGGACACAAGCTGTCCTACATTTCCTTGGAACACAGTATCAAAGACTCTGGATTTAGATGGAGATAGTGACTAAGAAGAAAGTTATTGCAGATTTAATTCTGATTAGTTCAGTCTGGTTTAAAACGTGAATGTGTAAAGTAATTTGAAATTTGTTGTGAAAAGGCTGTCATTTGAAAACAATGGGAAACCAGAAAGTATTTGTAGCAGAATGGAATTCACAAAAGAAGAATCCAGAAAACTTGAAGAGTTAGTGGCTAAAATCCAATGGAAACATCTTCTGAATAAACTACTGCAGAAAAGGAAACAACTGACTAAAAGACTATTAATTCAATACTTAGGATACTGTCCCTGAGGAGCTTTTTCCAAATCCAGTAATATTCATAATTTTCATTAACAGCTTGGATAATATGATAGGAGTGTGAACTGCCTCATAGAGGGATAAAAAAAGAAAATGTGCAGAAATCTACAGTGAGCAATAATTGGCTGTGCTAGTACTGCATGCATTGTTTAAGGGATTATAATAGATCTTGGACTGAGAAAGAACCAATGCTGGGACTACAAGAAATGTCAATGTCATCTTGGCATTATTAACAGAAGTATCTGAACAGGAAGGGAAAGTTTTCTTCTCAGTTAGAACTGGAGTGTCCTCAGCATAAATTATGTTCATTTGGGCCACTGTATTTAAGCAAGATGTAGACCAAAGCTATGCAAGTGTCCAAACCAGCAAGAATTTTAGAAAACATCTGCTGTACAGAAAATCTGAGTATATTGAAAATGTTTAGAATTGACAAAAAATGAAGTAGCAGCATGACAAAAGCCTTCCCATGTATATAAAAAAACTCTATAGTTTTCTTTCCTCCTCTTTTGTTGGTCCGTTTGAACACTATTCTAGAATCTGATAATTTTAATGGTTCAGAAACTTGTTCTTCTATCTACTTTACATTTCCCTATTTGCCTTTCTACCAATGCTTCCTCCTAGATCCTTACTTTACTTCTATGTTTCTGACTGTTATTTCACCAAAGATGCAAAATACTTATGAAACACTAGAATCTTTTACAATTTGTGAGAAACTCTGACTTCATAAAACATGAATCCACAGACTTTAAACAATGAAGAGTTTCAGCTAAGACTCTAAAATGAATACAAGTTTTGTGGATTTTGAGTGCCAAACTATTGAGTGTCAATTTTGGAACTCCAGAGTATTTCTGATTTTGGAACTCCAGAGGATATTTTGCTTATTTGTGATTTCTGCCAGAGCCACCTCAATCAGTTGTCCACTATTGACCTGCAGTTCAGATCTTCTGTTATAATTTTATTTTTATTCCTTTTCATATGGACAGGAGACTAAGTACAGCTTGTTATGTAATGTCTCCAGTAGCTAAAAGGTTATATGTCAGTAGTCTACTGAAATAAAAAAAAGTCCATCTCAATTTCCTTCACATGTTCTTAATGGGCCCTACCAGCATACTCAATTGTAAAAATAATCCACAGTTATACTCAAACCAAAATCTTCCGTTGTGGTTGAAATCCTGCAGCTGTCGTGGTGCAAAACTGTGCTGAAAGTATATACATTTTTTTCCTATAAATTCCTCTCTCTTTTACTAACATCCCAATATATGATCTTGACCATATTTCTTTTCTCTCTGAGATCTTTCCAGTTAAGATTGTTGGCCCAGTCATTGAAGATTGTAAACTCTTAAAGCAAAGAATGACTTCACCCTATATAGTTAATTAATATTTAGCATGATGAGCTTTTATTTTGGTTAAGGTCTTTACCTACAATTGCATTGTAAACAGTAATGTTTATTGATACTCATTAAAAACTTGCCATCGCCTAGTATGATCACAGAATCACAGAATCACTAGGTTGGAAAAGACCCACAGGATCATCGAATCCAACCATTCCTATCAATCACTAAACCATGCACCTCAACACCTCATCCACCCATCTTTTAAACACCTCCAGGGATGGTGGATCAACCATCTTCCTGGGCAGCCTGTGCCAGTGTCCAATGACACTTTCTGTGAAAAAATTTTTTCTGCTTTCCAGCCTGAACCTCCCCTGATGGACCTTGAGGCCATTCCCCTTTGCTCTGTCCCCTGTCACCTGGGAGAAGAGGCCAGCTGCCTCTTTTCTACAACCTCCTTTCAGGTAGTTGTAGAGGGCAATGAGGTCTCCCCTCAGACTCCTCTTCTCTAAGCTAAAAAAACCCAGTTCCCTCAGCCGCTGGCCATTGGCCTTCTTGGCCACCTGGGCACACTGCTGGCTCATGTTCAGTCGCTGTCAACCAACACCCCCAAGTCTTTCTCCTCCAGGCAGCTTTCTAGACAGACTTCTCCTAGTCTGTAGCACTGCATAGGGTTGTTATGCCCCAAGTGCAGGACTCGGCATTTGGCCTTGTTAAACCTCATGCCGTTGGACTCAGTCCAGCGGTCCAGCCTGTTCAGATCCCTTTGCAGAGCCTCCCGACCCTCCAATAGATAGACACTTCCACCCAGCTCAGTGCCACCTATAAAACTTGCTAAGAGTGCACTCGATGCCTTCATCCAGGTCATTGATAAAGACATTGAACAGGGCTGGACCCAGCACTGAGCCCTGGGGGACCTCACTTGTCACTGGCCTCCAGATGGATTTCACACCATTTCCCACCACTCTCTGGGCCCGGCCATCCAACCAGTTCTCCACCCAGGAGAGTGTGCGCCTGTCCAGGCCAGGGGCTGACAGTTTCCTAAGCAGAACGCTGTGAGAAACTGTGTCAAAGGCTTTACTGAAGTCCAGGAAGACCACATCCACAGCCTTTCCCTCATCCAGTAGGCAGGTCACTTTGTCACAGAAGGACATCAGGTTTGTTTGGCAAGACCTGCCTTTTGTGAATCTGTGTTGACTGGGCCTGATCACCCAGTTCTCTTGCATGTGCTTCATGATAGCACTCAAGATCGCCTGTTCCATGACTTTCCCTGGCACTGAGATCAGACTGACAGGCCTGTAGTTTCCTGGGTCCTCCCTGCGGCCCTTTTTGTAGATGGGCACAACATCAGCCAGCCTCCAGTCCAGTGGAACTTCCCCAGTCTTCCAAGACTGTTGGAAGATGATGGAAAGGGGTTTGGCAAGCACATCCACCAGCTCCCTCAATACTCTTGGGTGGATCCCACCCGGCCCCATAGACTTCTGGGTGTCTAGGTGGGCAAGCAAGTCTCTGACCACCTCTTCATGGATCATGGGAGCTTTGTTCTGCTCCTCTAACTCCTTGGTGTGTACACAGAGGGAACAGCTTCCCTTACTATTAAAGACTGAGGCAAAGAAGGCATTAAGTACCTGAGCCTTGTCCTCATCCTTTGTCACAGTTGTTCCATTTGCATCCAATTAATTAATAATGGACAACTTGATAATGTGAAAAGGTCGAAGAGTTTTATTGGTGCACATTGTTGATACATTTTTAGGCCTAATGAGGTATTTAGAATCATAGAATCATAGAATCACCAGGTTGGAAGAGACTTACCGGATCATCAAGTCCAACCATCCCTATCAAACACTAAACCATGCCCTTCAGCATTCACCATTTATTTTACATAGTGTAAAGTTTTAAAAGAAGTCCAAATAAAACACAATTTCTCTGAATGTGGATCACTGCATCTAGTAAAGCAATACAAATAATTTTGTCTTGGAGATAGTGGGTACAAGAGCAACTGAACTTCTCCTGTGGTACTTCAAAATGAAATGAGTAATGTTACAGTCAAAAGTAATTTACAGTCTGCAGATTTAAGCATTGTTTATATATGTAGTTGCTGCACTTTAATTAAACTGGTGCCAGCCTCCATTTGGACATCCTTCTGTTTTAGTTGGTTGAGTTTAGAACTTTTTTATGTGACTTAAAAATAATCCAAAATATGCATGTCCACACAGAGCCTTCTGTACAATTTTAACCAAAAGTCAGCTTTTTAATTGACACCAGTACAGCTCAACAAATGGTCAAGTCTCGCATAAAGAAGGGACTACATAAGATGCTGCAAAGGATAAACGTCCACCTGATACCTATTAGTGTAATGCAATAATTTGTAACACTACAGAGTCACGTATATGGGAGAATGAGGAACCTCTTTCTTCCATTTTAACATTATGGTTTCAAATTTCTCTGTCATAAGACAAAAGAAATGGGACGATCAATGGAATTAATGAAGACAAATTTTAAATTGATGACTGAAACTCCATGCCAGAAAAAAAACCAAACCAAAACTATGAAAACAAGAGTTTGGCAGGATTAATATAAGTTAATTATAAACGTACATGGATAGAAATATACTTAATATCAGATAAAAATATTCAGTATCCAATTAAAACAATCAGTATACTCTGTCAAGCTGCTGGATATGAATCAATAAAATGCCTTGTCTGAACAGTAATATTACTATGCCTCAGTTAATGCGAGCCAGTTACCAAGTTATGCCTGTTGGCAGAGACAAGCACATGACTATTTCAGCATGTCCTGAAGGCAAAGTTCAACTTAGGTTTTCTTTTCTCTAAACACAACACTTGTGTTGCTGTTTACATAAGGCATAACAAATTTTGGGTTACACTGCTTTCCTGGGGTTCCTTATAACCTCCACCGATACAGCTGTTGCCAGTTAGACATAGGATGCTGGGTCAGAGAGAGCTAGAAATAATCAGCCTGGCATCCTGGGTAACAAATCTACAGGAGGGCTGCTAGCTAAAGTTCAGGATTCAAGCCAGTCCTATTCAGCATGACCAATTTTTTCCAGGAGAAATCATTTTTCTCCCTGAATCAGATGGAAATACGCGGTATCAGAATCACTTTTATGAGGGCTGCTAGCTAAAGTTCAGGATTCAAGCCAGTCCTATTCAGCAGGACCAATTTTTTCCAGGAGAAATCATTTTTCTCCCTGAATCAGATGGAAATACGCGGTATCAGAATCACTTTTATTCAACAGTAACCATGGGTTAAGCCACATGATATTCACACAGTACATATTGTACATATTTTCACCTTCAAGCTTTTACTTTGAAGAAGATTTATTTTTAAAAGAAAGAGAGCGTGTATGAGTCAAAAGGTTCCTTTACAAGGCTGTCATGGAGACAGCATTTTTAAATAACCACAGCTACATCAAATGATAATCATCAAACTAAATAAACTAAGTGCCAAAATGCTCTGAAACCTAAAAACAAGAGCCAGGTCTAAATTACTCTAAGACTTTAAAATATTTCAAAAGGTAAGTCACATTCTGTGTGTATAAGCTTTGTTTTTCATTCTTGAAGTGCAGTGAAGTGGTTTGTGAATCAGGCTTTTAAGACACTTGGCTGTAGCAAAATTGTAATAAAAAATGCATAATATGTACTTAAGAAGGAAAGTAACACCTCTGCCATAAATTGGTTCTTTGAAATATTTAAATTAAAAAGTCTAAAGTACACTATGCTTGCATAAAACAGAATTAAACAGCATGTAACTTGGATACGTGGGTTTCCTCGTAGGGATAAATTTAAAACTGGGATTGCTTAAGGAAAGGAAACTTTTTTTCAAGACAATATCAACATTGTTAGTGGGATTTTCTCCAATTCACATTTTCTTTTGTCATTCTCCAAGAGATCTTACTTTCCATTGTAATTCATGTACATTTTCATTAACAATGAAAATATTACTCATTTACTTACATTCCCTTTTGAATAGTGAAAGAATTTCACTGAAAAAAATAAAATAAAAAAGCCTCCTTTAATGAACAGCAAAGTATATCTCTGTTGCTTAATGCCTTGTTCTAGTCTCCAAATACAAAACCTTAAAGTCCTTATACTCTGTTTCCACTCAGGCATAATTCCCTCTCAAGTAAACTGGCATTTTGCCAGAATAAAATGAGTAACAAGATAAGAATTCAGCCATGAGACTGTATCAGTTTATTGCAATATTTCCCCACAGACCACAAGCCAAACTGTACTCTGGATGACAGAAGAAGGCTGCCCAGCACATATGCAGCTGCTGGAATTCTGCCAGTCGGGCAATATCCATTGTATTTCTTTAGAATAGATCATGATACATAGAGAGACACAATCAAAGCAGAAGCCCAGGGCAGAGTCAGTTCTACAAGCAAGGGTACATGTCTTTCTAAGCTCCATTTTAATATATTTGGGGAAGACACTACATTTAGAACAAGATACTGAGAACAGCCATATCCTAAGTTCATGAGACTGCATCTAACTTCCAGTTACCCACTAATTCCAACATTGAAATATGCTACTTCTCAGTAAAGAGAAAATATTATTTTATAATTTTCCTCTCACACCTCAAGCTCCAGTGGACTATGGACATGGTTCTAATAATATATTACACACATATTCATTCAAATTCAGGCCAAAAAACATTATTCCAAAGTGGAAAAGGATAAAGCAACATAAAAATAGCTGAAATTAAGTACAAGCCTTGCCTTCCACACGTGTGTGCCTCTCTTCTATCTTAAGGAGTTTGTCTGTTCCATTCAGTGACTTTTATGTAGAACCCCTGCATGTTTTGTTTTGAATACCTCTGTATTTGTCTCAGTTTAGCCTCTTGGAACCTGTGGTTATTCGAACATTACCAGTGAAAGTTCTGATCTAAAATGAGAACCACCTCTATGGGCTATAAATACAATACAATTAACTTCAACCGTCAATTTATTATAAAATGAATCAACCCTCTTGTTACTAGCATTTCAGAGAAAAGAACTTGTATTAGTAAATATATATTTATTATTGCATGCAGTCTGCTTATCATGTTTATATCACATACACAAACAGAATTATTAATAGCCTTCTCTCCTCGTTCTGTTTTCAGTGGATAATAAAACCTCTCTATTCATCTTCTACATCTTTTCTTGTTCAAAGTCCTTTCACTGTGAGTATGACTCTCAGAATCTCTGGGGGAAAAAAAGGCAATGTTTATTAACTATCCAACTGAATGCATGTATAATATGGTTTCTGTTAGTGACATCATAGAAAAGTATCTGTTAGCATTTCCCTTACAAACTCTGCTTTCAGAGGCTTATAATTAGAGTGTAAAATTTGCCTCTTCCACTACAAAGTTTCAACTCGAGGAGAAATGTTGTTCCATAAAGATCTACTGTCAACTCTCCAACAAATTTTATTTAAACATGGAATCAAAATTTTCATTAGTGCATGACACTCATATCAAACTTTCTTTCCTTTATTTCTTACTTAAAATGAGATGGCCATATCCACATGTAGCCTGACACTTCAGACACCTACACAGCACTTCTGAACACCAGCTTCTACAAGGATTCTCATGAAAGCTGTGTGACAGAAGCAAAAAGTCTGTGTTTTACAACCAAAATAATGCAGCTCAAGTTACACAGAATTGTTCCTTTCCTAAACAGCTCTTTAAAATCGGCTCCTGATCTAAAGCAGTATGTTTAAATATTATAACTCATAGGGTGGCTACAAGCTTAATGATAACTAGGTAAGTCTTAACAGAACACCAAATATTTTTTCTTGTCTAGGTTGTTTGGCTTTACATACCTGCACTTCAAAGTGATGCAGGCATTATCGTTCCATCTCAGCTCAGTCTCTCTCAATACTGAATCCATCAGCCAATTAAAAAGAGAAGTAAGCTTCTTATGTAATAAGTGAAAAGAAAGTCTGAATTGTGATACTTATCACTGGTTTCAGGAACATCCATATCTTGGAATATCAGTACCGCAACTGTAACTAACACTAGTTGTTCTGCATTGTCCAGATACAAACGTAGATCTAACTCCTAACTCTTTTTTATTCATGCAGATAATTGTCCAAAGCAAGAATTTCAATGTGGTAGTTATAAAACGCACTGTATACAAGGGAAAGAACTCAGACATACTTAGGGACCTGTGCCTTTACACTAGATTTCTACATTGTAGATAGAAACTTTGTAAAATGGAATCCATATAATCACAGAGAGAAATACTTTTTACCTTTATCCCCAGTAACACAGCAGTCACCAAAGCTCTTAAAAATGCTAAGGGTGAAATATTTTTTTCTAGCTTCATTTTGCCTGAAGACCACATATTTAAACTTCAGGTACCTCCATGAATTCATCTTGCTCTAAAATTTGACCCAAATTTGTTTAGTTTCTCTCTCCATACAAGGCCAAAAGTGGGGCCATGCAGCTGCAAGCTGCTAGCAAAGGATCCAAGTAGGTGGTCTGCGGTGTATCTATACTGGCCTGCAGAGGCACATGTTCTTTCCAAATATATCAAACTTTAATTGAGTCTCATTCCTCAAACAGCATGGTCCCAGAAAAACTAGTCTGACCTAGTCTGACAAGAGATGTTAAACAGTTCCTGATTAGGAAGACCTCCTTTGCTTTTCAATGGCAACCCCAGCTAAGAGCACTCTTAGTGCATCAGAACAGGGCAGTTTACAAGCAAAGCAAAATATATTTGCGTGAGGTGCAGTTTGGCTGCAGAACATGGTTGAAGAGTGGGTTTTGCTGGAGCTCTGAGAAGAACTGGTATTTAGCACAATGTGTTTCACTGTTGCCTTTAACTTCCTGATCCCTGCCTCTGCCCATGCTTTCTTTTCTTTCTCTGTAGGAGAGATATATCCCAAGAGGAAACTACATCCCTCAGGGTGTCCTATGTCATACATATCTCTCAGAACATGAGTATAACTACATATGCATATATAAAGAGATGCTGGCCTTAATAAAACAGAGCTGAGTATTTCAGCACAGCTGCCTTTCTGTCACATCTCTTCTAATTTTTTATTTTTTTTTAAATTCTGCTAAAGTCAAAAAATCTCTGCTGAGCCAGCACAGAGATTGAAGGAATCAGAGCCCAGAAGGAATCTGGATAACTTGAAGTATGTTTCTTTTGTACCTTAGTCTAACCTAGATCACTTTAGAAGCACCACGTTAGCAGCTTGAGGCTGTACTATAATCTGCTAAACTGTCATCGCACTGCATACTCCAACGTTTCCCTCACTGGGCTCTTTCTGTCCTTGGTACCATCTGGCTTGCAAAGATGTCCTCAGAAGTCCTCATTCTATAATGACTACTGTGAAAAGATCTTTGCAAAGAAATGTCAATTTCAGGAGCTCCTAAGATCATTCTAGATCTTTTTAACAGGACAGAGCAACCTCTGAATTTCACCTTGAATGCTTTGCCTCCCTGTGCTGCAAACCCAAGAGATTTAATGTCATCTCTCAGACTTGGAGATATTTTTGTTTGACAAACAGTGGCTGGAATCAAATCATTAATTATTGCACCTTAGCATATTTTAAAACACAACTAATTCCTATATTTTAGAATTACTAAAGAAAGTTTTGAAATCTTAGTTCAACCTTTTTGAATTTCAAACATATTGCTTTTTTAAGTCTCATGAATTTTGAGTCAAACTCCCAATTTTTGCCAGTGCTTGGATTTGGCAATATTATTTAGCCTAGCAGTTTTACAGTTATGGTTGCATCAGTTGCAGCTGAGATAGGGAGGGATTAGCACTCCCTCAAATTTGCTAGTGTAACTGCAGGTGTAGCTGACCTCTAATTCCTCTTCTGTTAGGATGGTAGGGAGTAGGGCTTTTTAAACACAGCTGATTTTAACTAATTTAGGTTAGGGTGGAATTCACAAAAAAAAAAATTATACAATGGACTGAAGTAGTGGTGTAACTTATGTTGTGGGAGTTACAGCAACCAGATAAAAAAAAAATAGAGGTGGTAATCTGTTCAGCCAGCTCAGCTATGTTCAGAACAATACGCTGAAGACCCGCAACTTCATTTAAAACAAGGAACACCAGAAGAATAAAAAGAATTATTTGAATCTCAGGACCAGTAGCTATGTTGTAGACAACCTCCTACATAACAAATTTTGTCATGACTTGAGACATGAATTTAAAAATTTTATGTAGTTATTTTTACTTTTAATTATTCATGCTATATTAGAGCATCGGGAACTGCTTTGCAGTTACAGGCTAACAACTATTAAAGTATTTTTATGCTTTCAGCTGTCACAAACAGTGCAAAGTTTGTCCTAGAAGGTATGCCCACTCGATTTTCTTTTCCCAGACACTAAGCATAGTTAATATTAATTCAACATTAAAGATAGATTTCACAATGGGATTCTCTGTTGTGACTTAAAAAGGAATTTGTAAACACATCTGTGATCAAAACTGATCTTATAAATGTAAATCACAAATATTTTCACCCAAATTTTCAAACTATTGCCCTTCAGCAGAGATCCACACATCACCTGACAGCAAGAATGAGCATAGCTGATTCACCTATAATTATTTTTTTCAATACATAGCTTCTTCAACATCTTTATTATTGTGTGACTACCAAGTCCAGCTCTGATTTCAAGTGCACAACCAATGGTCCAGAAAGGCTTTTCTATCATTTATGGAATTTCACACAAGCATAACCATGGTCAGAATCCCAGTTTTCTGTTATAGAGATAAACATTGTCCTTTTGGAGCTTAAAGACAAGGCAAGGGGGAAGAAAACAAAACCAGAAAATAGTAATTCTGTATTAAAAATTTATGAAATATACTGCTGTGAAAGACTGTAACTGTATACGCAGACCGAGTAAACAGATATACTCTATTAACTTCCTTACTACTTAGAGGTGTTTCCACTATGGAGTTTTACACAGAGCAGAAACAGGCTGGATGGAAGCTGCTTTACCAGCCCTCTGCAAAATATGCTTTCCATGGAATTTGCCACTTTGAACCACTTCATTCCAAAAAATCCAAAGGATTTATTATATCGGGGCTTTCAAAACAATTTCTGCTGAAAGTGTTAATGTGTGTCATTAAAGCTGCCAAGCTGTGCTTAGTATACAGAGACTCTTACTGGAGTTTATAGAATCTGACATAAAAATGATAAAGAAAACAGAGCACATATATGAAGAGTGACAGCTGATTATTTATTTTTGCATATTTTTCAAAGTAACAATGAATCCATCTGAATCTTAGGCTGTAGATGTTGTAAGAGCAGCAAACCACAAATTATAATTTAGTTTCATTTGCCTTCTACACAGTTTCCTTTCAGCCCCCAAAGAAATTTCAACAGAATATATGCCCAAAATGAACTTCTAATAATCAAATAAATACCAGTTTTCTGGAAGGCCTAGAAAGAAGTTATCAAAAACAAATTACAAAATAATATTCACCAAACACCTAGAACTATTTAAACTTTTTTTCTAGCTTAATAGTTCAGCAGGATAATCTCAAGAATAGTGTCTTTGATCCACCAAGGAACTTGTACACCTGCAGGTTGCTGCTGAGGCTGCCAATCCTGCCTCGACCCGCAGCCTGTGACATGCCTAAAGTGCCAAGTTCAGACACCACCAACAGCCACAATTAGAAGTAAGGCTGGTGATTTAAGGTAAGACATCAGTCAAAGCTCATTATAAAATCTCACAAAATTTTAGTCATTTTGGGTCGCAATATTCTTTACTTGCCACCTGTTTCACATAGGAAATTATTCAATGCAGGAAGTTTCTTTAGTCACTGCTGCATCTTATGGTACCACGGTGGAAATTCTTCTACACCAAAATTACTCCAATCTGCATGGCTCAGTGCCTGTCTTCAACTGGGATCCACAAGTGAGGTACGCTCTTCAGAAATCTTCTAATAGGCTTGAACTAGAGTGTTAGCTAGGCAATGTAAAGATATGTTCTCTGATAATCTTTTACCCACTATTTATCCAGAGAATATAATCCCCAGGGTGTCCAATATATAGCAGTAAAGCTCATCTAGAGTACAGAATTCTGTGAAAAAAAATAATAAGTCAAAAAGAAAATCCGTATTAATGACATGTTAGAAGGAAAAGATTTCCTTTCCTAAAAGTTGCTCCTATAGATATATTTCCTCAGAGCCTGGGATTTAAATATACTTATTTTCTTTTTTTCCAATAACATCTCAGCCACAATTACTTAATAAATTATAAATCACAATGTAGTTTTTATGTAAATGCATTTTTGTGTTCAAGCACAGGATTAATGTTTGTGTATGCAAATGAACAAAGAATACATTCAAAGAGGTCATGGTTGAAATCATTGCAAACTTTAAAATGCTTTACTGTGTTAATAGTTGAATATTACACTCTTCGTATTTTTCCCTTTTTTTCTCCCTTAACAATTAATAACTTGTTTTAAACACACCTGTTGCTACCTAATTTCTGTGTAGTGCAGCTTCATGGAAAATATGGTCATGTGTCAGAGTATAGTTCCTGCTTGATGTTGCATATAATTCTTATAATATTATGAATGGCATGTGCTAATTATTTAGCACAATAGCTCATCTTATGGAGCTGTAAGGCTGTAAAAGAAGGGTGGTAATTACTTAGGATGGGAATGTCTATTACAGAAAGTAAAAATCAAAGTGTGGGAGGAAAAAAGTTTTTTAAAAATAAAATGAAATGAGAAGCAGGATTGAGTAACAGCCTAGGAGCTTTGGAAGGGTTAATATTTGGAAGTTTTTATTATCTGTAAGGCTAGATCTGAACCTTACAATGCAGATCGTAACTGGTGCACATATCTATGTGCTTCAGTAAGTAGCCAGCTTCTGTTCTTCCACCATTTCCCATATGGCTGACAGAGTATAAGTTCTTAACCAATCTTTCTCTTAAACCTTGATTATAAGAGCTCACCTATACACTTTATGCAGAGGAGATATGTCTTTGACAAATGTTTAAAGCAGTTTCAAAATTCCATCCACAGAGAAAGCATCTTAGACTTGCATAGAAGTGAACAAACAACAAAACGAAAGCAGCTAAGAAAACAGGTTCACAGAATACAGGTACTTCTATGCATATGCTAGACCTAGATAAAAAAAAAATAAAACCCACAAAAGTGCATCTAGAATAAATGAAATTAAAAGGATAAAGTCTTATATTTTAGAATATAATCACTGGAGGCCTTGAGTGTCACAGCTGTTACTGGCTAAAATAAAGAAGGAAGTACTCAAAATTTCATTCAGGCAAAGATGAGATCATGACTTGGAGGAATAATTTGAATACTGAGACAGATTGGATGGAATTTGTACAATCTGTTGGTCCAATCCTGTCCATGACTACTGGCCCTACTGCTTTTAGTTACAGATCTTGTCAGAAAGGTCCCAGAGAGAGGTTGCTTGTGTAAGTAGAATCAAGACAGATTACAAAAAATATACCTGGAATGCAAAAATATACATAAAAACCAGAACAGCATAAAGAACACATAGAACACACAGAAAGGAAAGACCCTGAGATTATATTCTGTAACTCATTATCTGTGTGGAGAGAATAATGAATAAAATCATATGAATACTCATTTAAATGTAGATATAAACACTCTCCAGACCTCTTCTCACAATCGTCATGCAATCAAGATTTATTTGCTCAAATATTCAGGGACAGCGAATCTTCAGCTTCTATGGCCTACAATTCACTAAGATACAATTTAAAAACCATACTTTCCAAAATCCTTGCAGCAGAAAGTAGATTAAAAGGCTTGCACTTATCCAGCTGAAATACAAACAAGGCCATGAAAATCACATCACCAGTCACAACTAAGCCATATATTTTACATTTCTGTGTATTAGGGATTAGCTGTAAGTTTCAGGTTAAAAGAAAAAGGTGGGGAGGACTGCTCAGGAAAAGCTGCTTTCATGAATTTCTAAGAATGGAATAAATGTCAAGAACATTGCAATTTGCTTGTGAATATTTGCATAAAAGAACTGGTGTAGTCCACTGGATTATACTCCAGGTTGTAATGACAGACCTTAGATGACATTTTAAATACAGTTGCAGCCCACAGAGAGGCCAGAAAGTCAATACTTAAATCAAAAAAGAATGAACTTATACTATCTCAAACTACTCCAGATCATCTTTGCGGCAGGACTCAACACAAAGATCTAGCTTATGCTGAAATTTTATAGGACATTTGTGAATAGCTGACACAGACTTCACAACGAACTCATTGCTGAGCAGTTCTCTACAGTGGGCTTCCTGCTTCCACTGATGATGTGAACATTAAATTGCCACTGACTTCTAACAGAACCAAATCAAATACTATAATTATATACTTTGTGCTATCTCTACTGTACTGTATTATTATCCATAATTGATTATTCAACCCAGTAGCTATTGTTCTTTAAAATGCTTATGACACATTGCAGGAAAAGGGCTATATAAAACAAAGCTGATGAGCACAGAGATTTTGGACACTACCATATGTAACAATGAAGCTGCTGCAAAGCAGACTAGTTCCACTTACACAAAGTCACATCCAAATTTGTCGAGTTTCTGTTCCACACTGATAGCCTTCAGCTGAGAAACATACCTCATTATTCCAGATACTCTACAAATGTAGTAAGAAAAAAAATCCTTCTGCTAAAAATATTTCTACACAGACAAGAAATTAGCATGGGGGAAGAAAGGCAGAAAAAGCATAGAGCAATAAGTTACTTGCTAAAGAGGCGTAGCATCTTAAGTTACAAAAACACAGCCTAGCTCAAGTTTCTAGAATCCCCATCTCAAGCCACATTTACAGAGTCATTTCAGCTGAATGGGAATCCACAGAGCCATGAAACAGGAAGGTCTGGCTACCTCGTCTCCCTGCTCCTGCCTCCTCTCTTGGGGCAACCTGCTTGTTGTCATAGTATGGACTGGTTGAAAAGTAATAATTGCTGGAGTAGTTTTCAGTTTTTGTCCTCAGCCCTTGAAACATACAAATAGGACATTTTCAGATCTCCCCCCACCTCCCTTAAAAAAAAGGCTTTAAATATTCAGTAGTGAAGTGTCCAGATTATATTCTCAAAACAGAAAAAACACTGTGGCCTACCCCCTTAGATCCCTTTATATCAACCTGGTTTGCTAAGCACAGAAAATTGTTTTTCTATTTCCCTTTTTTATGTGCCAGCAAGATAAAATTTTAAGCCATCTAAAACTAGTAGGCTTAGTTCCAAGTAGACTTAGTATTTACAAGAATGTCAAAGTAATGTCTACATTCTTTTCAGATTAAGAAAAGAACCCCGAGAAAAAAAAATTATTGTTGGAGTATAACAAGTTTCCTAACCACAAAAATATTTATTTTCTTGTCTTCAGAATGCATACTATTGCTTCCCATAATTAACAAATGAGATTAAATGTTAACCTGTTTAAATCTGTCAAAATATTTTAATAAGGGGGGCAGATGTTCTGTTTTGTTAAGTATCACTATTTACTTTATGAGGTAATAATAACCTTACCTTTCCTCTGCAATAGTTAATAGTAAATGGTTAGAGCTTGCCAAAGAGCAAATAAATCATTACACTAAATACAGGTTGTCAGGCTAGTTTAGTACCTTATACACTCCATTTTGCTTAGATAAATGGCTTAGAATGGGATATACTGTCTGTGCTATTTTCTAGAAACATTCTGGCTCACCTATTGTGAGTAGTCTCATATCAGATGTTAAGAAACGTACTATAGTAATATGTAGATTTTACACTTATAGGCTTACTTGTTTGGGTTGACTACGTAATTGTACAAATGTGTGACAAGCTGGAGAACTCCCAAGAAAGTCATTACAGAGAGTACTTTTGTAAAAAGATTGTGACTTTGGTAAATAAATAAATACACCAGTGCAAAAGTCAAGCAAGTTGAATAGTACGAAAACAAGGCTGTGAAACATTCCTTAGAGTTCTCTTTGATTTATTATATTAATACCTTTCAGATTCACTCTTCATCAACTTTACAGTTGTTCAGCTCCAATAAAATATGCAGCCAGGTTTTAAAACTACTGCTGAACATAGTAAGTGCAGATTAGAAGTCTTACTTTTCTGAATAGCTGAGACATTTTCAGGGCTAAGCACAAGTGGATCTGGCCAATGTAAGACCCTTACTCCTAAGAAGGCTCCTGTTGATCTATTACACAACTCATGCCCCATTAAAATCCACCTGCCATCTAAGAGCTTATCTGTTCTTCCAATTATATATATAACAGCCACTTTTTTTGCACAAATAGGCATATTTGAAATTTGGTATGAAACGGTATTTGCACAGAAGTATATTTATTCAAGATTCATTATTTCTCTTTTTAAAGTCCTGCCATACAACCACAGAAAAGCAATAATTTCAAAAATTATGCAAGGCTAACAGCTAATAATGGTTGAGGGAAAGAGATCACAAGATCCATTGGCTGACATTTGTATAAACTATTTGTAGAACGCTTGCAAAAAGCAACTCTTATCATGGAAAGAAGGATGAGGTTGTGAGTGATCTGTGAACAAGGTCCAATAAATTGGCTCACTTATTCACACTAAATAATTCAAAAAGTTTCACTCAAGACTAGACGTACTCCTTACTCCTTTTAAAGGATTAAAATATTCATGGTTTCTTCTGCCAAATGCCATTATCGCTCTGTAACGTCAGAAGCAATGCTTATCTTCCCAAGGGCTGGAGGAGATTTGGATATGGGTCATCAGCTCCAGTTGTGGAAGCTGCCTGGCAAACACTGTTTCTACCAATGATCTCAGACTCATACCTGCATGTCCCACACAACACTAATCCTATCAAAGGCAAATTGAAACAGTCTCTGTCTTTATTGCTCATGTTCTGCACTGGGTAGTGAAAGCTCAGAAAGAAGGATACCTCCTTTCTATCACAGTTGTGACAAGGTTACCTTAGACAATATCCTTACTTCAATAAAAGAAGAAATTTCATTCACCAGCTCAAGAATGAACCTTCCTTTGCCCCTTTCCACAGCTATGCACACAAAGATAAATGGGAACAGCTGAAGACAACAAATAGGGGTGCCAAGTCTTAAGTAATTTATGTCAGAAAAAACCACTATAAAAGGTTATACAGAAGCTACCAACTACCTTAAAGTGGTCATCAGCATCTCTCCTCAGAATAAAAATGCAGGGCACAAAGAGTGCATTCCTAGACATAAGGTCCAAAAAATACTTGGAAGGTAACTTCTCTTAACTGTGTAAACATTCTAGTCTGCTTCAATTCACCTTTTGCAAAATGGATACGCTTTACAAATTCTTTAAGATTTCTCTGTGTATTTAGTAAATTCCTCTTTAAGACAACCCAACCTGTTCAGTTTTTCAGTAGCTTTTTTTTTTTCCCCTTTCTTTTAAAGACATCTTAATTAGTCTAATCCTGACTGGTCTCCTTCCAATGTTCCTGTTGGCACAGTAGGATTTCAATTAACATTCTGCTTTAGTGCTGCAAATGCCCTCGCTCAGATTTTTTTTGTTTTGTTTTGTTTTAAATGTGCTATTTTGGATGCCATCTCTCTTCTCTTTTCTTCCTCAAAAATGGTTCAGTTTCTAAAAGGTTTTAGAAGCAGAGGTTGTTCTGCCAATTTGTGTTTTCTGAGCTTATCAAGAGCTAGTGCATCATTATTTTTTTCCCCCCCAGTTCGAGGGTTATATTCCTTGTCTTCCCTGACCACATCGCTCATCGCCCTTTCACTCCTTCCTGGTTTCACAACAGCAAGTTCATGCTTCTTGTCCTCAGCTTCAAGGCTCTTCAAAACTCTACCCTTCTTTATTTGGCTGTTCTTGTCTCTAATTGCATTTCTCTTTCTTTCACACACATACACACAGGCACACACGTTCTTCTAATCCACCAACAATAACAGTCTTCTCTGCTGTTTGTCAGCTTCTCTCACACACAGCTCCACCCTGCCCCTCACACATGGAGTGCCCTCTCTGAACTGAGCTGTCAGGCGATTGTCCTCGCTTCTTTGAAATCTATCCTTAAAAATCCACCTCTACTGCAATGTCTAAAAGAAATCAGCTAATTAATGATGGTTATGTTGAGGGGCAGATGGAATAGCTGACATTTACTTTAAAATAATAATAAAAAAACCCTTTTTGTGCAAGTGCAAGTATTTTAATCTATGATAGACTGCTGTTCCAAAGGGACAGCAATATGGATGGAGCAGTGACTAGATCTTGCAGTCTGTGCACATCCCTGATTGATTTTAGATCATCTCTTTTTTTCCTACTCTTCACCTGTTGTGCATGTTTAAACTATAAATTCTGCAGGATGACATCTACTATACATACCATGTAGTAACTGATAACTTTTAAGAGAAATAGGAGGGGATAGTCACAGCAGCATGGAGCTCATTTACGCAGAAAGTATACTGTATTATGCAATATGTGCCCACAATAATTAACACAATGAAAAAATGACCTTAATTTAATTACCGTGAAAGTGCATAGCATAAACGAAAATAACAATACTGAGCTAAGTATCTTTCTACTACTGCAATGTTGAGTATAAAAAAAACATAACCAGATTTATGTTTAACCTGCAAAGAGCAAACTGTTCAAATGCATGGACTAAACATCAAAGACACTGCTACACAGAAGTATCCACTTATATCCATTGGCAAATAAAATCCTGTTATGGATCTCATTCTGTAAATTTCAGTTCCAATCCAGGCTTCTGTAAAATTCTGTTACTTTAATGCAACTGGAAACCTCATCTATTAGGCTACAAAGCAGAGACACACACACACACACACACACACGTTTCTAACCACTCCTTTGCAGTGCTTTTGGCTACAGAAATTGGCACACCTTAACCACATGAGCCCAATAAACCAATCAGACATTTGTATGTTTGCTCATCTTCTCTGGAAAACTAGTTTATGTTCTTGGTACACCAGTTTTCAATCACTAGAGAGTGTAAAATATCTCCTAGTTGACAAATTTGTTGCAAAACTAAATATTTAGAAAATGACAGATGAAGAACAGTGGTAAACCAGGATTGGTGCCACAGTAAAACTGCTTCAAACTGGAACAGTTAATCCAGATAGTAATCTGCAGCAGGTGGATGAAGGTCTTCAGCTGTTCCAAAAGATGTAGCTAGGTAGAAAGTGACTAATAAAAAAGGTTAATTTTCACTCCTTTTTATAGTGGGTGAGTAGTGCTTACTCTTTATGATTTCATATTACATTCCTCTACTTCCAAAACCCACTAGAAAACCTGAAAATAAATAATAATTTTAAAAAAATAAATAAAACCCCAAAAAACTACTGCAGCATTCCTCCTGCATTAAATCCAAGTACATTTTCCACTCTACAGTCTTATCTGAAAGCAATCTAGATCACTCTTCCCCATTGGCATCATATTCATTCAACACTAGTATGAATTTCATTGGCTTCCATATTCATGCAACACTACTATGAATATCCAAGATTTCAGAAGAGATCAGGTGCAATCATATGGAGACTTAAGAACAGTATCACCTGAGAAGTCCAAATCATCATCCTGTCCTATTTTCACACAGCGTGAGCCTTTTACAACCATCCATAGATGACCACTTCATGTCTCCACCAGGAATTTCCATTTCAACGTAGGCCCAGTGAGAATGAACACACAGCCTGTGTATCACCTAGTACTGAATGCATTCTTGGGAGTCTTCATACTAAGAAGCTTCACTCATGGGTTCCGGGATGAAAGGGTACACTGCAGGAGACACCCAAGCAAGTCTGCCAGGGTGGAGGAGATGGAGGAGGAAGCTAATTGAAAGGTTTTGCTCTGCACAAGGAATCTGTGAACGCAATTTGAACCAACCAGCTCAGATTGTGCAATATGTCAAAGTCACAATTAATTTAGAATCATCATCCTCTAGTGCTGCTGGGTTATTATTTGTACCTATCAGGGAAATATAAATGTGCTACTACTTCAGCTTCAGAAAACAACATATGAAACAAGGTGTTTATCCGCTTTATATTTCGAGTGTAGAAATCTATACATACTTTTTTCTTCATTACTTTTTTTAATTAAATTGACGGTTCTAGCAGGTGAGGGGGGAACATAGCTGGCAATGGAAAGGAAAAGAAGTGTGTGGGATCTTCTTTTGAGTATAATTCTTCAGTACATTAAATGAGACGAACAAAAGAGAAATTAAACATAATACTGTGCCATGGTACCGTGACATAAGTGTCATCTTAGAATTTCAAATACAATTATAAGAGTCTTCTAATAATTATATAGGTGGCAAACAAGGCTTTAGGGCAAATATATGTGGCAAAAAATTACTAATGGCATTCTGCAGAAAATCAGCTAAGCCTGACCTCTCCTATGCATCATGTTGCGGTGAGGTCTACTTGGTGGAAAGGTTAAGAGCAGTTAATGTTAAACACTGACCCATCCCTCCCCAGTCTTTTCCATATTCATAGGAAACTATCATCCATATTCATGCAACAAGATAAGTACCTTCAACGCACAGAGGTTAAAAAAAAAAAAAAAAGGATTTTACTTCTTTACAATCATATTCAGTGCCATGACACTAACTCCCAGAGCATGGATCAGGACTTAAATTAATGTGTCTATAAGGCTGGGCAGAACGGGTGAGCAGAAAACATAGAGCAGCCTCTGGGTGACACTTAAACATTGAAAATTTACATTCTCTAATCCTGAAATTGTAACAAAGCACATGGAAACACAACTCTTGTACAAGGGCAGAGCACAATTACAGGATATGATGCATGCAAGGATCTGCCTTACACAGATCCAGCTACATCCTTTTAAACGCACGGATATCTGGCACCTGAACTTCTAGCCCTCACAGGCAATTGGCATGAGACACCCAAGGCTACTTTATGAAATCCTAGGCAAATATCCTCAAAAAACAAATGAAACAAAAGACATGAACATCTTATTGCTGCAAGGCTGGGGCTAATGGTATTTTTTTTTTTAGCAGAAATCATAATGTGTTATCTATCTCTTCTTTTTGCTGTTTGCACTTCTTTTGGTGCACAGCAGTGAATGCATTTGAAAGAAAACACCTCAGCCTTTCACAGAAATTACCCTCCATACATTATGTTCTGCCTTTCCTGTGAAATAACTTGAAAAACATTGAGTTCCACTTCAGTTTCTCCTTCTTTCTCTGCCTTAATTTCTAGCTCTTAAAAAAAAATAATTAACATTATATTGAGTTTATATTCCTTTGCCCTGAGTCTTTTTTTAAGCCAAAATGTATCTAAGTTGACATTACAGTTGTTGCCCCACCCTTGTTTTCAGGTGAAAAACATGTCCAATTAACTGTTATTTCCTCTAAACAAACCTTCTTTCCTTGCCTACTGAAACAGAAAATAATGATCCTCGCTAGAAGAATACTTTTATACAGTAAATAACAGCTTTATACCCTGCCCGTGTTTTCCAAGAAGGTCACCATATTTCTTTCTATTGCTACAGAAGCATCAACTCCTTCACTGCATTTCAGGAGGAAAAATGGTTCTGGTTTTCTTAACATTCCACTCATCATTATTAATATTTTATTAAGATTATTAACATTAACATTTATTAACATTATTAACTTTAAGGGAAGCTAGATGGCTAAACTAATAGCTTTCTGTTGTTATCAGGTATAGATAGAATCATAGAATCATAGAATGACCAGGTTGGAAGAGACCCACCGGATGATTGAGTCCAACCATTCAACTGATTTTTACATGCAGATTGTATCTTCCAGGGTTTACTCACAGAACTCCAGGTGCTTGTGCTGGGACTTTGCTGTGACGAAGGTCTGGAAATGTGCATGCATCTAGAGCACAGGGAGCTACCTCAACCTCAAGTGATTTTTTCTTTTTCAATAAAATAAGGGACTAGGCAGTGTCAGGCAGTCTTCAGGCAGTGATGGAACCCTGATAGGCTGCCTGCAACACAGCATGGAGGTTGGGAAGGGCCAGGCTGCTCCCAGCAGATTGCCAGGGCAGCCAAGGTACAGGGCTCATGCCATCACTGGGCCACCCTCTCCCTCTGAACTTCAACAAGATACTAAGAAAAAAGAAGATCTACTCTGGGAGGGAATGGGGGTTGCCCTCAAACAACCCAGCTGAGCCCTGTGGGATTTGCAGGTGGTTTGTGGACAAGGGGTCCATGATGCCTCCCCTGCGCCACAACATGGCAAGCTGAGGCAAGCACCCAAAATTCCTTTCTGCAGAGGAGCCAGCCCCATGGGCAGCAGGAAGGCACCTCTTCAGAGCCCTAGAACTTGCACCCACCCCGGGTGCTGTGCAACTGCAAGGAGGGCCAGGCATCAGGGGAGCTTATGGAAAGAGGGTGGCTGAGCACCCAGCAGCAGGAAAGCCCATGAATTTGCTCTGAAGATTAAAAGGTTTAATGAAAATCTCCACTTTGGTTGGAAGACACAACTAGGTTGTAGAGCCTTCTCTAGTTCCTAATCATCAGTGTTTCAATAACACCATGCTAGCCTTTGCTACCATCATAGCAGTCTTTCATTTCCTTATCTTATACTACTTTCTCTTTTAAAAGATAGGGATTTTTTCCCCTTTTGCATTGACTTCAAAGAAAGTGAAGCTCTGTCTCTATTAATTGGCTTCTATTCCTAAGATGCTTAACCTTCTGAAGTGAGGAAGCCACCTCATTTCAACCAGGTGGGAGCCCCGGTCTTTCAGCCCCAGGCAGCCCCTCACTAGCACTGTCCCTTCACAGCCAGCGTGAGTAGCCCCAGCCCCTCAGACCTGACAGACCTCAGAGCAGGAGAATTTCTTCTTTACACCTGAAACAAATGTAATTCCCAGGTACATTTTAGAGACCAGGCTGCATGGGGATAAGACAATGACAGCCAGAACTCTACAAACAAGTAAAGACAAAAGAGCTCTGGAGCTCCCCAATTCATATTATGACATTTACACTTCTCTCATCTTTGTTCTTTAAAAGACAGGAAAAACAGAGAAAAATATTAATATCCATTATTATGTACTGCATTTTCTAACTTACCACTTCATTTTGCATTAGCTGCTGAGGAGTTTCATAAAAAACATTGAGAAAGTTTATAAGTATGTAAGTAAATATTTACTTCCCTGGAGAAACGTTTTTTGTCACTAACTGCTGCAAAGGGAGTTTATTATTGATGAAATGAACTGTCCTGGATATTCTAATTTAGTAGGTGCGCACACACCAAAAAGTCCTGTTTCTGAAATGTTATACAGAGGAAATTATCAGACTTTTAAAACATCATAGATTTCTTTTGACTGGGGAGAAACCAGGCAGAAGTAAACAGTGGTAAAAAGAAACAACCTCTAAATAATTTTATTTCATCTTTGATTCTATGCCCACAATTTTTTTGCAAGTTTGTTAGCATTAAAGCTGCACTGTGAAGCAGATCGCTGATTGCAGAAGTAGCTGTTGACACTACAACTAATAAAAACTCTAGAAGAAAATACTGTGGAAAGAAATTTTAAAATTCAGGAACCGTTCTTAACCAAATACTTATTTGAGAACATATTACCCTGAGTAGTCTTTAGACAGCAAAAATTAATTAAGAGCAATGGTGAAGGCACACCATAATAAGAACAGACTACCTGGCATGGTAGCACAGTGTATTTTTCTATATGGCATATTGTAATGCCATATAGAGATATCTAAGACAGTTTCTTACTGGCAGCAGTACAGCCACATTACACTGCGTTACCCTATGGAGACTAATTTTTCTAACAGGACTTAATCACCCCATGCAAAGCACCATGCTGTCCTAGATCTTTCATTCCTATCTCCTGTGTGGTAGCATCCTTGATACACTGACTGTCCAGATTCATGAGTGCTTCTGGAAGATTCTACAGATTGCTAAAACTAAAACATACTTTACATTCACAATTTTTAGTTCCACCGCACCTGAATAGAGTATTTGACACTTACTTTTCTGATTCTACGCACCTTGTGGCCTCCTCTCTTGAGACATCAAATAGCCACATTAAGAGCAATGTCAGTGAATGGAAGGCTTGCTTGTGCAGTGAGAACACATCTGCAAAGAAACAACAAAATAGATAAAGAGAATATAATATGCAGCAACAGAAATTTTCCAGACTAAGCCCTAGAACATCTGCCCATTTTGCTAAGCCAAATTGCCAATTAGAAACCTTTCAATAAATATTGTATACTTTGTCATTAAGACTGTCATTAAGACAGTCTACCTGAAAAGTTCCAAGAATCTGTAAGAAACTCATACAAAGAAACAATCTGGCACATTGTGTGCTCTCTTGGCAAAAGAATTGGGAAAGTCCTGTCAGCAGCCCAGGCTGTGCAGTGTGGAAAAGCTAAGTAGACACAAGAAGAGAAGAACAGTGGTTTATGTTAAAATATATATATTACTGCCTTGGATTATACATTTTTCTGTGTTTATTTTATGTTTCCATTTGTCAACGTATCTATAACGAATTCTTTGTGGCTTTGGCACATTGCAAAGGATCAGTTCTTCCTCCCACTAATCTACAGAATTGCTTTGTGTTTTTGACAATGAGAATTACAGAGCTTTTTACTCAAGTAAATCAGGCGCTTCAGGATTCATGTAGATGTAATGCTTCTCAGAGAAGTTGTACTCTGTAGGCTCACTTGACCTGGGATATTGAGGGCCTTTAATAAAGACCCTCTTGGACATAATACCATGCTAAATAGTCTTGTGTTTGTGCCTGAAAATTCCAGTTTTCCACTTCACTCCTGAAGTTTAGTTCAAGATGCAAGGTTATAACCTTGTTTGTTTCATTTTCTCTTAACTTGGCATTGACTGGGGAGGAGAAGGGGGAACTTTTTCCTCTTGCTATATGGTTCAGCATGTCTGAAGGGAAAGCAAAATTTGGCAATGTACCCCTTTTCCTATAGAAGGGAATTTATCAGCAAATGTGGATCTTGAGCTTACTGGATATCCCAGCTTCCATGGACAGCATAGTCTACTGACAGAGCACTCCTGCCAGGAGAGGCAAGGACTTTCTTATTCTATGAAGCCTGAACATCAGTTCCAGAGTCCATGTGTGCCCAAATCTCCCTCCAATTTGCCTTTTGTTCTATAACTCTTCAGTCCTGTAAATAACAAAGCTCAGGCTGCTTTTTACCTAAATCTACTTTGTGCCTTTTTTAGGATTACATTTTTAAAAAGTCTCTCCACCCCCATCTCTTGTAATCAATAGAACAGAATCAATATTTAAGGGTCAAGACCTTTCTTTTTCCTGTGGCTAAGCTTTTTCCAGCCTTGCATTTTAAATAAAACCTGTATTCCCAGCCATCTGCAAAAAGGATAAGAGAAAAAAAGCTAGCTGATTAGTGTCTCTCTTTTAGGTCTTAGGGTAATGGCTGCTTTTACCTTTCTAGCTTAATTCAACACATTTACAAAGCATTAAATCTGTCAGTATGGCATTAACTTCTATCATGTGCATATTAATAGGAATAATAATCAAAACATCAAGTGAGTTTGAGTATTAAAACTGGTAATATTTTCTTTAAGTGCTAGTACATATTTGGCTTGGAAGGTGCTCAATATTGCAAAAGATTTTTAAACTAAGATTTATCTCCTATCTATAAAGAAATGTTTTGCAGTAAACCTGCTCATTTGTACCCCAAAAGGCATGACTTTGTCTTCATGCTGATGTTTTCATGGAACACATTTGTAAAACACTATTTCTAACTTTTGTCACCTCCATTAAGAAGAATGTTGATTAAGTGGAATCAGCATGTAAGAAAATATTTAGCAGCTGCTCTTGTACTGCAAAATCGTAAATATATGGAAAAATAATCACACAGATATTTTATGCCAATTAGCAAATACTTTTAATTAAAGCATGTTGAACATTACTGCATCATCTTCATATTACTGAAATTCAAATAAAATGTAGGGATGGTGGAATTAGAGAGAAAACAACTTCATCAATATATTAGAAAGGTTTTGTTAACAAGCCAGATGAATGGGTTCAGAGGAATCCTATTTTGTATGATTTTTTAAATTTTCCCTCTATACATTTTACATCATTACAGTGCTCTCATTATAAAAAGAAACAGAAAAGAAGAAGCTACTCTCCCTTTAAACAGCACAAAGGAGGGGGAAAACTGCATTACACAAATTATTTGCAGCTTCCATGTTGCCAACATATAACAGTTATAAATCAAGGATATATTTTGAAATGTCCTAAATCAGTTTTTACAAATCAGCACTCTTAGTAACAGCTTTCAAAGAATAAAAGAATGCAACCACGGGAATTCATATTTATTGCTGAGGGTAAGTATGAATTAAACGTATCTATTTCACTTACATTGCAAAGTACTATTATTCAATGGTCCAAAATATTATCAATTTATCTGTATTCACTTTTTATTAGGAAAGAGGTGCACATCCATGCAGGTTTCAACAATGTAGATAATAATAATCAGGAAAAGAAATACTCCTTGGTGAGGGTAAAAGGAATGTATACTACCTTTTCAGAGTTTTAGTACTGTATCTTTAGGAAAAGCTGTATACATGCAAGAGCATTGTCCTGGAACACACTAAAGGAGTTGACTGGCTTTGTCAACTGCAAAGTAAAAGCCTTTGCTGTACCCTCTGCTCATATCTAATCTTTTTTGCCTTGCACATACCACCTACACACCTAACACTTCACTGACAATGCTTTGCCTTTCCCCACTACCCCTCAAACACAATGGAAAGCTAATTGAATGTTTTATGCTTTAGTAATATCAAAGAAATGAAAAGAATGTAGGTTTCAACTGTATTTCAATAATAAGTGCATTAATTTTTACCTTTCAACTGACACTTGTACTAATTTCCTTAAATGCTCTTTTTTACTCTTTTTTGATCTGTCTGGCTTTGTCGGGTCTGATGATGAGGGCTTACTTCAAATGCAAAAAGATTAGCTCTCTTTCCTTTAATAGCACAATTATAGCTTGTGTGATGTCTAAATCATGAAATATATCAGGGACAGACTTCTAAAGTCGCATCAGTTTATTACAAAAGTGGTAGCAATCATTTTAATATCAAAATTACTCTAATTTCCTACTGGCATTTTAGAATTGTTGGGCATGCATACACATACACACAAAGATTACATTTACTTTTAATTTGACTTAGATAATTGTCATATATAAATAATGAAATTAAAAGTCTCTGTGTTATATTTTCACCTCTACCCAAGATGATGTTGAGGCACTAAAAGAATATTGCCACATCAAAGCAAGAACCAAGAGATCCAGTTCAACATTTTTAGATATGCCAGAATCTACATCTCATTTTTGGATTTAGTTCAATGTGTGACTTAGCTCTAAACATGAAAGAATAAATGTGCCGTCCTTAAAGATATGTAATATGTTTAATCCCATCAACGCTTAGTCTACTTTTTAAATCCTGGATTTAATGCACTTTATCATGAGAGGGCAAGATTAAGATATCCTCTCTCATACTGGATTGCACCTATCTCCTCAAATATTACCATTGGTTATATATTACGACAGCAAGAGTCCCTATTCAAGACAAGGGCCTGCAAGTGATGAAGTGGAATACAAATCTAAAGGGAGAAGGATGATTTAGTTTGTACTCCAAAGTGACTGACACATTCATGGAATGGTCTTTGGTGGCCAAGATCAAGAGGGATATTGGATCTGGACGAGGTAGCAGCTCTCTTCTTCAAGAATATTCCCTGAAAAGACTATGCTTATGCATTAGAGATAAAAATCGGTAAACAATAATAATGCTTCAAAGCATCTACATGACACGGTCTGTGTGGCAACTGAAAGCAGTAACTGTTGCAGCAATTTTTTTTCAAATATTTTAGGATATTATGGCTGCTAAACAGTAGTTTCTAAGGAGAATTTGATAGTTAAATTCAGGACTGAAAATATAAATTTCCCTGGGAAGAGCAAGTACTAGCTTTGATAAATTTTAAGTTCATAACAGATAAAGTGGAACAGTTTCACCCATTGTCAGTCTATTTTAAGATGAACATTTGTTAAATTCTAATGAAAAAATGTAGCACTTAAACTTTGGCAGAACGACAATGAGGTTTTTTTCACTGAATTGAATAAAATTGCATGGCACTGATTTTTACTTAAGTACAAGCAATAAATATGAGCTGCAACAGACTCTAACAGCTATTGGCCATATCAACATGGATATGCCATACAAGCGAAGCTGACTTCAGTTTCAAGCACACAAAATTTGTCTGCACCACATAGCTTATCATGCACTAAACCTGCTCATGCAAGAGCTGATTTACTAGTGTCAAGAACAACTTGCTCCGTTTTGACATGCAGGCCTATAATCAGCCCAGCCAATCAATGCCGTTTGCACCAAGAAGCAAGAAAAAGACCGAGCAGTTATTAAACACCATCAGCTAACTCCTAAATTCTTCAGGCAATTCAGCCCAAGAACTTTTAACTCATTTTATGTTAAAACATATCCTTCTTACCTGTTATGTGCTACATGCATCAGGATGATTTGTTTGGTTTGCGTTTTCAGAGACTGCTAGTGAAGTATGGTGATTGGGGAAACACTGTGCCTCCAGCAGGCACTTGAGAAAGTTTATAGGGCAAATAAACTCCCAGTTTCCCTAGTCACAGTCAGTAGATTTACATGTTACTGTAATGTGAATGAACAATAAGCTGTCATTCATCAGCAGATGCTATATAGGTCTGTCCATGGAGAGATGATTTTGGAAGTGGATAATCTTTGCATTTTTCAACTTTGCTTTGAATACGTCAGCTTCGAGAAAAATAACAGACAAAGACAGGCAGACCAAAAAGAAACAGCAGAGGTTTGGAAAACCTCTGAAAGCAAAACTGATAGTTAGTGTCATTTATAAGATTCAGCAAAGTAAGCAAGGAGGGGGTTGTCTTCATAAGTTTCACTTCTGTTACTGACTTTTGCACAAACCCAAGGTAATTAGAGGATGCACCAGCTCAGGACTCATAACACTGACACAGCACATTGTGGAATGCATAATGTAAATTCTTGCCAGCTCACTATCTTGTAAACATAAGACATAAGCTCCTGAATTCAAGTTTTAAGCTAGCTGGACACAGAAAAATTAATATATCACTTGTCAGACTTGAAAGTGGGCGAGCTGTCCAGGGGGAGTTAGCTAGAGTGTTACCATTTTTCCTCCCCAATAAGGTGGGGTTCTCAAAATCATCTAAGGATAACCATGGTATACATTCCCTTTCCAGCACAACAGGGCAAGGGTAGGGAAAGGATGATTACCAAAACACTAACAGAAATAGTCTGTTTTTAGTAACTGAGACCTATATGTTTGAAAACAACAAGATGAATGTACTATGTTTATTTGAATCACAGAATCATAGAATGGAATTGAGCTTCATTTTATTTTCTAAATATATTAAATTCCATATTACTTTCCCTTTAAAAATTATGAATAGAGGGAAAAAGTTGCACCTTTACAGGTACAGCAAAAAATAACAAAAATTTACAAAATAGTTTCCCTTCATTTAAAAAATTCATTACTATACATGGAAAATAATATTTTATAAGATTAAACTTTTTAATTGTCTTATTTAATTAACTTAATAGAAAAATGAAAATAAATTTTGCTACAGAATTTCCAGAAGAGAAATTTTAAGGGAGAAGCCAGAGCATAAATGAGTCCCAAGATGAGAACTTTTTACAGGAGCATAATCAGCTCTTACTATAATCACTTACACTGATTTATGGTAATTATGATGAAGTATATGGCCAGAAGTCTCTTTTACCTTTAGTATGTCCATGCTTCATCTTATATACTTCTGCCATTAGGATCCATTTTCCCTCTCTTGCCAAGCTTATTGAATTTCTATCTGTCTACATCATCTACAATTTCCTGCTGAATTAATTTCTTGTAGCCTACTTCTTAAACCTATTCAATCAGATTTTCAGTCCCTACTCCACTGAAACCTCTCTTAAAGTTTGTTCTGTTCTGCTCATAGTCAAATTTCAGGGCCTGAATCTTCTTACATCTCCCTAGGACATCTTAACAAATTTTGCACATAACTGGACACTTTCTCTATGAAATCTTCCCTTTCTCTAAATGATGCCTTTGATATCTCAGTGCACACTCATCATATCTAGCCACTACTGTCAGGATGACCTCCTATCCCTACCTAATACAGAAAGCAATATACAGCCTTTTGTAACTAACATCTCTTCCACAACACAGTATATATGAATAAATAAGAATTTACTGTTTAGTAGCTATAAATATATGAATAAGGCAAAGCTATGGCATATAAAGATGTTATAGCTGTTTTGTGGTTTTTTTTAAAAAAAAACTGTTGACTAGTTGAATGACCAAGTGAAGAAAGGTATGCATAAGGCTATATTACCCCCTTCTAAACTCATAAATTCACACATGTGCGCTCCAGGGAAGGAGATCATGCAACCCTAATTGTGTCTTGTTGAACTTGGCCATTTAGATGGCTAACCCTTTTCTAATATGGTCTTTTATTATATTAATAACTATTCCAAATTATGTCTTTTCCTGCTACAGTGACATTCTGTCAGCAGTTTGGGCTTGATAAAAAAAAAGAAGAATAATTTGACACAGCGAAGCAAAGCAGTTTTGGCAGAATGGTGAACATCATATTTGGCAGGATCCATTGTTAATGTCTTATAAACTTCTTCAGAGTGTTTCTAATTTCTTTTAAAGTCAAATGCTAGAAGTAAACCATTTCTTTCAGGACGTGTTTGGTAAAGGGGCAGAATAAACCTCTGTTGTAAATGACGTGCTTAGGCAAAAAGAGGTGTCAGAATGTTTGGTCAGGATGATCTTGCTTTCTAGGCATTCCTGGTAGCTTTACAAAAGGATTGTTTTTCTTTTAGATGGCTTGCATCCTCTTTCTGTCTGGAGTTCTCTAAAAAGTTTGCTGTAGGTGAAGGGTTAGTGTTTTTTTCTTAACTATGTTAGGCAGTGTAGAAATAATGTGAGTCCTGGTCTTATCACATAGGGATTATACACATACATATATCTGTGACTTACTTTTTCTTTTTTCAAGTTTCTAGGGTGGCTTTGTAAATTTTGGATCAAAACAGCTGCTACAGCAGATAAAAATAGATGAGACCCAATCACACAGCAATGACACTGACTTTCGTCACATTAAATGCAATAAGAGGTCAATTTTTTTTAATTGCAAGTGGCTAATTCACTGATTGCTATAAACTATTCATGAATAATTTATACCTCAAATATTAAACTATGTACGGCATGAGTTACAGGGTACAGTAAGGAACCACAGAGCTACAACTCTTCCTCTCCACAAAGACTGTACTAAGCTCTGACCTATGTAACATGTACTTTTCTATTGCAGTGTCTTATTAAAGCATGTAAATGGCTGAGTAATCTATGAAATATTATGAGAGGAAATATTGTAGCAATTCTAAGAAGAAATCATGATATACAAAGCTAAATACAAAGAGAATAACAATCTCATAGGCCAAAAGGGGAGCCTGCAATTTATCTTTGCTACACTTAAAAGTTGTGACGAATTTGCCTCCATTCTGGCTTACTTACAGCTTTGTTGTTTGTTTTTTTTTAAATGACCACAATACAGTGTGTATATATATATTACACATATAAACATGTAAAAACATATATATATACATATGTATATATACACATATGTATATTGTCCCTTACTATTTATGATTGCCCAGGGCTTCATCATAACAATGAATTGATTCAGTTCGGGTTTGGGATTTTTTGAGCATAACGATGCTCAATTCCATTTGGGGTTTTTTTGCCAACTACATCACAAACATTTTCATGCCTTACCACATGCTCGGAGGCCACAATATGTAAGTCTTAGCAGTTCCATTTTACAGCAAAGGAATTAAGATACAGTGAAGTGAAGATTAACACTTCATAAACAAAGGTGCCCAGTTTGAGACATTTGAGGTCTAGATGATGAAGGTCTGAGAACTATAAAATTACTTTACATGGAACTGCAGATCATCAGCTTCTGAAGGCCTGGCAGATGAGCTCTACTCAAATGTATGAAGCAAAAGCAGTAAGGTTTTTTACAACTGCCAGCCTAAGCAACATGCTGGATGTGAGTCGTGTCTTACTGACCTCTAAGTTTTTTGTCATTCGCTGTGTAGGTCTTTGGGCAGATCTGGATGCTGAGGGCAGATGTTGCCCAGATGTGAAGGATGGGCACCCCACAGGCTCTACTTCTGTCCTCTGCATGGGGAAGACATGGAGGATGCTGCTGGGGCAGCCAAGCCAAGGATGCTCTTCAAACCATACCAACTGCATCCAGTGAAGAATGTACTCCAGCCTGGGCATTGGCAAATGCAAGTCTCTGACACCCTAGAAGTGCAACCAGTGGATCTCTCGTCTAGCTTCGTGCAGAATGACTATTTCGTGCACTGCGTGACACCTGGGACACTGGCTCGGACTGATCCAAGGGAAAGAGTGCCACCTACTGAACCTCCAACACGAGCTATCAGCTCCTGCAGCTCAGGAGAAAGCTGTTACAACGAGAGCCTGGTCACGGTCTGAAGAAAATTGTTTGCCACAGATTTGAGCTAGGAAACAAACATACACAATCAGATTGGAATGAAGTAAAAGAAAAAAAAATAGGGCTGGATCACAGAGCAGATGTTGTTAAGTTTTCCTAGGCAGTGCCAGTACACTCCTGTCACTGTCATGTATGTGTCAGTGTGCAAGAAAATAATGTGTCTATTAAAGATCCTGAATTATGATATTCACTCAACTTAAGAAAGACTCGACTGAGCTTTTTTCTCAACCATTTACCAATAGGGTTGCTGAAGCCCTTCAGAGAAGAGGACTCAGTGCTGAATTATGTGCAAGAAAAATGCTGAGCTTAAGCAGCTCCTGTTTAAAAACACTTTTCTTTCCAGTACCTGTAAAGATGCTTTTGTTTTAGTCTTGGGATCCATCAGTTTGTCTACACAATTTCATAACTGTTCTGCAGCTGCAGTGCTGAAATACTTCCACAGTTCACTCAGTATGTCCTGTTTTATTTAAAACCACCATCAAAATCAACTGAAACTGATATTTTTCATGTAGAATCTATCATATGGCAGAGTGCCATATTTACATCAACATCTAAAAATATATACAAGACATAGTTGGAAAACCCAGGAAGCTTACTTCGTCTTCTCAAGTAATATAGAATTTAGCTCTTTAGCAATATTTCAACCTCAAATACTTTCAAAAGGCACTACTTAAAAAAAAAAAGCACCCAGAAGTTGAGTGGTTAAACATTTTACTATTCACATTGCATTCATAGTAAATTGTGTAATAGTTTTCATGTCTTAATTACTTAAATTTTATATTGAGCTACAGTGATATTATCTCTCTTTTTGTCTCCACACAATTGTATTTTATAATAGCTTTTATTAAGGCCTACATGAATGGAATTTAAAATGAACACATCATTTCTGTTACTTCTGCAGTGAGAAAAGAGCACTTTTCTGATATTTGGTGTGAAAAGCGCTTTCCTCTGTGATTTATGACATATAGCAAATTGTATTAGTTAGGGACATATTTTGAGCTGGAAGGTAGCTAAGAGAAGTGCAGAGCACTTCTATCACTTTTAGTAACTCCGCCTTAGTCTGAAAGTAGGTGTGATGCCCAGCATGTGATGAGGGAACATTCCCCCTAGAAAAGCTTGATCTTATTCTCATTGAAATAAAAGGCAAAACCTCCACTGACTTCCTCAAGAGAATCGTCAGACTAGCAGATACATAAGCTAATGGTGTTTTTATACAATCTACCTGCCTGCCAGCATTGCCTGCCTTCCTATCATCACAAATGCCTCCAGAGCATCATGTTACTCCTTGCTTTTAGGGTGCCTCCTCGAAACCTGGCCACAAAGCCATTTCTTCCACCTTTATGAAATCCCTCTGAAAGTCTCTCTTCTGCCAGCACATCTACACTCAATCTATGTGTAAAATGTGGAAATAAATAAAAATAAACATTTGTTTTCAATCGTTAAGAGAACTAGCAAGGCATGTACAGCTAGGGCTTAGACACACAAACAAGATACCATAAGGTAACAAATTTCTGCTGAGCTGCAAGAACTACCCGGATGCATGCTATTCCACCACAGCAAATGCAAGGTAAGTCAAGTAACCTTCAAGAACCTCTGTGGTGGGCTAAGCCCACTCCAAATACCATGCATTCATTGAAGGCAAAGAGAACACACAGGGGCAGTCACAATGCATCAGTGGGTACTTGGTAACCCTTTTGTGTACAACTTGTTCATCCAAATTTATTACTGCCACCCTACTGTTTCTTACAGGTAGTTTTGGAATTGTAATATAATAATTTAAAATGTGTGGATAAACACATATTAGGAAACAAAGGAAGTGGGAAGTATGAGGGAGGATAACTTGAATCTATTTAAGAAGCAAACCTGCAAACAGATAGGCTTCTGTTTGTTCTTTCATTATAATTAAATAAATGATATTTTGTAAACCTGTTTACGAGAGTTTTAGTGACATCTGCACATAATGATGAGCATAGTTTACAATTCTTAGACCAACAGAAGATGTCAGCAAGAAAGGAGAGTAGGCAAAGAGCTTCAGTCCAAAACATTGATGAAAAATGAAACAAAATCTGAATTTCACTCAGCTCTCTGCAAACGTCTGCTCATTAGCCTCAATCTCCCTATTCAAATGACAAGCCAGATTCTGCCTTCAGTTATCATGTCAGTAAATGAAGGAAGAATTTGGATTTTAATTTCTTTTCCCCTGAATGCCAAAAGTTGTGAAATGTCACCTTATTACACACCTCAGCTCTTTGTACAACTGCCAGAATTTGCCTAGCAGTTCCGTTCAGTCTTTCCCTTGCTAAATGAAGTGCCTTCGATGCTGATCTCCAAGAACAGTTGCTCATTCTGAGCATTTTTTATTCTAAAGATTGGTTCCTTTTCTTTTTTTTCTCTTCTTTTTTTTTTAAATTAACATGTCCACACTGTTACTAAACATAAAGGGTTTCTCAAGGAACCAATTTTACCACATTTGTTTGGGTGTTATATGGATGTTCAGAATAGAAATCAAGAGTACAAAAATAGATTTTCTTGATTTATGAGACATTCCTGTTTTCAATTCACCATCAGTATGTGCAGACACGATGCAGTCAAGAAATGAAGCATCTGGTTCTCCCACGTTTCATTTATGAACTTTAGCACCAGATGTAAATCATTCATAAAATCCCAAAGTGTTGGAAGAATCTCTTCCTTCATTTTAACAAACATATACTCCAAGTGCTGTACCTAACACTTTACATCATTTGTTACAAATGATGGGATCTGAATTTTAATGACTTCTAGAAATAAATTTCAAGGAAGAAAAGAGGAAGAAGAAAGAGAGGTGAATGTGGCATTCTTTGTTCCTTAGCATGAAATCTCTTTAAAACCAAAAGATGTCACTTTAAGTTATTATAAACAAAATCTACGTGTTATTACCTGCATACAGGATGTTTTGAAGAAAACAAATCTATTAGCTTATAACTATTCTTCTCCCAAATCCTTTCCATTAGTGTATCATTCATGTCAGCTAATGCCAATTCAACTTCAAATCTAAATTTCTTTCCTATTTTCATCTGCCGGTCGTACTTCCTCTCCTCCTTCAATCCTTCTTTCAGTCCCATTTGTTCAGAAAGCCCCTCTTGCCTTTCTTTCAACATCTGTAATCCCTTCCTCCTCCCTTCCCACTCCTTTGTTTCACTGTGTGCATTGAATTTCATAGGATAGCTCACACTTTGGGAATTAAGCACCTGCCAAAATAATTATGGGATCGAGGCCTATTTCTATGTCAGGGAAACCTGTCTTCTTTGTGTACAAGAATATGCATTTCAATGATGTGCATTAGACAACACTTCCAACAACAAATCAGTCTTTTCTGGCCCTTTTTAAAACTGTATTTCTTAGATATTAATTTCCCTGCAGAATTATCAGACATGCATTTCATGCACTGAGGCTGCCTTACAACATCGAGAGCTTTGCACAACAGAAGTGCATAGGAAGTGCACCAGCAGATACAGCAAGAAGGCTCCTCTGTGAGGGATCCCTTGCTGGGGAAACCTCTAAAGAAGGAAACCTCTACAGAAGGAAACAAAGGGTTTAAGAGAATTCACAGTTGCAGATATGGCCAAGGCCTGCACAGCTCCCTACACTCTCTCCACCCATCTTCTTACAGGCTACCGTTGGAGGCAGCTCTCTGCTGTCCTCTCTCTCATCGTACAGTTGCAACACTGCTAAACTCCTAAATGAATCGGTATTTGTTCTCACTAGTAGAACTCTTATGGTAACATTCATGTAGTTCCAGTATTAATAAACCCCTGTATGAATTTTCTTACATGTAAGAATTTTTCCTTGTATATCAACAATATCTGGCAATTATTTAACTCTTCATTGATATCAAATGCACTAATCACTAGAACAGCTGAGCACCTGGACTCCTATATAATCCAACATTTACCTTCAAGAACAGAAATGAGTCAAAGAAGAATCTTTTCCCTAGTGGCCAGGCTATGGATAGTCTACCTGAGATGAGAAGGCCATAGAGCAGCCTGAAGTACAACAATTTCTGGGAGACATGCTGGGAATAGAGTGAGTAGCTTTAAGCAGGCTGAGAACACAGCAGGGGCAGTTCCATGGGCTACAAATCTCATACAGAGATCACAGCTGCAACTATAGCCCACAGTTTACAGTACAAGCTGTAGATGAGTTGATCAAGTGCCTTAAGCCTTTGGGCAGAGAAGGATACTTCTCAGGCTCTTGCAGCCGTGTTCTCCAGCACAAACACCAATTGTTCAGTCCCTGCCCAAGGAGAGCTGCAGCTACAGCTGAGTTAGTTAAAACTAAAAAAAAAAAAAAAAAAGAAAATAATCTCCTCTCAGGCAAAACTCAGCAACTTTTGAAGCAGAACATATGTTCAACAGTGCAGGCAGCAACGTTGCACTGTGTGGTTTAAGACGCCAAATCCATGATACTGTATCAAATCAAAACTTCAGGGGTGATTTAGGTAGGCACAATATGAATGCTGAAGCTGAAATCTGGCCTGAATATAAAGAGTTAACATCTCCCGTCCTGAGAAATGTGATACAGGAGCTTTAGTAATGGCATCCGCTCAGCATCTCAGCCTCCTATATCACCCTAAAGGTCCCATTGCCAGGAACATAGCTGAGTTCCTGCTGGGACATTGGAAGGCAGAGTGTCTACAAACTGACAGCATTAGTCTGTGGTCACAGGGTCCCCTGGATGGTTTAAAGGTGAGCCACTCCAAGGCTTTACGTTACAGCTTCTACCCAATCCCTAACCCAAATCAGTGGCTGACCTAGCACAATGGGTGTCTGCATCTGAATATGACTGCTGTTGAATTGCTATTAGAGGTGACCAAGCAAGAAAGAAAATAATTCCATGGGAGGAAAATGTAACATTTTTTTAAAAAAAACATGCATTTTTGCAGGATGAGTTTTTAAGTCATTTTGGAACAATATAAGATTGTCTACTACAAGAGAAAGCAAATTTTGATAAATATAAAGTTCCAATATTCCTTCAATTAAATTTGTTTAAAAAGTATAAAATCTTAGTATGTAATAGGAAAATCTGAAAACTTCTTTTTATAAAAAAAAAAATGTGGTATTATTCTGTGGAAACACCTTTTTACCTTTTAATTTCTACTGGATTTCCTTACAGCACAGAATTTATCTAATTCTTTACTATGTAGACCAATAAGTATTCAGTCACTATTGTCATATGGGGTCAGCTGCATTCTAAGAGGTTTTTGTGTGAAAGATGATAATTCCAAAACACAGATTTCCTTCTCATTGTAAGAATTCTAAAGTTCTAATTGTACACATATTTATAAAGATACGATCTGTGTCAGGCTCCTTTTTACTTGGTATTTTTTGGTAACATTTGTCCATGTTGTACAAATCTTATCCATGTGGAGTGAGTACTGCATTCCATAAGTAATTCTCACTAACATCAATAGACCAGTTATGATGCAAGTTTCTTCTTGACATCAATGAGCGCATCAGAATTTGGCTTCTGTATTTGGAAAGTTAATAGTGGTAAACATTGAAAAATTTACATAATATCTCATTTAGATATTTTCTTGAATTGCACCTAAACATCAATTTCTTTCCAAAACAGGCGTAAGTATTACACCTTGGCGATTCTTTTCTTTTTTTTTTTTTTGTTTGGTTTTCATTCTATCTATGCTGGCAAAACAAAGGCAAAAAAAATATATTAGCAAGAGAGCTAGTTCAGATAAATGAGTAGTCATGCCTACTTTTTAAGAAATACCATCAATTCTATTTTATTCCCCACCTTTCTACCATATTAGAGGCTGCAGAGTGAGCCTTTCAGAACTTCACAGGCAAAACTAACAGTCTCATCTTAGTCCCACATTGCTTGGGTGGTCTCTCTCAAACTAACCATGGCAGGGATACCACCTCCTTGATCCATAATGTGCTCATCCATTTCACTTGTCTGCTCAGACATCCTAGGCCAATGATTTATTCGCAGAGGTGAAAATAGGGAAACCTTCCCCCTTCCAAACACATGTACACATACTTTTATAAACTGGCTGAAATATTCAGTAACTTCCCAGAGGAGAATGGTTTTCCCCCCTCCCTCTCCTATATGCTTTATATGGTTTCCATTATTGTTTGATAAATGTGTTATGACACAATATTTACCTCGGTCAGCAGCTCTGGGGAGCTTTGTGCAGCTTTGCTTTCCACCTCTGCCACCCACTAGATATTTCACAAATAAATCACATTCCCAGATTAAGACAATACAGTTTGGTACTTAAAAAGGGAGAATAAAGTGAAGATGAGATATGCTGGAGGAGTGTATGGTTTCATTTCTCTCTTTCACATCTGTGAAAGAGCCAGGGAGCACTGATTCTCAGCTTCTGTAACAGTGGCTATGCCTCAGTCAACTCCCTTTTTCCTTTCGAGGACAGGAAGACATTCTCTGTCCACTCTGCTAACTCTCCACATCTGAGGTTCCCAGCTCGGTCTTTGATATGGGCTGAGGCCAGTCTAAGGAGGTCTATCATACTTAATGTATTCACAAGTATTGAAGCAATGTTTTCCAAGGACAGGAAGCGAGCGGGGATGTACTGTATGAAAGAAGGGCTGCAGACCTGACCTGCTGGAAATAAAAAGAATATATTTAAGGCTGATGATCACAGACAGGTTTGTGGGAACTTGCTCAGTAGTATATTACAGTCAGAAATTTGTTGGGATGAGGAGGAGTCACCCTCCAAAGACATTACTAATTTGCATTACTGCAGGAACTGCAATACGCTCAAAACAATAAGGTCTCCCCTCAGCCTCCTCTTCTCCCAGCTAAACAACCCCAGCTCTCTCAGCCGCTCCTCATAAGATTTGTTCTCCAGCCCCTTCACCAGCTTTGTTGCTCTTCTCTGGACTCACTCCAGAGCTTCAACATCCTTCTTGTACCAAGGGGCCCACAACTGAACACAGTATTCAAGGTGTGGTCTAACCAGTGCCAAGTACAAAGGGAGAATAACCTCCCTGGACCTGCTGGTCACGCTGTTTCTGATACAAGCCAAGATGTCATTGGCCTTCTTGGCCACCTGGGCCACTGCTGGCTCATGTTCAGTCGCTGTCAACCAACACCCCCAGGTTCCTCTCCTCCAGGCAGCTTTCCAGCCAGACTTCCCCTAGCTCTGCACAGGGTTGTTGTGCCCTAAATGCAGGACGTGGCATTTGGCTTTGTTAAACCTCATGTCATTGGACTCAGTGCAGTCGTCCAGCCTGTTCAGATCCCTTTGGAGCCTCCCTACCCTCTAATAGATAGACACTTCCACCCAGCTCAGTGTCATCCGCTAACTTGCTAAGGGTGCACTCAATGCCTTCATCCAGGTCATTGATAAAGACATTGAACAGGGCTGCACCCAGCACTGAGCCCTGGGGAACCCCACTTGTCACTGGCCTCCAGATGGATTTCACACCATTTCCCACCACTCTCTGGGCCCGGCCAGCCAACCAGTTTTCCACCCAGGAGAGTGTGCGCCTGTCCAGGCCAGAGGCTGACAGTTTCCTAAGCAGAATGCTGTGAGAAACTGTGTCAAAGGCTTTACTGAAGTCCAGGAAGACCACATCCACAGCCTTTCCCTTGTTCAGTAGGTGAGTCACTTTGTCATAGAAGGCGATCAGGTTAGTTTGGCAAGATCTACCTTTCATGAATCTGTGTTGACTGGGCCTGATCACCCAGTTCTCTTGCATGTGCTTCATGATAGCACTCAAGATCACCTGTTCCATGACTTTTCCTGGCACTGAGGTCAGACTGACAGGCCTGTAGTTCCCTGGATCCTCCCTCCGACCTTTCTTGTAGATGGGCACAACATCAGCCAGTCTCCAGTCCAGTGGAACTTCCCCAGCCAGCCAGGACCGCTGGAAGATGATGGACAGGAAACACTTGGTCTCATTGTAACTTTCTTTATATGATTTTGATACCAAAATCCAGAGAGGACACCATGATTATTGTCTACAGACACAATAAGCAGTTTGGAAAGCATTTTGAAATAAATTATGCAGATGTGTGTGAATATACGCCTGTGTCAGAATAGGGCAACATCAAACCCGGTTAGGCCTACTCTCTTGAAAATTAACAAAAAGCAGATCCTTTCTAGGGTCACAGGCTGACGTTCCAAGCCAAACATGACAGAAAGCTCAAATGAAATTAGGTCCATGAGAAAAAAACAGCCACCTGTACCAAATGAAAGTGTTTCAGAGAACACCACTGTTCAAAACAGTGCCTTGCTAATTCCCTCAACACATCGCAGTATCTGTAGAAAAGGCAGGATCAGAAGCCAACCACAGGAGTATTGACTCCAAACATTCAAGAAGTGTGAATTAATGGTCTATTCTTCCTTGCTATAAATTAAAAATAAATATTAACAGGACTGCCTGAGAGTCACAGAAGTTTTGTATGTTTCCCAGTTGCAACAATTTTTAAAAATAAGCAAATAATGATAGAAGCATGCTGCTATAATGAGGTTAATAATTCCTCCCCAACAACTTCAGGGTGTCTGAACACTCCCAGTTAGGTTAGTAGAAAAACACCTTTGAATGACGTGAAGTACGTCATGGACTTAGTTTGACACATCATGTCGAAGTGAAGCATGTCATGGATTCCAGCAACATCTTCACACTCAGATAGCCAGAACCCTTGCAATCCTGCCTTGGACTCATTAAGAAAAGCAACATTGAGAGGCCTTTCCATTAGGGATTGTGTGTCTGAGTGCTAGTTACTACTCCCCCTCCTCATATGCTTTTATAGAATTTTTAAGGCTTTTGTACTTGGTATTTCCTATTTCCCCTTATGAGAGGAGATGAGAGCTAGCCTTTCTCATCAAGGCTTCTAGGGTGGACTTCACCATTCAGATAGGATAAACAAGCCTGCAAAAAAAGTGGAGCAGTTAGAAAGCTTCTGTCCTAGAAGCTCTAAATATCAGACTCCCTTTGCATAGGGAGGTAGAAGCTGCTACTGGTTCCTATTTTGTACACCTTATAATGGAAACAATTAAAGAGCAGCACCTGCAAATTGGATCTGCAAATGCAAGAAAAACTCTCCCATCTCCTACGGACCTTTGAAATACAATACCTATCACTCCTGTCCTCTGTCCTATTAGGATGGGAGATAGATGTGCTCATATTTGTAAGTGCTAACCTCAGAAACATGAAATGTCGGCAAAAGTCCAATAGCAATACTCCAGCAAAAAAATACCCTCAAATTCATATAGTAATGAAAGAATTTGGCAAAATTTGTTATGAACAAAATTTAGAAATATGACCTGTGAGTGTATGGTATGTTTGTTATATTATGCCAGATTGTAGTAATAGGTGGTGCTGTGCAAAAAAACAGGGGCTGCCAGAGTAAGTTGACATGACACACTCAACAGATAATTCCAGTTTGTCTCAGCAAGAGCACGAAAAGCAAAGCAGAGCATAGAAAAATACCTACCAAATAAACTAGAATTAGTTAGTGGGAAAAAAATGAGAAATATCAGTTTGATTTGGTAACTAATGCGCCAACAGTGGGGTTTTTTGTACGACAATTCTTATTTCTATACATTCTGAGTCCAGATTATTGTGGTGTTATGTGTTCCTTTGCCTTCTTTTCTCCTCACCCCTATTGAAAAATATGCAAATATACTGTAATAAGAAGAAAATCAAATCCACCTCAACATGCTAAAATAATTTAATTGCCCAATTTTAGCTTGTTGTTCATGAGTATACTACAAAAAGAAAATAAAAAAAAAAGAGAAGCAGGTGAAATATATTTGTTGTTTTCCTGATAAGAAACAGTGTAGTCTTCTGTGAAAATCACCAGCTTAAAATACAATCAAGAGATTATGGACAAGTAACAAATGTTAAACCTGAATCAATGGAGGGGAAATTAAAAGGAAACAATTGTGTACTGTGATAATTTTTGTCATCGGTCTTCCTCTTTACAAATTTTAAAGTGTTCATGAAAAATACTGTCAAGGTTTTGAAAAAACAGTCAAGATGTTTCAACACAAGTAGGACAAATGAAACCCCAGTGTCTTACAAATGTTTATCCTACTTCTTTTATTTCCCCGGCCAGAATAACTCCAGTTCAGCTATCAGCCCTTTTTTTCCCCCTATCTTGTGTTTTCTCCCAGCAAGCAAAAGCTACTTACTTCTTGCTATAGTTAATGTGGAGTTGCAAGCAGGCTGTTTGGCTAGCCAGTTGGTACACATCTACTAATTAGCTGGCTGAGAGATAATTAGCATAAACTATTTTTTCTAGCCACTTACTCATTTTCATTAAACTTACAGGAATTTAAATAGGGACTTCCACTCCACAATCAAATTTGTAAAAACTGGGCCTTGTTTTCAATTGACTTTGGGCACGACAGACAGACACTACAGTTGCATTAACCTTCATTCCTAAGGGACCTGAAGCAGAAATTGAAATTTCTCTGACAAGGAGCATAACCTGAGCACACAGTATTAGGTTATAAATTAAACTACAGTAATTTGTTGAACCTAGACTGAACCAAATGATTTTCACTAGGAAAAAAGCTCTCAAAAAATACCTAGCCCAAAGTCTTCTTTTATAAAGAAGTTACTCCATGAAGTGAATTCTTGATTGCAGTGGCATTACATTGCAGTTCCCTACCCCAATGCATCTTTCTGTCAGTGTGTACTATCACCGTGTCTTGTATCACACCACATAAAGTCTCTGATACCACCTTGTTCTTCCACTTCCTCTCCCAAATCCATAAGGATAACTAAGCTCTATAAAACTCCCAGAAACTTCTGTTACTGCAGAGCAAGGAGCAGGATTTGTTGTGCTAGGCTGAGAGCCGTACAAGCACTGCCAGTCTGGCCAGTGCAGGTGTGATGATGGCCAGCTCAGCATGAAGCAGGTGACAACTGAGCCAGCATTACAGCCCTTCCCTCGGGAGGTTGCAAAAGGGGTGTCCTTTTTTACTAAAATCAACAACTTTTAAGAAATGCATTAATAACTTCATATTTCTGAGACCTCCACCACTTCAACAAAGTTGACTGAAAGGGGCCAAAGGCTTACAAAGTTAATGGGAGACAGCACCTGACAGACAGATAAACATCATGTTAGCACATCTCACTTGCTTATAATACTGACTAAAAAGATGAGGACTTTTATGTTCACCTGATTGTAAATGACTTCCTGTCATTGGGCTGTGTTTCTGTGACCCCAGTCGTTTAATATTCTTCATTTTCCCTATGTTGCCTGATAGTGGCTTGGCAGCCACCCTCCCTATGACGATGACTCAGTGTGCTGCTTTTCCTGTCTTATTCTATGAAACACATCATTTGATGTGATTAACACAGCTCATTTTGATGAGTCACAGAGCCAGGAAGCATAAAGAAGTGTGGTTTTCTGAAGAGCGCAGTTCAAACAAATGTTAGAAAACTGAAGTTTAAAAACATAACTCTTCATCTTAAAGTTGTGCATATGGTATAGCTCAGATCTACCTACCTACATGGTACTAAGGCCTGTTTCTGTTGCTTGAAATCATTAGTGTTAATATTCCTGGTAGCACATCTGATTAATTTGGGAGAAAGGTGGGGAGTCTACAGAGAAGGACATTCTCTCTGTCCATGCTACTCCCATTTTCTGTAATTCTTAGGGAATCCTCAAAAACCTGAGCTTCAGTTTCTAATTTCTAATGTACAGCCTGTAACTGCTGCCTGCATATTATAAGAAACTTGTATTCTGATTTAATGAGTCCAGTAAAACACAGGAAAAATTATGGGTTTGCTTGTGCTTACAAAAAAACATCAGACCCACCAGGACTCTGAATCCACTTCTTTCCTTTTCCAGCCTAGACCTGTAGCCACAAAACTACATGTGGTTATAGTTGTTTTTCCTTCCCATGCAGGAATGGAAACCTATATAGATTTTCACCTTTCTTCTTCAATTCTTTATAATTAGGAAAGAAAATGGCCAGGGAAAGGGAGTTGCCATAACCTTCCTTCTCTCTCTGACTCCAAGCAACTGGAAACTCCTCCCACAAAAGGAGGGTGAGTAGTGGAGGAGAACCAGGACAATAATGCTGCTCTCTTAACTAGCTTTTTAGTATTGTTTCACTGGAGTGAAGAAAAATCCCTCTACTACAGCCACTGCTTCATTGAGGCTGTGGAAAGGTTACAGATGCTTTCATTACCTTTCATTTCTGTATTCCTTAGAATACAGAAAAGTATTTTCATCATCTCCCTTGACAAAACCACTAGCTCGAAGAGCATTAATGCAACAAGGCTTTTCCCCTACATACTGTTCTGTCTCCCCAGAAGCTGCATTGCCACCCACAACAGGGGGTGTCTAGCATTTCCCCTCCTTTCTCCTCATAGACAAAATAGAGAAAGCGTGTGAGGCAACACCTTGAAAATCACCACTCACACCAGAAAAGGAAGAGGACCTCAGCCTAACTAAGCAGAGATCATTTGGACTGGACATTAGCAAGAGCCAAACAGACCTGTCCGGCAATTCTTTGCAAAATAGAGGATACTACAGCTGTGAGCAGGCAGACCGCAGTTAAGAGATGGAGGAATGTAGGGCACTGTCACTACAGCCTTTTTTCTTTCTAAAGACAGAGACCTAGTTGAACCAAGCAGCCTTTACCTCCTTTCAAATTATGACCAAGTGCATGCATTATCGAATATTTTTCTGAAGAAAAATAATGTACTTATTTGAAAATAAAGCCTGATTTTTTTTTTTTAAGGAAATGGCAGAGAACAAAGTGCACAAGGCCAAACTTTCTAATAAATGAGATTTATTATGGGAAAAAAGTCCAATAATTGCATTTTCAGGGGAAAGGTCATTATTACTTAGAAAGAGGTTAATAGAACAATATTAATAGCTTTTTACAGGGCGAAAGAGATAGATGCAGTATTAATATGAATGAAAACAAGAACGAGGATGCTCCCTGTTACCAACGTTTAGACTAAAAATTCAGAAGGTCAAATTCATCTTTCATATTCCTCCAAATAAAGAATTAGACAGTATAAAATGTTATCAAGCCTTTTCACTCAGTGAGTTTAACAGGAAGTAGCAGAAATAAAGTGATCAAAAGTTTTAGCCTAAAGCCAACAATTAGAAGCACGGCTCAAGTACTTTGTCTCTGGGAAATGCTACAGGAAGATTGTTGAAGATAAAAGTCAACATGACTCTATTGCTGTACTTTCATTAAAGGAATTGCAGTAATTCTGTCTATATGGACAATATTTTAGATTAGACTAATTTTCCAAAGTAAAGGAAAATTTTCAGAGATAAAAAATAATTTGCAATATACATTAATAATAATGTTACATTATACATCTGTAATACATTTCATGCAAAAGTACTTTATAAACATTTAATTAAGCCTCTAAACATCATAGGAAGTAGGTGATTTTTCTCAACCATTCCCCAACAGGAGAAACTAACACACAGACAATGCAAAGAAAACCATTTGCCCTGAGTTATGTAATGACTAGAATTGGTTACAAAGCAAGCATGTAGGAATGAAAAGGTCATGTGCAAAAAATCTGCCAAAACCAAATAATTTTCCAGTCAAAACAAAAACTGTCCTGCATACTTTCCCAGTTCTGAGCACTCAGCAGTCTTTTAAATACTTCTAAGAATTTTATTCCTCATGAACACCCTTAAACACATCCAGGAAAATACATTGTCAAAAACAATTAAATAGGCCAAAAATAAATAAATAAAATTGTTTATTTAAAATACATGTTGCAAAAATATCTACACATCTTCATTGGCAAAATTAAGTAAATTATAAAAAAATAAAACCCAAGAATCTCGATTTTTAACTCCCGTCCCTGACCATTAATACTGATTTCCCTCTTTTAGACAGGGTTGAGTGAGGAAGAAAAGAGAAATCCAAAAGTGATTATAAAGATGGTTATTAACAACAGTCCTGCACATGTGTTTAACTACAATCGTATATTAACTACAAGGCTAAGCAGGATCTGTCTAACTAGTAATTCCAGCCTGAATACACTCAGCAGTACCACACTAGGACTCACAATTATGTAAGTTTGCTATTAAAATGCAAGTTGGAATCAACTGTTAAATCTCCATAGTGACAAATATACTGAAAAGCTGCCCTACTTTGGAAGATTAAATTGACTTTATTTTTGGGTATTGTATCTAAACACTACTCTCACTAATTCAGTTTTACTTTATCAAGCATCTCAGACAAGAATTTACTTGAAGTCACAGTCAAGCAGGTAAAAATATATATTTAGGACATGTTTTCAGAATGCTATGATTACAAGTATAAGTATTTGAAGTAAAAACTCATAATTGTGCATGATGAGAAAAAACTGAGGAATCATTTTGTGGAATATTTTGGCTGCAAGGAGAGCCACCAATCCCACCAGTCTGAGGAAGTTTCAGAGCAGATGTCTGTACGGTATTTGGGATGCAATTTTGTCATGGACTTAAATTAAAAAAATGATTTAAAGGCCACAATATTTATAAAATCCTGATGTGAAATTTATTTTACTAGTAGTTCTGCATCATATGGTCATTTGAGGAAGAGATTAGTTAATATAATGTAATGGAGGAGATTAATGTAAGATATTAACTCTTCGGCCCCTACTCTTTTGCTATGTTCTTTATATACTTACTAATCAGGTAAAGAGATGGATAGTAGCACTTTAAAGGCTTCCTTTTCTGTGATCTATTTCTCTGAGTGAAAAGATGATGCCTAGCCTTCCTCACACTGAATTCATTGCTTTAGTCTATAGGAAGGGGCATTTAATATAAATCAAGGCAAATTAAATTGAGATAGTGCAAAAGGCATAATATGAACAGAAGAAAATATCATGTGAGAACACATACGGGTTTAGCTTTCCCATTACTAAGGCAAGACTGAGCACATACAGTCTGCAGAGAATCACACAAGTAGTTCAACTTCCTTAGCTGCTGCCAATAAAAGCAGCCAAGTGAGAAGGACACACAGATCTAGGTTCCCTCCCCAGCCTTGCCACTTCGTCAGGAAATTGCTGCCCTCTAATTCCTCTGGTTCCTGCCTGGAAAATGGCTTTCTATGGGGAATTTTAAAGAGAAGTGGGAGCTTTAAAAAAAAGACTTCAGAAACACTTTAGTGCAATTCAGAGTTAGTCATGAAAGTATTTTATTTTCTGGGACATTTTTTGCTTTTTTGCCACCTTTGCAGGTATAAAAATCAGTTGATTTTTTTCAGATAGGGGTATTTCTCAAACTTTTTACTGTTCCTGCTCCTAAAACTGACTCTTGCACAGTCAGCGTTGAAATCTATGTAGGTTTCAAACTTTGTGGTTTTATGTGATTTTGTTGGACAGAAAGATGGATACAAAAGAACAGTAGACATTGCAAATATTTTAACAAATAAGCTATTTTAAGTCTTTTAATCTTAAAAAGTACTTACTCAATTTAATCACTATTTTCATAAAGCAGCATAGCTGTCAGTAAGTTTTAAACCTAAAAATGTGACTGCATGGGGATATTTACAAGTTTGTTGGTTGTAGTTTTAACATTTAAAATTTTATTTATAATTGAGCTGCTGGATAGGAGAAAATGCCTTATAGTAGGACTGTAGCTGAATGCGTAATTAGGAACAGTTTATCACATCTTCAAATAAGCTGAAGAGTTACATAACTAGGCCTTACAATTCCTACAGATAAAGACAGTTTAACTTGGCTTCCTATGGTAATAAGCTTTATGTAACTGTTTTGTCTGTCTTTCCATCTCTCTTTTCTCTTCTCTTTCCCTTCAACAAAGGACTGAACCATTAGGCAATCTGAACTTCAGGGCTAAAAATCTCCAAAATGATATTCCTACCGGTTTCATGAAGACAGCTGATAAGATAAGAGAGAAAGACCTAAATCACTGCCCTAGTTTCCTCTAAAGAAAAACAGAGAAAGTTATAGAAGGAGTGAAAACTTGGTGTGAGATTACTATTTCTAATGCCTGAGCTGAAGAACAGGTTGGCTGCTTTAGATTTCATTGGCTCAATTTCCTTGCACAAAAAAATAAAGGGACAATTTGCTGGCCTAACAGATGCCTGCTTCAGATTTTCATCTTCTCTGGGTCAGTGCAGGTAAAGCCTGCCTTTACTCCAGGTTCAGAACACAAGCCTTTATGAAGGATTTGACCACAACTGCAACAAAGATGAATGGTTTCTGTGATTTTCCATTTATTTGGTTACTAATACACTTTATATTGCATTGACTTTTCTTTTAAATAAATGCAGTGATAATACCTGGTGGATAATGAACTATCCAGAAGGGTTAATGATCATCTACTTAAACAGTTTTGAAAATCAGAGACCAGAATGATAGACCTTTGTTTATCCCCCAAATAAACATATTGACAGGACAACCCTCCTCACAGGGTAAAGCAAATGTACTCCGACATTAAAAAATCCTGTTGTACAGTAATAGTTCCATTGCCTATCCTTGATTTGAAAATCTCAAGGAGAAAAAATCATTTGAGACAACCAATTGTTTCATATGCAAAGTATTCTTTTCCATTTCATGTTTCTTATAGATGGACGAGAAATGCAATTTTAACTAGATATAAACCCAAACCAAAATTCCTGAATTTTGAGAAATAATTCAAAATTGCTATATTCTGAGTAAGTTTGAAGACAATCCAATTTCTGTGGATCATTCTGATTTTCACTTGTCGAAAGCAAAAACCATTCTCATGTTTTGGAAGATCTTGCATGAAGATTTAAATATGGTGGTCTGTGCTCATAAATAAAGAGCCTGGAAGAAGCTGCATCTTAACCTAGTCAGAATTTTAATTTAGTTCCATCATTATACTGACTGTCTTCTTTCAGTATCTATATATGACGTTGTACTCTTGAGGGTGAATTTTCCCACATCTTTTTAACCTGGTTAGTCTACACAGCAAGGGATGAAACTGATCTAATGTGTGAAACACATATGGCATCATCCCATAGGGAAACTATCATGGACCTACTGTGAGTCAGGGATGCAAGATATTTGTTGTCTGTAGGACTGCTATGGGTTTTCAGTATGCTTTTCTCAATTCTGTTTCATTAACTCACTATACTGTTTTACTCCACTAGTCTACAGCTGTAATTTTTCTATAGCTCATTTCTGTGTCGTAATGTTGGCACAAATTACACAGAGAAGAGTTTTGGTGTTCAAAAACTGAACATAGAGACCTTCACAACTGCTTCTTTTGAGACAGAAGCTAGAGGAAAGGTGGTGGAGCTAGAAAGATAGCTGAAGCCAGATATTTGCTGTAGGCGCTAAAAGCATTATTTTGGTATGAGGAGAAAAGAGCCCACCATGTCTTTTGCCAAAGGTAAACTCCCTAGAATATTTGCAGAAATACAGATATGTCTATCTCAGCTTTATGGTGAGATTGTACAGTCATGATCAGGTAGGTAGTCAGAGTATTTGAGAATCAATACACAAGATAAATATGGTAAAAACAACATAAATGAGCAGTCACGTGAAGTACTAGGAAAATTGTGAAGATTAATATAGTTTCTAATATATCTGCCTGTCAAAAAGATTAGTAATATTTCTTGCATTAATACAAAAATGAATAGTTTCATCAAGTTTTTATCCTGAAAAAGATTTTTTCTCATGGCTATAGAAACGTACTGGGGTATTTAAATCACCTGTCAAATGTAAACCTACTTGAGCAGTGACACTTTAAAAATATAATGTGAAATCAGACATCATTTATACTTGCTGGGTTTTTTCATGTTGTCTTATAACATATAAACGATGAGGCTAGATGCAGAAATAGTAGATTTTCAATTTTAACCTTTTTTCTCACTAATTTCCAGAATGTAATTCTGCCCCCAGCTGGTTAAGACATAGCTGACATAGGAGACTGAAAGTGAGAGAATATTGAACCTATGAACTCAGCTTCTTCCCAGATGATGACTACAATTTGCATGCAAAGTATCAGCAGCTTTACTGTTCAGCACAGGTGCTAATAGATTCTACATTCTTTATGTAAGTATATACTGTGCCCTCTTCATTATAGTACTAATAACACCAAGGTGAAACTGTTTTCAGGAAACAGAGTTCATTGATTAATCCTACAGAACATTACAATTAATGACATTGGTCTGCAGTAATTGCTACACCGGTATCAGATCAACTGAAAAGCAGAAATTTAATAAACACTCTTGTCACCATTAGATTCCAGAAAGTTGCATATATCTACTGCCTGGGATGGATTTTTACACGCGTCTTTGTCTTCCTATTGCTCTTTTTCATCAGATTCTAAGTCTGCATTTTTGCAATCAGAACCTATGTACAGAAAAATTTACATGACTTTCACTCCTTTTTCAGGTATAACTGCAGCTCATCCTTTTCTCTCAGGGAGGAAGAAAAACAAAGGAAAAAGGAAAGACAGCAATAAAAAAAGCAGGGAGATGAGTTATTATTATTACCTTTTGAAACAAAAGCTTTCATTCACCCTTCAACCTCTCACCACTATCTTCTATCATATTTCAGGACATCACTTCTCATGTAGCTGAAGAATAGATTACAAATACCTTCAAATTCATCTAACTTACTTTCCATTCCATATATCACCTTTTTCTATGCAGCTGTTTCTGTCACATCAGCAATTCGGTCCCTCAGTAACGGACCTCATGCATCCTTTCAGGTTCTCAGCACTGGTTTCCAGCACCAGGAGACTAAAGGGGACATTGTCAGGAAGCTTAGTCCACATATTTAGATTCCATATATTCAAATAATTACAACTGGCAAGAAAACACAGTATAAGTAGAAACATTTATTGGAAATAGCTGTTGTAGAACAAGACAAAAGGAAATATAAAAGAAAAAAAGTTATTCTGAAACAAAAGTCATTCCAGTTTTTAGCATCTATGCAAATGTTAGCATTAGTCTGAACAAAATGAAATGGTCCCACTAGGAGGGCCCCACTGAGTGACAGAGAGTCTGCTAACTGCTGCTTTCCAGAGTTTACTGCTGCCTTCATATCCTGGTGTCCCAGGTGGGCTCAGAGGTGAGGGCAGCTGCAAGAGCACACAGTCCACCTGAGGCCTGCAGAAACTGAGGAATTGGAACTGGACATGGTGAAATTTTGCTGAGTGCTTCAGTAGTATGAACATTAAATTAATATAGCGAGTTTTAAATACAGAGAGGTGGAACTACAAGATAGAATGGAGCTGCTGAGAGAGCAGGACTGAAGCAAAGGAATGTGAGTATTCAACCTATTTGCCTCGATAGTGTGGGATTGGGAAGAGGCAGAAGGAGGAGAAGCATTGTAGGGAGGTGAGCAGGAGACAGATTCACTAAGTTGTTAGTGAAGAATGCTGCAAGCTCACCAGACTACTCCTTTACCAAGCACTGACCATAGGCTGAGAATGCCAGAAGAGAAAACTAATTACATGCATGAAGTAGGAAGGAGCAGACCCAGAAACTGACATCATGAAATGACTGCATATCACAAAATTATCAGAACAAAATACATCTCTAAGGATGTTATGAGCAAGGCAGGACTGGCACTGTGTTGTAGGAAGTGTGTGGGGGGGGGTGGTATCATGACTGCTGGGTGAGGAGGATGGAATCCTCTTCAGTATTTGCTTACTCTGAGGATACAGGTATCCAATACTAAGCATGTGAAACTTTTGAAAACCTCCTATAGTAAATTTTAAAGGTTTAGTTTCTCTTTACCATAGAGCCTAACAGCTCTGGTACTCCACATAAACCCTATTGAAGGTGAGCTTTTCCCTTACATTCCACTGTCGCTGGAGTTTCTTTGTTTTCCTCCACCTTTTCCTTGTCACGTGGCAGCACTTACAAATAGTGCCCAATCAAATGAGAGCTGGAAAAACTATCCTCTCTCCATTGTCCTGTTAAAAAGGTTTCTTCCTTGCACCTCTGATTAGACATGGTCAGGAGATGAAGCTAGGGATGAAGCTACAGAAGAGGCTGAGCACACTCTAAAGATTTTCAGAGCAAAACTCTTTCTACAAAGAGCCAGTCTGTGAATTATGTGTCTGAAAATGTAATTATCTGAAAGAAAATGTAAAGGCAGCTAACTTCCTGTCTGACAGCAAGGATCCAATAAAAAAAAATGTGTTCTCCATTATGTGTTAGCTATTGTGTTGTGGGGCCAACTGCTCTATTGATCCATATGAACACAATTGCCACAATCTACACTAACAGAAAATTTGAGCCATAGTGCAACCTGTATATCCCTAAATAATTGCAAAGTCCATGAACCACACAGGCCACTAAAAACAGTAAGAGTGGTCTGAGTAATCAGACACATTTCCAGTCTGAGGATTTTTTTTTTTTCTTTTAAACTTTTGATTTAAATTGTACCTCCATATTATAATCCTAGCAGCTCTGGATCCACAGCTCTTTTGCAAGGTTTCCTTGACACACCACACCCTCTTTTACCCCAAAATTCTTTTAAAATACTGGCATAATTTGTGGTCAAAACTAAACTCAAATTAAGTCCATCTGTGGAAAGTGGAAAAATCTGAACTCCATCTTGTTGTCTTGAACATCCTATGGTTGCATAATAACAAAATGCCTTTGTTCTCACAACTAAAGTATGCATCAAGAATCAAAGAAGCAAGAAAAAAAGGGAATGTTCCAAGCTATTACTGTAACAATCCAATTACAATGCCTATCAAACTTAACTTCACAGGTTATAGCTCCTAATTGCCTGACAAAAATTGACACTTCAGTCGCAACAGCATAATATAATCAGAGTCCAAATTAAATTTGATCGTGGGCAGAAAACGATGCTATCATTCGGCGGCATGGAAACAGGAGATCAACTAGCATGATATCAAGGATCAGAAATGAAAATTATTCATTAATGGCAATGGTTTTCTGATAATGGAAATGACACAGTTCAGACGGCTTCGTAAAAACACTATTAATTAAAAAGATGATAGACCTAACAAGGCATAGAAACCAGTGGAACCTTTCTCTGTGCTTGTTAAGGTGAAGGATGACAATGTTTAAGAACAGAAGTTTATGCACTTTTGTGAAAAGTATTCCGCTGATTCTGTGGCAAGTTTACTGGTTTTGGCTTAGTGAAGCATCTTTCTCTAGGGTGCTTTGTTATAGGCACATAAAAAGTGTCTAAGGCCATAATATGGCATTGTAATAAGCATTAATACTACCAACTATAAAACAGAAGGGTCCAATTCGTAAAAAAATGCACATGGGATTTTTGCATACTCCCAAGAAGAAAGTGCAGAGAAAACTATTTTATTTCCCTGTGCAAGCAGCTCTGTCCCTATTTTACTTTAGAGAAATACAGAAGTGTTTTATGCTGAAAAGAGAGCAAGACAGACATTCAACCTCAAGTTTCCCTGAGCAAGAAAAGGAAAGGCCAATGTCTCAGATGGCTGAAGTTCAAACAATGCTTCTGTGCTCCTTACATAGAGCTCTAGATATTACCACAATAAAAAATCCAATACTAATACAGTGCCACAAGCATTGTGTTTGAAATAACTATCTCAAAGTGTTGATCGCTATACCATAGAAACCACTGGGTGCTTTTGCCACAGCTAGAACAAGTCAAACTGCTGTTGCCCATTTTGAGGAAGGGAAGGTCTATTGGTTTGCTAACAATCTTTGTGACCTCCTCCCATGCATTATACAATGCACCCTGTAGGATGGGTCACTGCCCAACACACAACACAAACTATTTTTGAGGAATATCACCTCTTTCTTCTCCAGTAGCTGAGAGAAGCAAAGAGTCATTACCTGCTGCAATTCCTTGCTCGACAGGCATCTGCTTTGGAAACACACCAGCGTAGGCATCTGACGCTTCTTGCTGTGGAAAACTAAAGATTCAAAAGCCTAAGAAAGAAGAGAAGGGTAAAACAGAAAAAGATAGATTCTTCTTTGGAAAGGGACAGCTCAAAGCAGATTCACTTGACAATAGAATGCAGCCACACTAGGTCTTAGTAAATAAGAGATGTGGGAAAAAAATTTTATGTTCCTCAGATTGTCTAATTGAGCTTCATTCAAATCCAAAATGCACTGTCCGAAGCTGCCTCTAAACTTTCTTCACCTGATAAGTAACAGCACCCTTGATGATCATATCACTTCCAAAAATAAAAAATAAAATGAATAAAATAAAATACTTAACATCAGCCTGCTTGGAGCAGCTCCGAAAACTGAAAAACATGAAAATAATGGATATACTTTTGACTTTTCTTAACTATTTGACAGTCCTTGTAGAGAGTGCACAAAGCTTGACTGAATTGACATCTTTCTTTAAAAAAAATAAAGAATTGCTCAGAAGACAAATTGTATTACCTAAACAGTATATCAGAATTGCACTGTACCTGTAAGAGTTCTATGAGCAGTTCCTCCGGTTTCAGTGCATTTTATTGAAACACTCTTAGCCTTTTAAACATGATCATTTAAGACAGATTCAAGGAGTGTTGGAATTCAACATGCAGACAGCTCAGGAGGAGACAGTAATATATTCGTGGAAAAAACAGCTGACCTATAACATCAGCACATCATTAAACAATATCGTAAGTACCACACGATTATCTCTTGGGTTTCCATAACTTGATCTTGTGAAAGGGTATTTTTAGATACTTCTAGAAATTTAAAAACATGGTGTATTGATAATGTTTCTATGTTTTTTCATTATATAACAAAGTTCAGAAACACAAAGAATTAAAAACAAGGAAAGAAAATAGAGACTAGAGTTTGTGTTGTTTTGTTGTTTGGTTTGTTTTTTTCAATATATAATTGAATTATATTGCTCTGTGCATTGACATAACCCCCTTTCCAATAGGAGTGCTGCTGTTCAGCAGTGAAAATGGGCAGGGAATTTAACACAGAGGTAAAACGCAAATCCTTTGTGAACATTAATCCTCCAGGATAAGGTTATAGATTGAGCCATCTAATGGATAAATTCCTGCTCTAAATTGAAGCAAATTAAATCCCAGGTATGTTCTTTAAGGAACCTTGGGTCCAATTTATATCCACAGACTCTCAGACTTGTTGGAAATGTTCTAATGAAAACTTTTTGTTGCAAGAAATGTCAATTCATCAGCTTTGACACATTTTGTTTGTGTCCTTTGTTCAAGGGTGCAATTTCAGGTATAAAAGAGAGCTAGAATACCTAGACGAACAAACAGGTCAGCAGTTAGGATGCTTTGAAAACTAAGATCTGTATCCTTGTCTCTGCAAGACCTCATCCAGGCCACATCAGTGATTCCAGATTTCTGAGTCACCTCTTACTCCACCACCTGTCTGTTCATCACATTCCCCCTTTCCTGTGAAAATTTCAAGTGGCCTTGGGTTCATGCTACTGTCAGCTCAACATCTTGCATGAAGCAAAATACATTTCCACCTTATGTCTTCCAACAGTGTAAAATCAAAACAATTACCATGCTTTAGTTCAATCCTGGCAACAGGAAAATCACTGTAGAAAGGATTCATCCCTCTGCATAACTACCATTGACTTCCGAGGAGTAAACAGGAGGAAAATACTTTGCTTAGATAGGGTCACTGTGACTAGCAGCCCTCACACAGCCTCATTGCAGATCGTAACTTGTGATGGGTACAACCCAGAATACTCTGGTTTTCCAGCAACACACCAGGAAATGCACAGCATTAAGAATAAAAATAAGTAATGAAATTAAGTTTAACAGGGTTGCTGGCCCGTAATCAGATCCCCCGTTCTAAAACTTGCAAGTATCACCATTAGGCATGTTGCCAAGTCTATTTCCCTGGTGAATTCAGGCTTATGCAGCACTCAAGAGGAGTCTGTTAATGACTACAAAGATCCACAGCTGTTTACAGTTTAGACTCAGTGGTGGACCAGGCAATAAGCTTGATCCAACAATGAAGTTGTTGGACGCTCACAGCAAGAGGAGACATTGTGTCAACTATTTGCTTGCTCATAGTGAGAGTAACTACCAGGACAGCTTAGCAGGGCTGTAAGAAACAGGAAAATGAGTAGGTATGGATTAGAGAAAAGCTGTACAGGGCCCTGAAAATGAAAGAAGAAATGTATAAAGAAGCTAAGGTTAAATAGCTTGCAGAAGCATAAATGAAGAAACAAAATAAATAGGCCACAGGAGCTCTTTTCTGCACATCCAAAAAGAAAAAAAATTGTATTCAGAAAACTATTTAAAAATCAGATCTGTATTCATTTTAGAAGTCTGCTGTGCCATTACCTATGGCAATTTTTTTTTTCTTTTTTGTTGGTTGCTTTCAGTGGTTGGGGTTTATTTTTTGAGTGAATTTTGGTTTTTTTCACGAATGAATAAGTGACAGCAACAGCTCTTCACAGTAGGGTAGGATCTGGTGCTCAGGAAAATGATAGCAAAGGACAGACAGATTACCAAAAACCTGCAAAAGACTGGTGGAAAGTGTAAGAGAGGCTTACATTAAGCTTCTCATTTTTAGACATGGAAAGGAACATAATGTTAAAAAAAATGTAAGAAGGTGTTTGAGGTAAAAAATAAGGCAAGCAGATAGAAAAAGCAAAAATGATCCTGTCAGAGGACAAAATCTTTCAACAATGTATCAAAGTAGTAGGGGTTGAGAGCATCTCTTCTAGCCATGGTCTGGCTACAAGTCCAAACTGTTGACTAAGAGCAGATATAATAATCTACATTAAAACAACAAAAAAAGTGTTCTTTAAAGAAGGATTCATAGATATCAAGGCCAGCAGCTCTGAAATGTCTTCAAATATTAACAATTAATGAAATTAGAAAATTTGCCAAAGAGTCATCTTTGTCCATGCATGACCTGACAATGTGCACTGGTGCAAGTTCGTTTCACTTAGAAGCACTGCATTTACCATTAGGGCAGCATTTTGAGTCCTCTAAGTTAAGACGATTCCCAGAACTTCCACATCTGATGCCAAGGAGTTGTTACAAACTTATAGGAAGCATTAAGGACATGTCTGTGTGGGTGGGCAGCCGATAAAGTAATTTATTGATTATCCATATCTTATTAAGTACAAAAATTTAAAGAGAAAGGATGAAACAATTTCCGGTAAGGCAAAACTCTCCATATTTACTGAATAGATTATCGACAACAGGAAATGCTTACTTGATTACATGGTTGCAAAGTCAGGCAGGTCTTTGGCTGCACTGGGGCTATGACAATTTACCAACAGAAGATCTGTGACCCAAGACAATTTCTTAATGCAGTGGCAAGCTATTACATTTATAAAAAGCAGGGCAGGAAATGCAAACATGAAAATCTTTTATTTAGTCATTTTTCTTACATACAGGATTTACTAATACACACAGCTCCAAAAAGCAGGAAAAGAAAATTGAAATGTGTAAACTCACGATGCTCGGTTTCAAACAGAACTCTTATTTCTGACTTATCTGCAAAGTGCATCTGTTGTTCAAAAAGGGGAGCAGAACATCTACCAAAAATGCAACCTCATTCAAGGTCACAGCTGTGCTGAAGCTTTCCTTGTCCTGCAGCCTGAGTCCTTGAATGATCAAGACTTGCAGCACAATTACAGAGTCAGAGCCCTGCCTACCTTCAACTTTGAAAATTCCCTATTCATGTATGGTGGCTAAAACTGGATGACCAAGCTCCAGTGTGTCCCTGTAAACTGCCCTCCAAAAATGCATCACTCTACCTTATGCCACTGATGCTAAAAAGAACTATCATCAGAGAACATAATGGGATTTCTGTGATTATCCAGCTTTTCCTATTTCAAGGTCATGCCAGAGAGCAAAAAAATGTCTTTGTGCCTCACCTGCTTACATATATTCTGGAGTGACTACAGTCTAAGTATTGGCAGACAATAAGTGTGAGAATACTACATTGCGCCATAAAAAAACTATTTGCCATTACTGTCCAAGGAGATTGTTATCAAGCATTTGGAGGTCAAAAAACAAAATGCAAAAATCTATACCATAAATATATCATATTTGAGAGCCCAAGCCTCATAGACCAAAGTATTGCATGGCTACACAGTTTCTCTCTGTTCCTTCCCCCTCATTTTACATTCGATTTCTTCAAGGGTTCAGAAAACTCTTTCAGTACCAAGTAAGTCAGATCAAAGTAAATACATAATATGCATGAACAGGCCTACTCCATATAATATTAACAATGGAAATTCTGTCAGAAAAATGAAATTAAGAATGTAAAATAATTAAAATGTGATTAAAAGCAACAATGCAGCAAATAAAGAAAGAGGCCTGTACTTTGAGGAGAAGTTACTATAACAGAGAGGGCTTTTGTCATCCCACTCAGCCCTCTCTACAGCCTCTTTCTGCAACAGCATCTTGGATTTTAGATATCATTTTCTATTGATAACTAAGGGACAAACTCTGCAGGTTGTCCCCATTTTATTTTTTTTATTACTGTATCAATTTAAGATGTCAATTTATACTCCCTGGCAAATTAGAAACTACTTTTATTGTAGACCCTTACAGACCTGATTGAAGTAAAGTGTGAGTCACTACACTTACACCCTTCCTTCCTACTCATTTTTACCTGTACATAGTATAGTAGAAGCAGCACAGCAATGAGTACATGCCGCTGTGTCAGGCTGTGGGATATCATATGATCTAACAAAACCTGATAACAAAGTAAATGTGCCATGATTCATGAATTAGGTGGAGAAATACTGCTTTTCTTTTTTTATTTCTTAAAAAATAAATAGGTGCTTCCCCGTGGCTAAGATATCACTTTGCAATGCATAGGAGTTTGCTGCTATCTGCAGGTAAAATGTTCTATTACTGAGTAAAAATCCAAAAGGGAAGCCAAGCATTTAGCTTCTGGTTTTAATTGTAGCTTCACACAATTCCATATAAAAAGCCCAGGTCTAGGTAAGATGAATGAAAATACAGATCTCTTGCATGGGGCTGAGAGAAATGTCCCTCTCTAACATGACAAGTTCTGGAAGCACCACCTTAGGAAGTTTTGCTACCAAGATTTGCTGGTAACTCTTGGCAGGGTGAAGCTCTCATGCAGCTGTACAAGGTGACTCGGGCACCCTTTAGCTGTTGCAGAAGCAAAGAACTCCTGGGACATAAGAGTATCCTTGTGATACTCAGTAGCCCTCAGATGTCCTCTGAGCTGTGACAGGCTGCCAAGTAGATGGGACACAGAGCTGCCTCTGCAAATGCCAAATCTTTCCGGGATGCTGTAGCCTATATCAGGAAAGGCAGTTCAAAAGGGTTACAGTTAAATAGTGATTTGCCCCTCTGTTTGTACTACAGGCCTAGAAATCCTGCTATCATACAGACCGTCCTTCATAATTCTCTACTCCACTCATTCTGTTAAATGGCATGGTAGTGTTTTCTCTTTTTTTTTTTCCTTTTAATCCTTACTTTGTCCTACAGGCATGGAATGAACTGAAATGTATTCAACACTCTGAAGAATTGTTACTGAATTTTCCTCGCTTTAAAAGTCAGAAGCAGACAAAGAATTCTGCATGTGCTTTTCAGAGCTCACTATGTGAGAATACTGTCCCTGAAGTGTAAAATACATTGCAAATAATTTCTAATTTTATAGTTACACTGATACAGGACTTTATGGGTTACAAAAAGAGTCCTAGGAATATTAACCTTATTCCTTGGGAATAATAGGATGACACACTTTGTCTTCATCCTCAGCACAAAATGGGTTGTTTAAGATTTGTTCCAAATGCAACGAAACAGTTTTGACTAGTCTGTGGATAGAAAGATGGACGTGACAGAAGTCATTAAACAACACTTAATCAAGCAAGATCATATTGGAGGAGTCATTACAGGAAATATTGACTACAGGAAATTACATAGCCCACATTATCTCATCAAGGCTTAGATATTCATCTTGCAGTTTTGCAGCACTGTGTTGTGGTGCTATAGTACAGCTCTCTAGCTTGCTATCAGGCACATATCTCCAAAGCTCTGATAAAAATTTAGAGTCACTGGTGTTAAGCTTTTCCTACACTACCATTTTTTAAATGTGGCCTCAGTTTAAGAAAAGCTGACATAACTTTTGATTTATTTTCAAAGAAGAGTTTCAATATGAGCCAATTTCAGCTTGTGGGCAAGAGGTGTGCACCAAAACTACTTAGCACAAAGAGAATATGTAAGAACACAATAGAAAGAAAATTACAAAATATCCATCACCAAAGATTCTCCTTTTAACCTTTAAGTGTAGTCAAAACCTAATGACTTGCTAATTAGCAGGAGTTTAATGATGCCTTTAAGCAGAGGTTGTACTATAGGATCGGTGTACATGGACGTCTAGGATCTGGGGTTACCTCGTGACTTCAGCCTGCAGTGAATTTTCCTCTCCTCCAAATCTGCTTCTAAGAAAGCTTTCAACACCACTCCCCCCCCCCACCATTGTTGCTACCAACAGTGAAGGAAACAATTTTGAACTCTGGTGTAGGCTGGGCTCCAGATGGCTGCCAGCTTTTTAAGCACTGAGTTGACTAACCTTGCTCAAAGCAGGTCTATAGAACACAGCGCATTAAATATCAGTATCTGCTGGGATTGCATCTATATATGTGGAGTCCCACAGTTCCTATCACTAGCATAGTTGAATGAGTGAATCAGGAGCAGGAAGGATAAAATTGAGGAAAATGCATGAGACCTTTCCCGCTCTGATGTTGAATTGGTCCATTAAACAGCAGGGAGCAGCTGAGCAAGGATTTTCATTGAACTCGCTGACCACTAAAAGTAATTTAGTATAACCCAGGCTGAGTCTGAGATTGGGAAAGACCAAAAGGTTGGCTTCCACATGGACATGAAAAGGACTGTCCTGAATTCAGCCCAGGTCAAAGAAGTGGTTCAGGATAGAATAGATAAAGTTATTCCTCCTTGTAGCCATTTTGTGAAAATAGAAGCCATGGACAATTACTAAAATTAAGTCACTTGATCATGAGATTTATAATTGTTCTTATGGATTGACAACAATAAAAGCACCAGCCAAACCATCCTGGAACGGAGTCACTCGCTTTCTGAGAATAAAATTTACAGGAACAGTTTGATGCTGTTTCCCTGGAGTCTGTCAGTCTGACCTCAGCCACAAATAAAGTCTTTTCAAATATAAGGAAATAGCTCTGGGTTATGTAATATCTGATGTAAAAAGAAAAAGAACCATCTTCATCTCAAGTCCCAGAAAGCCTGCTTTCTTTGGTTCTTGGCCCATATGAGAGCTAGTGTATGAAATATAAATTTCTTCTCAACATTTCAATTTGGCAGAGCCAATTAATAATTCCTTCTCAACATGGACTTGGAGGTTATTTCAATTAAATCCTCTGTACAAAAGTAATTGCTACACACTGGATTTCTTGGTATTTCTGAGATTCTGCCCTTAGTGGATATTTTAAGTTCTGCAGTGCATTCATCTCTTCCTTTGATTATTGCAACCTTCCCCTCCCTCCCTGATATCTGTGTCACACTCCTGTAGGCCATCTGAACACTGCTGTCAAATATATGGCCCACGCCCTCTTTCATATCCACTCACTGTTCTGTTCAGATTTCTCAGTTGGTTCCCAGTGATCCATTATCTGGCTTCATATATTTGTCCTGCTCCTCCAGGCTCATCTCTTCCACCTTTCACCAAAATAACATATTCTGTTTCTGTTCTGAGAATCTACAGGCTTTCTGAACTGATTACCATTCCATCGAGAAGAGAGAAATTTTGTACGTAAAAGATGGAGTAAGGAATCATCCAGGAGACCACAGGATTAAATTATTAAATTATTTTCTGCATAATTCTATAAGGCTTTCTAAAGTCAAGCTGATTCAACAAGCTCCTGAGACAACAAGAAAATCAAGGACCTGAGATTCTGCCAGCACCAGAAAATCTTGAACACAGAGGAAAGGACACCTTATTTTTAAATTCTTCATTATTTCTCATTATTTCTGCAAAGCCCACAGAAGTCATTCTCATCCCAATTTCTTTTACATTTACTATTTGGTTTGACTTGTACTAAGGAAAATTAATTACCTTCTTGTCAGGATTTTATCCTGGCTCTCATCCCCCTGCTGTCCTGCTGATTTCCACTATAAGCTTGGACATATTGCCAATCAGTCCATGCTTCAAGTCTCCAGCAGTAATACAGGGATGACAGCACTCCCCAGTCTCACGGGAACTCCATGAGGAAGAATGCGTTCTTGACTGTAAGGTTCTAGGGACCTACAGTGGCAGTAGGGAGAAGTAGGGCATATGAAAGTATTATGCAGACTAAATGTCTTCCCTACCTTATGTTGCTGTGGCCAAAATCTAAGGTAGGCACTTTCAGATAAAAGAAGATCTCTTAGTGTAGCTGGGATGAAGAAGCACAAAGAGTATATGGCACCCATTAAACATATTTTGAAAATATATAAAGGATATCAAAAGAGCAGGTATTTCAGACATAAATCTCTCTATATTCCAATCATTCACCTTACCCTTTAAGAGTAATCTTTAAGATCCTCATCCTATCACACAAACTGGGTCTTCCTTTTATCTATTGATGTATCAGCAATATTAACTCTATGCAATAGTTGCTTTCCTGCATACAAATGTGTATTATAACTATTATGCAGACCAAACAAATTTTCTTCTAGAGTTCTTCAATGGGCTCTCTTTTGCTATGTACAGCAGCTACCATGTTTGGGAATGATAAAATTAAGCAACAGAGGGTCTTTCAAACTCTTATCTTAACGAAAATTGTAATATTACCATATCCATATAGAGTACTTCACAGAAATCATCAATAATGTGCTAGGTATTATTACATAGTGAATGTGATAGCTTTGAGACACATCAGAGCCATCTCATGTATGACAATGAATTTCTCTGTAAGACAATTTCTCTGCAATACTTAGCTGGATGTTAGAAAATCTGCCTCACTTTTCAGAGTTGACAAATCAAGCCTAGACAGAAACAAAAAGCATCTCTGGGAAAAACGCCTCCAAGTTTACCACCCAGTAAGTCTGAAATTATATCCCTGATGAATTCAGCACACACAGGTAATATGTATTATGAAGCATCTCCTGGTGAGATGGACCTAGATCTCTTGAGGGCACCTTCTGACAGTCCACCATACAATTTTGAGTCCTGAAAATGGAATGATCTGACTTTGGCTGTCCAGGTTGAGGCACTTGGGGGTCTGTAGGTCTCAGAATTCAGGTTTTGGGGGTTTTTTTAATTGATCTTCATTTGAAGAGTATCTTCATTCCTTTGAATGCACAGAAAATAGTTTTCAGAATCTTTTTCCAGTACTTTGAACCTTCTTTGCAAGAAGAGTGTATCACCACCAGATTAGGGACTTCTGCACACCTGCTTTGTACAGCTGTAAGCAAACATATGAGTTTCAAGACAATGTGAATTATAACTCTTTTTCTTGTTTTTTCTTTATTACCTCACCAGTCTATTTCTCTCTTAAACCACATATGTGTGACCACTGAAGATGTGAGCTTTGTGAGGTGTAGATATTGTGCCTTAAACAAAGATAACACTAATGAATTCACATTCAACCTTTTCAGTCCAGTGATAGAAAAAGATTTTCAGTCACTTTAGCCTGAGCTACATTTGCACTCAGGGTCACCTAAAGAAAAGGACAACACATTCATCTTTATCCTCTTTGAGTTGTGGAACCACTCAGATAATCTATGGTGAGTTACAAAGCGAAATTAAATACCTTAAAATACCATCTATCTGATCCCCAATTAAAACATAATCTTTTTAAAGCTGTCAATAGCTTCTGACCAGAATCAATAAGGGGAAGATTATGACTGGCACTTCTCCAGTGGTCTTCAGGCAGACAGGAAATACATTGTTATTGTCAGGTCGGCAGGAAAAGGGGGAAACTAGACCCCAAGCAGAACCACAACAAGAGGAATTTGAGATCCTCTGCAGTGATCCTTGTGGGCGATTTTGGGGTTTATTGGGGGATGCTGGTTGTTGTTTCTTTTTTTATTATCTAACTAAGGGAAGAAATATAACACGTGAAGGTTTTGAAGAAATAACCTTGGAGTCTTAAAATCATAAATCTTTAGAAAATTACTGGCAAAAGGATATTTACTTTGATCCTTCTATATACATACATTGAAGTTCCTAAGTCAGATTCAGCCAGTGTTTGAAGAATTTGAGGCATACTTACTTTTCATTTGCATTGAAGAAATATAAGCTTAGACTTATTTAAGTAGATCCTGGATATTCCTCATCATCACCATAGGAGTTTAAGTTTTAACTATCTAAATCTAGTATTTGACATCAGTGACGTGTATGATCCTTACTACAGCATTTAAGCTTAGCATAGGAGGCCTAAACTACTACTTTTCCTCCTGACCTACATTAGGATTTCTTTTATTTCTAGGCCAGATTGGAAAGTTCAGGATAAGAAACTGTTTCCCGGTGTGCAAAGGGCTTAGTAGCCTTTCTACCCCCAAGCTGTTGCTTTCCTCCAGCCTTCCACAGTACAGATTGTGGCACAAATGCTCCAACCTGCCTGTGAAGTTAGAGCAGTCAGAGCAATTCACTTATTGTACTGACAAAAAAATCACCAGAGCACTACCTCTAAAGAAAATTTTTTCAACGCAACACGTAACTGGTGTTAAGTTGTTCAACAGCTCCTACAACTACATGCTGAAGAGCAGCTCATACATGTGAATTTTCCTCCTACTGCCACAAAAGCCACGATGTAAGTTCTAGACCCAGAAAGAAAGGCTGCTGCAATAATCCAAACTTACCTAGACCTTAGGAATGATGATCCCAAGTACTTGTTCTGACAAAGAGCCTGTGAAACACTAAATCATTTCATCACTATGCATCACTTCCCATTTGCAGAAAAGTGGGTGACAAATCTTCCATGCCTCTGTTGATCTGGGGAGAATCACAAGAGTCATTCAAAATGTGGACTTGATAAGCACCTAAAATGAACAGAGGCAAAGCTGGAGTCTGAAACTGTTTATGTGAGAAAACACACAGGGGATTGTAGCACAAATGTAATATACCAAAACACTTTTAGGTGCTGCCTGTATTTAAGTGGGTCGATAAATGATATATCTGACTTTTCTCCCTGTTATCCATCATTTAAATAAAATTCTTAAATTACTAGTTTTCTCACAATTCTTAGTGATATTTTGCAAATTATTTGGGCAAGAAGATCCCTCTGCAAATGAAACAGCCCATTCTAAAGTTACTTTCTCCAAAAACCTCGTGAAGCACAATATATAGTTGTATTATCCTGACCACAGGAAAACTGAAGTATGCATAGCACCTCAAAACACAATGGCAAACATGCCAGCACAAAATTTCTTAAATCAGTCTGGCACTGTTCTTTTTATAGATATTTATGTTTATATGTTACCCAAAGGAAATTCTTACCCTATGTTTGAACATGGGGTATCTTATTGTGTGTTTCAAGCAGTATTTGAAAGATTCATCAATATATTATTAATTGAAACAAACAAAAAGAAATCAGAGAAATCAAAGAAAAAAATTCTAGCTGTAAACAGCTGCACCCTGTTTTTCTCCCTAATCATTTAATTCTATACACCTGTATTGAAATTTCACACTGTGTCTTAGCAGGGTATTGTCACAGCAAAACACTAGAATGCTGATATTGTGCTAGGTCAAGAGTTAAGTAAGTTCATTCCACCCCTGCTATTTTGTGTTTTAAAGCAGTCCTCACTCTAGGCAGACTCTCTCTGTTATTATTACTTCGTGAATGATAAGAGCTGGGATTGACCTTCAAAAGAGATTTAAATGGCCTTATCCGAAAAACAGTCTGTGAACATCTATAAACTAATGTGTTGCCTTTACACCTCCTTTCTCAGAGAGGAGGTGTAAAGGCAGCACATCAAAGTCAGCAAGGAACTTACAATAATGGATTTCAAAGTCAAAAATCTAATGCAAATCTAAGTATTTGCTTATAGACTCTTTGAAGCCTTGACAGATTAAGTTTAGAAGCATTTTCATAGATGAGATCTACGTAATCTAATAGAGATGATTTTGGGAACCGAGTAGATGTTTCTAGTAGATGTTTAGATTATGGAACACCATTTTCCAATAACATCAATAAAGAACACATTTTTGTTTTATTTCTTTTAAGTTTACAGCACAATGCTAAGCAGTTACAAATGATATTCTGCATCTGTGGCAAGGTTTTTATCTCAATAGAAAAAAATTGGCAGATGCACAGGATAAAGGTTTTCCATCTCTGTTACGCTTATATAATATAATTGACTTTGTTAAAGGACATTTAGGTGTTGTTTGATTTACATCCTATGTCAGCTTAATGCATCAACCACGTAAGGTTCCACTTGTTTAAATATTTCATTTTAAAAGGTGCAGTAAGCTCATAACTTCACCAACATCCTGACTAAAATGGATTCTCCAATTTAATCTATTACACTAGAAGAAAAATGAAGACTTCACTCTTTCCCTTGACAATGGCTGTCGTATTACTTACTACCATCAAAGCTGAAGAAGGTACTGGCAGAAGTGTGACAATAATTTCATGGGATTTTTCCTTTTAAAAAAAGTGTAAAATATGACTTAAAATATTAAAATGCAAAAATGCCAGTAATGCTATTATTGCTTTTTGAAACCATTCTCTACTGCTACTCCTGAGATCAGAATTTTTCTTTTAAGTATTAAAAAAAAAGAAGAAAGTATTTGGGTTTCTTCCAGGTTTGGTTTGATTTATGTTTATTTGTTAACATATTATAAGAGCAATCTCTTTCAAATTGGATACACTTACAGCCGTTGAAATTATTTAAAATGTGTTCATACACCTAGTTTGCAGCAGAAAAGTTTTCCAAGTTCTACCATGCCAGAAAAAAAAATCATAGTGTGCACAGTTAAAAATCCAGATGGAATTATTTTGCTGGTATATTTTTATTTTGTTAGAGCTTTTGTTAATAACATTTCAAATAGAGAGAAAGAGAGAGAGTGAGATAGAGATAATCTTAACCAGGGGAGCTTTTTAGGTATTCAGTGGCATAAGCTGAAATTGTTCATACTTTTTCTTACTAAGATTTTAGAGAACTTCTGTTCCCATGAATTGCATGAGGATACCTGCCATAAACTATGTCAGCCTAAAGTAATACTGGACATTTCAAACCAAACTTTGCAGCCTTAGCCCTCAAATGTTTTTAGAAAGAGCAAATACGTTGCTCTTCCTTTCTGAACGAGGCTCTGAGAGATAATAATGCAGAGACTCCAGAGAGTAGAACTAAGCAACCTGGAGATCCCACCTTCTTTCTTGGCAGAATTTTCTTCAGTGTACAGGTTGGTAAAACTAGACAAGATACAGGACACTGCAAAATCAGGTGCTCGGTCTCCTTTATGCAGGCTGTCAGGTAACACAGGGATGCTGCTTTGTTTGTGCTTTCTGTGGACTTTTTTCTTACATATCAAGAAAAACTGGGACAGAAAGATGGAAGTGTAGTCTTTTGTGATTCTCACAATTATATTATAAAATTACTATCTGCAAAGGTTTGGAAGTGTAAATTGCCAAATATTATAAGATGTGGGTTTGAACAGAAACATCTGTTCTTAACTATACATACCCAGGCAGCGTGACTGTTTCCTATAACAAAGTATACAGAGCAGCATTTTTAAACTGAGGTAATGTTAAAGTCTGACTTGGTTTCTAGATGGGCTATTCTCCAGTTTTAGGAATTAAACTACATAAACAAGTAGACCTTGTTTAAACTACCTATGCAGCCAGAAGGCAAAAACTAGGTATTACGCCTTCCTAAATTCCAAAATTATCTTGATTAAACTCTGATGACAAAGAGAGAATATACTGTGTTCATCATGCTGCCTGCTCCTTTGAGTCAAAACTAGAATTTACATGAATATACTTTCCCCCGTTCTTTCTTAGTAGGTTTTTATAAGACAGCAGTAGATTGAAACAGAAATCTAGGATTTTCACTTTTCACAGTCTGCCTGACTGGAATAAACCATTTCATGGCTCCCTTCTCGAGCTTTCTGTCTTTAAAATTAAGATGATGACACATGGGTTTGCAGCCTTGTGATCTCCACATAAATTAGCATTATTTCTTTTTCTGCCTTGGTACATTGGTTCTTTTTTTCCATTGGCACAGATCTACAGTTATTTGGCGACTTCTATATTAGGCTACATGCATACTGCACTACACAAAACAGACCAACTTGACCACGTTTGTTTCCAGATAGATTAGATGAATGCAGAGGTTCATGCAAAAGTCCACAACTTCTTTCTCTCCCAGAGGATCAAGTGAAACTGCAGGGTCATACCAGTTCCCTAAGTGGAATCACATTCACCCATACAGTAGCAACAAGGGATTTAAAATGCCAAGTCATGTTTAGTACCATTGCCCTCAAGTCCTTGTTTTCCTTTAATGAATTTATATTTTTGAGCTATTTTGGGGGGGAAAAAAACCTTTCTTCTTCACGCTTGTGTTTGTTTTACTTTTGAGGTGTGATCAAAGCCAGTCCTGGCTGTGTAATCATTTAATGCATTTTGGCTACAGTTTCAGCCTGCTTTGAAATTTATCCCTTTCTCTTGCCTGTGACAGCCAAACTTCACTTCCAGGTAGTAGAGGAGGCTTACAAACTCTGTTATATATCACATCTGCTTTCAGCCCATTAATCACCCAGATTGTAGATAGCTTCTTCCTTCTCTATATTATAAAATGTGACTTTTTCTAGAATAAGAATTAAAAGCTGAATTTTAATATGGTCCAGCTAATATGTTTAGATGTGGACCAGACTATGTATACTTTATCTCAGGTTCAACTGGGTAAATTAAACAGTTAGGAAGAAACTATGCTTCAACATGACAAGTTTAGCCAAAAGATTCTCTCCCTTGTTTACATCACAGGTAAAATCTTGTCCCTTACAAAGCAAACATAAATTTGCTATCAACTTCAAATGACCCAGGATTTCCCAGGTAATTTTAAGAATATATTAATCAGAACAACTTGAGCAAGAGCATCTACTTCTTACTACAGCTTTGACCTAGGAGCTCAGAAGAATTACATAGTGATTCCATGCCTTGAGGGACTGTGCTTATTTCCACCTTATTTCTCCAGAGATTTCCATTCAGCTGGGACAGAAGTCCTCTTCTCCATCATGAGTAGTCCTACCCTCAGCAGTTTCGCTCCAGCCTCCAGTACTGATTTACATGTCCCAGCTTGGCACTCACTCAGCTTTCAAGAGCACTGAACCAGCCATTTCTCTTGTTATGCTTTCACCTGGGGTGCTGAGAACTCTAGCAGAGGAAAGAAAACTGGGGCAGGGGGGAGTGTTAGTTCTTTGTATTTTTCAAATCAATTATTTCTTGGGCATACAAAACAAAGTTAACATTACTCATTTATTCACCAGGTTCTGAAGAGATGTAACAGAGAGAAACAAACATAGTAGTAAATGAAGGAGCAAAGAAAGGGGAAGAAAACGATGATGGAGCAGACAGACAGGCTTTTGTGTATAGGAGCCTTTTCAGCAGAAGCTTACATATAGAAAGAGCCAATGAGTTAGTATGAGGATGTATTCCTGTTTCCAGAATCTGAGCTTTTAAATGTGAATGAGGGATGATGGAGAACTGGCTTCTGCAAGTTTTCACCTCCTAAGAGAGATAAGGCCATCATTGCCTCTGTTCTCTCACTTTGGAAGAAAGCGTTTTGGTTTAAAGTATCCATTTGATTAATAAGCTTTGTATAAATGATTAATAAGCCATCAAAATCTTTACTATCATTTTAACTTGGGTTTTGTTTACTTTCTGTTTGCCTTCTATGTTTATGCAACATTATGAGGCAATGTATATTTATCAATGACTGCAGGTTAATGAAGGATGATCAGAAAAGCAGAGAGAAAACATGATTTGCCTATTAAGTTGGATTAGAAGAATTTGGAGGGAAAATGCATGCTAAATGTTGCTCAAAGTCTGCCAAATCTTAAATCATCATCTGATATCAGTGCAATGCCTTCTGTCCAAAACTACATTACAACCTATGAGAGAATCATTTCATGTTACCTTCAAAACTCATCCACCTCGAGTAGCATAAAAAAAACTGTGAAGCAGCCTTATACAAGATTTTTTGCTGCCGAAATGAACTCAAACACAGCATCAGAGTGAAAAAACAGGACAAATGATGTAAAGCAGAATACAGCAATACTGCTAGCCAATGGGAACACAGTTAAGACGTAAGATTATGTACTATTCTGAGGGGTTTTTAATTATAGTATTTGTAATGCCCCAGAAATGGCCAAGCTATGAACACAGGGAACTTAATGAAAGGCAGTAGGGTACAGCACAACCACATTGTGGACTCACAATGAACTTTCCATGTCTTGATTTTTATATATTCCACCTTGTCTTATAGGTGTGCAGCATGGCTCCACAGACATACATGAGCAGCAGCCAGGAATAGATTGCAAGGATAGTATTCCCTGCCAAGCAGAGGCACTCTCTTTCGCATTTTTTTTTTATTTTGCAGGTATAATGAATTTCACAGAAGGCAATATCTGCTCTCCAGATAACAGGTCTGCACTAAAGAAGGTAACCATAAAACTGTGTTAGTGTGACCTTGAAGTTACAAAACTTAAGTCTCCGACGTATGCGATTCAAAAGTAGTGCCCATCATTTTATAAATTCACCTTCATACAGTGTTAATGAGATTAATATAAGGTTCTGATCCATGATGCCAACACAGAAAACATGCAGGCCTTTTTTGTTACCTCTCATTGCTGTTAAGCCATATGTCAGAAGGAACTTCCCTACATTTTACATATGTCTGTTAAACTGTCATGGTCTAACAGCTCCAGATATCCAAAGATCAGTCTCTGAGATTGTGCTAAAACTCTACAGTGACTTGACCCTGAACTTTGGCACAAGCCTGCCCTTTCCTGCTCTGTGCCTTCTCACGCACCCAGAACACATGCATCAAATTAGCAACAAATGCAATGTTGCATTAGCTTCATTCTGTTCTGTAATTTAGGTCTATATGAAACCATAATTGTTCTATTTATTCTCATGGATGTAAGACTGCAAGTAGTATAAGCATTTGGGAGATTTCAGGGAAGTGTTTGTCTACACTCACCTCACCACAGGGGAAATGGGTCTTTAGAATTTTGTCTTAAAGCATATAGCCTTTGGGAATATTTCACCATCATGGCTAATAGTCATGACACTTTCAACTAGTGTGCTCATATATGAAGAGCATAATCCAGCTGAGAATAATTGAATCTGCATATTTTTCATTAAAAAAAAAGTCTGACACGTTGAGTATACACTTTTACATTAATGCAAGTAGGAAGCAAGCATTTTGTGTGTTAGATTCTGATCTGAAACTTAGAGGGTAATTGCAGCAACTATAATGGACTTTAATGTAGTTAAAAGATCTGATGAGTGTAATCATTTCAGCTACAGTCCTTTGTTTTATACCCTGGATATGAAGACTGAAGACAGAAATGGGAGACATCAGTGTCAACTAAAATTATTTTTGGTTTATCGTAGAGTAAAAGATCTCAGAATCTCATCCCATTGAATGTTGCTGTGAAACATGTTCAGGGAAAATATCAGAAGAGGATAACATAGTAATACATTATATTCACACTGTCTGTTGTAGGATAAAAGCTAATGTATCATTGAATCAACCCTTTCTTTTTCTTATGAAAAAATGTATTATATTTGGCTAAAATTATGTTTTTAATCTCTGCCCATTTCTACTGACAGAGTGCTCAGAAATCCCTGTCTGCAATGAGACACCCAAAACCTCAAGCATCTTAAGAAACTACACAACCGGAACACACTAACAACAAAAATACACTTTTTTATTGTGTTTGACTTACCTTAAGTTTTAAATCAAACTAAAGCAATCAAATTTTCAAAGTCTGATCAGCTGAGAAATAAGGATATTAAATATGATTAAATGTGATTGCATTTGAGTGTACGGACTGTTCTTCCATTACTGCTTTGATTAAAAAAAAGCAATCTGAGCTGTGAGGTAGAAAAGTAAAATGCAGCAGGAAAAAAGAAAAGTGCTTGAAGTTTTCTTCCTTTTGTTTTCAATATATATTATTTCTTGTATGAGAAAATAGTATTACTTTAAGTATGCACTTTTGCAAAACTGAAAGCACATTGACAAAGTTTCTATAACTTAACATTCCTTCATGCTTTTTAATTATAGGGAATATGAAGATGAAAAAATGAGAGACTAAAAAGTTGTTCTTATGGGACATCTGGGAACAAGCATAGGAAATATATTTTCAAATGAAAAGTGGACTGGAAACCTTAATTCTTAAGCTAGAATTTAATTGGTGCAATATTGGAGTTTAAAGAGTAATAAAGTTTTCGTCCTCAGGTCATGAGAAGAAAATTACCTGCAACAGTTTTTTGGATTATAATATCTTAGCAGCTTTACCAGTCTATCTTTTTCTGGTATTATCATCTTTACTACTCTAATCATTTTCTGTGTTTCATACCTTCACCTCCAAGCATTTTGAATGGTACTGAGAAGCCTAGTGAGCTCAGATGCAAGACGGAGATCAGCCAATGATCAAAATACAGTTGAACTGCCTAGTCTTCAGAGCTGTTTTCAGAGAGGCAAAATGCATCAGTCCTTAGAGATGAGATAAATGGCAAAACCAGCACACATCGCTCACTCTCACCTCCTAATTGAAAAGTTGGCTGCTGATCAAGAGCTGGCAGTGGCCAGCTCGAGCCATGAGGATGCCAATATAAGCTTTGACCTTATTTCTCCACCTTTGAAAAGATCAATCACAAATTAATGTTATATTAGTGAAAGCAAGGACTTTTATAGAAAAGGGAAATCTATAGAGATAACACCCTATGAAATAGCGAAAAACAGGCTAGGTGGAAAACCAGCCTAGACTGGAAATGGAACAACGTTTACTCAGTACAACTAAGATAATCTCGTATATGAATCACATCTAAAATATGATAAGGTAAGTCTTACCTAAAACACAATAACTGGTCTATGAAAAGCTCATTTTGATTTTGGTTTTGGTTTATTTGTTGGGCTTTTTTGGGCATTTGGTTTTGCGTGGTTTTTTTTCTGCAGCAGAAGTTGCACTCAGTTTTCTGGTTAAAATATCTATTCTAGTTTATCACTAAGCATTATCTGGCACAGGAATACTGTGCTCCAATCCATAGAATGCAAGAAAAGAAATCTCAAAAGGATTCTGATTGTATGATAAAATTGCACATTGGGATGATTCTGAAGTAGAGAGACTACTTTTTTAAAACTTGTTTGAATAGGTAAAAGTTCTGGGAACCACACAAATGAAACATTAGTCTCTGCCTCTCTTATTCCTTGCTTTTCTCTCACTTTAAAAATATTGAATGCAAATCACTGAACAGGGTAATGTAACAGTAAAATGTGACTACTGGATGTAGACCTTGGTTGGGTGGACATGCCTGAACAGACACTGTCTGTACATTAATCCTTCCCAGCATTCAAGGAGTGCCTGCCTCTATCTGTACTCCAGGCATCCAAGTCTTAAAGACTCAGAGGAATGACACAAAAAATATATTGATGTGCTCCAAGGACTGATTTTCAGGGTTGATGCAAGGAGCTTAAAAGTGTTTAAGTAGTAAAGAATGAAGTTTACATATCTGAATAGCTTTAGCACCAAACATCCATGCTAAACATTTGTGGATCTGGTAAAACATTTGAGGAACAGACATAGTCTCCCCAAGCCTGGTGGTCATCTTTTATTTCTGTAAGAAATACAGGAAAACTAGCTCTCCACACAATCACACACTTGCTTCCAGTTCCTGCCTTCAATTGAAAAGACATCAAGGGAGTGAGGACATACACACACAAAAAAAAAAAAAGTGCAAAATAGTATTTTATAGGCTGGGATACTGAGGGCACTGTCTGACAAACTCTAGTGATTAATGGCAACTGCCACACAGGTTATTATTCCCACCTGTCTACTGTCCTTACCAGGAGAAGTGTCTGTTCTTCAGCTATTGCTTCTGTTTTATGGAGACTCATACTGACTGGGAACTACGGTGCCTGTGGAGCAGGCACACTGCCCATTCAGCTTTCTCTGCTATGACATCAGGGAGTGCTTTAGTCCCCTCAACAAGTACCACAGGAGTTCATGAGTCACAGCATCAAGACACAGAATGAAGTCGCTGAAGAAACACCTGCTGAGCTCAACAGTGCCGAAGAGCAGCAAGATAATCTCTTGTAGAACTAAAAATAAATTATGGGTTTTCTTATTCCTGGTCCAGTATCCTATAAAAAAATACACACTTTCCATTGCAAGAATGAGAAGAACTATATATGGTGACATTTCGAGAAACTCAGATAAAATTCTTCAGGACCAGGCAGAGTTTTGGGTGTGTCACACCCCAAGGTAGACAGAGTAGGACCCAGAACTGCATTTAAACATCTAGTTTATCACCTATAACGTTACAATTCTAAGTCAAGAATATAAGCTTAAGTCTAGACCAATATTAGCATCCCATGAGAGTTTGTGAGGGACTATACTACCTGTCTGGAGTTCAGTAATAAAGTCTTTTTAGATGTTTCCACGAGGTTGCTGCAGCTGCAGATGCTCTGATGCTCAGAGGGGTTGGATCCCTGGTGTCATGTTGACATCGGTGGGGGCCTCAGAACAGCTGAGAGGGAGCTCCAATTAAGGTTTGCTCCTCCCATTCTCTTATAGTCCATTCTGGAGTGATAACATCTGGGGTATCAGTCAGCCCAGCTCCATATCTTCTTTACCTTTGGCCAGCGGTGCCACTGGTAAGGGACACAGTGGGTTGCTTTGGCCCCCTGGCCAGTGCAATCTGAACCAGTATGTAGGGATCTGAAAAACTCTGGGGTCATACATCAAACCATTCCCAACACACAGAACTCATGGATTCCACATCCATAAGTCATCTAAGTACTCCATATATTAGTTTCTATTAATAAATCTTATTAATACTCCTGTTTTCATGATCACTTCTGATTCTTTGTTCTGTGTAACTCTGCATACCTGCACTGATATGCAGGAGTGTGTGACCAGGGGCCAGTTTGGTCATCCTGACAGGCAAACGAGTGCCAGAGACATAATGACTAGCTCATTCTCCCTGACTCATCCTTGCTGCACATGTGGGCTTTCATGTGGCTGCTGATGTGGAGTGGCCACCAGACCTCTGTCTTGCTCCCTTCTACCACATGACTTAGCAAAGCAGCAGCCCTCTTCTGCTGCTTCAAGGGGGGGAAGGGAATATGTAAGGGCGAGGCAAGCAGTTTACACAGTTTTAATTTTTAGACTTAAACCTAAAACATTCCAAAATTAAGAAAAAAAACCCAAATCATCTAGTTCCCCCCTAAAAAAACCCAAACCAACATAAAAACAAGGCACTCCAGGACACTGAAACAGATGGAGCATGCCAGCATTTGCTTCAGCAGGAAAAAAAGTTTATAATGGAGGCGCTGAAACAAGTTTAATTATAGAACCATGAATGGCACCCCTATAATAAAACAAACTAAAAAGTCAAACGAATGTCCTTGCCCTTTAATAAAGAGCCGTGTGCATTTGCTCTCTGATAAAATGCTATAGAAGTTTGCCTCCTGATTACTGGTTCTTCTTACACTATCCTGGGTTTTATAAAAAATACAAAGCTCAGAGACACAATGCTCTTGTATAACTGAAGATCATTTTTTGTTCTCATATTTAAGCCTTGGTTTACCAGGACAGCCTCACAAGATAAAAAGTCTTGTTTTCATAAGGGCCCTGGCACAGCAGGAATTATACTCATTCTAAATTTCAGTACCATCATGCTAACATTTCAGATGAAGCACAGAGCACTTCCCCACACATCAACATGAAAATGTGAAAGACACCCCAGCTTAATGCTACTTTAAGATTTCAGAATTCATCTTTCAATCCGTGCATCACTCTCTCCATAGTATAATGGAATAAAACCATATTATTTTTCTGTTCCCAGGGAAATAAAAAAGACATCTCTTTTTCAGCATACAGAATAAACTCAGAGTGAATCTTATAATTTAGCAAGGACATGGAGCAAAATCTGCTGAAATCAGTGGGATCCTGTTTGTTGATTTCAGAGGGATTTCAAACATGCTCTGTGGTAGGAAAATGTCTGTGAATCATTCACTATTAACTTGAGTTTATCAAACACTAAAACTCTTTTTCTAAGACTCCTAGAGATTTTATCAAACTCTGTTTGGTTGTGAGGGATTTAAGGCTGTTCAAAATCTCTCCATAATTTACTCAATAAATTAGATAGAACTGATCCAGGACCAAAAAGGAAGGCAAATGCTAGTACTTGTAAGTCAAACCAAATCTTCTTTACTGTATTATCTATTTTTACCCCTTTTTCTTTACTATAAGCACAAGCATTGCTATTTCAAGTGAAGTGTTTGAGCAATATCTCTTCCAAATAATGTCAGACTTTAAAGTGCCACCTTCATGAAGAAGCATGGTTACTAAACATTCATTAGTGGAGTAAATGGAAAGTGCCATTTATGTTTAGAGCTTTGCTCCTTTGATTCTCTATCTAAGAGCACTAAGTCCTATCTTCAGATGCTCACAGCCTATGAAAATGTCGAGCCATAGCTGGGAAAAGCAAAGCAGGTAATTTGGGCACAAAATGAGAGTTATAATTTGGCTGGTGGTAAACAGAAAGCCAACTTGCCCTGGCTAAACACAGGTGCCATTGACAGTAGTTCCTAGAGCAGCCTTAGCTCTGTGCAATGGAAGGACCCCTGTGCCAATACATTTTCTGAAGGGAAAAGCTCCCCAGCTCATTTCTGGTAACATCTTGACTAAGGTTTTATGCTCTTTGGTTCACCTTGAACAAGTCTGTCATGGACCAAAAATAATACGACCCTTAACAGAACTATTTTGTCCTGATTAAGGTTGCAATGCAGATGGACCAAAGCCAGGAAATTTAAAATCAAGCTGACACTTTGTCCTTTAATTCTAGCTGTCTAGAAGAATAAGAACAACAACAACAAAAAAATCAGCTTCATAGAACAAGTTATCCAACCTTAAGTTTTAGTGAAGTTTTTGTGTCCCTTTTTTTATGGTTTATATCCAAGGTCTATCATTATTCAGTGAGTTGTTTGGGGTTTTTTTTTGCATTTAACTTCTTTGCTTTTTAAAGTGAAGAGAGGCTGAAGTCTTTAATGGAAAGTTCTCCAATGCATATTAATTATCTAAGAGACCAAAATGGCTGCTTTGGATAAACATATATGCATAAGTTTTTTAAATGTACATTATTTACTGCTAGACTAGAACTATTGTAACGGCAGCAATTTCTGTCTACGCAGGTTAATATATCCTTTCAATTAAGTCACATTATTTTACTAACAGGAAAGACTAGCTCTCCTGATAGGAGTCCATCCTATACAATACTGCCTTTTCTGTTCAGAGAATTCACTCGCAGACTTCACAAATCCATCACCTTAGGCAAAATTTACACATTTTAAGAGTCACTAAAGATTTTGTACAAAGAAAGTCCCTAATTTTAAGAGATTTAGGGGAAAAGCTCCTTCTCTCACCTGTCACAACAGATCTGTATCTTTAGGTTTACTAATTTGACTCAGCATTGCAACACCTGCTGGTTTCAGTTCTTAGACCAATATGCAATTTACAGTCATATGCTTTGTATTTCCCAGGTTCTGCTCTGCATAAGGACTGACCAGAACAAAAAAAAATATCTAACTCCAGCCAGTTAGGTTAAGGGTGTAGGATGCTTGCAATTCATAACTCAAACTGATCATTTGGTCCACGTCATTCTTTCTTCTAATTCCCCAGGTTCCTGGGGTTCAAAATTTGGATTAGAAACATGCAGATTCTACCTACTGCACATCTAAAGATTTACTGGTGAAATTCAAAAGTATAGGGATTGCTTCTGACTGATTGAGTTTTATTTAATCCACTTGCCTTCCATGAGAGCAAATGAAATCAGAGGGCAAAACCAAACCCTGCTTGTCTAGAGCAACAATTTGGGTTTTCCTTTGAAAATTTTGCAAGTAAGGCAAATTCTACATTAAACTCGTCTGTATTTGTTTCCACATTTGAACTCCAAACAAATATAGGCTTTTCCACAACTTCAAATTTTGTTGTGAAGAGCTTACACAGCTCTAATCTGGACATGAAACTCATACTGAAATCAATGACTGGTTTATGTAGAGATCAAGAGCACAATATGCAGTCAAGATCCCCTCTGTAGATAACCCAAAAGCAGAGTTTTGACCTTACAGCTCAGCAGAAAAAGTTAGATGCCAGGTGAGATTTTGCTGGCTGAAAAATGTTCACATTCAAACCTCAAACAAATGTTCAAAACAGAAAAAACAAACAAACAAAAAAAAATTCTTACCTGGGTTTTATAACCATTTTATTTTATTATGAAAACCTGTTTAAGATATAATGTAGGCAAATTTAATACAGACTTTCAACCTGGTTTTTATCTTTATGTTATTGATTTCAGTCTGCAAATTATTGTGGCCACAGATTTCATGCATGCAGTTTTGAGGGAAAGTGTTACCCTTTGGATAGCTTTGTCCATGACTGCCACAAAGCAATTGAGGCAGAACTTCAATTTACAATGTCCACTTTTCAAAAGAGAGTTTCTCGGGTTTAAGGCCAGAACACTGGAGGGAAGGTGAAGGTATTTCTGCCAGTATGCTTTATTCATTCACATTTTCTTTTCCTAGAAACAGAGATCACACTTGCATGCGCTTCTAAAGTTGCACTGTTGAAAATACTCTTCTGCCTGACAGAATGCTCATCCAATTTCTCAAGGAGCTTGCAAAACATGGTAAAGAAATACATGGGCTTCTCTGCACTTTGAAAACAAGGACTTAGAGATTAGTTAATTTTAAGCTGTCAGCCCCAACCAAAATCCAAGATTCAATCACACCTTTGGTGAAGGCAGGAATGAGGATACAGGCTCAGCGATTGCTCACAGATAGTCTCTACAATAAACTGCAAGGTAAAAATGAGAGGGAATCAAGTTGGGTGTAGACTTTGGAAAAACTGTTATCTGAAAATAAACTTCACTGCAAATTCTTTCTCAAACTAACTAAGCCCACAGTCAGTCTTTCTCAAACTGACTGTGCCTAACAGTCCCCACAGACCATAAAATCACCAATGCCCAGTGCTTTCAATGAAAGAACAAAAACCCTGCTGTGATCTTGCATTAATTATGAATTGTATCTCCTTGTGTAGGATTTTCATACTAACCTGGTCACTATGTTGTTAGATTTGTGTATACTATATATAGTTTGTGTATATCATTATCATAATCCTAATCATCTCTGTTCCTTTCTAAACTACAGTCTCAGTTTTGTGTATTGTAAATTATTTCCAGTGCTTTTTATTTGGAACTTATTACTATTTTTCTGTCAGAGAAATCTGGTCTTGATTGATGATAGCTTTCCAGATGAGGAGAACTAACCAGTAGAAAATATCATAATTACTTCCTAGTCCATCAGCATCATTTTCAGTGTGATATGCATCAAAACATTTGGTTTGATTTATTGCAAACTACTGCAGAGTGTATAGAAGGTTGTATAGAACTGTCTACAGTTCCCAAGAATGCAAACTGGTATTTAAATCAGCACTATGAATCACAAAATGTTGCATCTCTATGTCTATGTGGAAGAGGCAGAGTTAAGACTGTTTACGTAGACTCAGTTATGATTTTTTTTTATTCTCTAATGTTAAACAATAACGTTCCCCTAATTAATTTTTTCATAATTCAAAACATCTTATCAACACCTCACTGGAACTTTTGCAGGCTGGTAAAATGGATGCAGGTAACAAAATTAAGCCAGTATGTCAGATTCATCAGAGTGACATTTCTTTCTGTAAATCCTACAACATGTCAAAGAGTCTTTACACAATCATTTTATGCACTTGTTTTGCAAAGAATAAACCCAGGTTTCAACACAGTAAGCCACCCTCCCTAACTGCTTTGTCAGGTCAGAAAATCATTAATTCCACAGCAAAGTTAGCCTCTCCTCTCTCCCTCCCTCAACAAGCACAAACATACATGTGCACAGAACATGTCTCTCCTTGAATGTACATTTTACAAACTTAGCAAAAAGCCCTACATAAACTGTACTGAACCACATGTCCAAAGAGTGCAATTTCTAAAAGGTCATAATTCAGTCAACTGAAAACTGACATTTTCACCTGCAGAAATGCACCTTGCTAGTTATAGTTGTTTCTGTAGCTACCTGTCTTGCTTAGAAGGCTATTCATAAACCAAATAGTCACAAGGATTTGGTTTGAATGAACAGAAAATTCTCTGTCTCCTCACCTACCTCAGAGTAGTTCAAATTACACCTCTGCTCCCACTTCTCCAACAGTTTTCTTGTAACCCATTTCAGTACAGGAAATTTTGGCTTAAGAGGTGCCATTTTCAGAAACTTATGGCTGACTAAAAGAATAGGGACTAAGCACAGAAGAGCGTTGGCATTTTATTACAAATGAGTTGACCTGACTTGAGAGATTTATATTTTAATGTGGATTTCCTCCCAAGAAGAGGATTATTATGCTCCATAAATCCAATATTAACAAAACTCTAGTATCAGCTAGTATTGTGGGATGACAAATACTAGGGAAAAATATAGATTGGTACTGTAAAGATCCCAGCCATCCTTTCCACACAAGCAAACAGCGGTGTCTCCAAGCCATAAACTCCCAGCAGCATCTCAGGTTAAAAAGCACATTTAAAATAGATAGGGTTGAGAAATCTGGAAGCTACAGGTATGCACTGTTATCCACACTTCTCAGGTTAGCAGCCTATTACGCTTCTGCAACGGCTTAAGACTGCTAGAATTGAATGCACTTGGGTTCTCCTCTTCCTTGAAGATTCAAGCTTCAGTCTCTCTCTCAAGAGCAACGTATAAAGAGATTACTAGCAACATCATCACATATCTTCTCCTATCCAACCTTGTAAATCTGAGGCTGCCCTTGCTTAAAAAATACCGATGTTAAATACTAACACTGCTTCTTTCCTTGTGTCTTTCCCACTCTTCGTTCTTTTTTGCAGATTTCAAGGTGGTGACAAAAGAGAGAACAGTCTTAGCATTTGTTAATACCCACTTGACCCACAAAAGAAATGCACTAGCATTCGCAGCTTCTAATTTAAAAACCATTAGACCGTTCCGCTTGGCGGACCAGATCTAAATATTCTTAAAGGGGTGGTTTAATTTAATCATTACCTTAACAAGCCCCCTTTTAAAATGATGATCCGCCAAATTCAGGGGATTTGTTTTGGAATCTGATCCAATAACTGGCTTTGTACAAAGAGAAGCATAGCCGCATCTGATTTGGTTCAGAACGGGGTGATAATCATGAAAATTACTTTGCATATTTAATCACTGTGAAAACATGAGTACAAACTACTTTCTAGAGATTACCTTAAAAAAAAAAAAAAGCTTTAGGCTTTGCAGCAAGCATGCCAAGTACTTTGATTTACAGAGAATTATTTGGATTTTATAGAAAGCTCAGTGTTTCAAAGACTTCAAGCTACTCAGCCACTGGCAAAGAAAATATTTTAAATAATAAAAGCAAAAAGTTTTGCTTAAAAAATTACATTGAGACCAGTTGCACTTTTTTTTTTTAAAGTCTAAGTCACTTAAGCTAGATTTTAAGCAAATACTTTACCCCAAATCTTTCTGATACTATCAAGAAAACAGAGGTGAATTCTCTCCAGGTTTGACCTAGCATGTTGCCTAACTGCCAGAGATGGATTAGAAGCCACAGCTCAGTGCTGTGATGAAGACTTTCACAAAGTTTGAAATAGGAGAATTTTCTTCAGGACTGCTCTCTGGTACCAGTATGCAGAGCTTATAGGGAAGAAAAAAAAAACAACTGACAATGTACACAAGTGTCATCATCTTGTAACTTCTGAGTTTTATGTTAACCTCAAAGTCAAGGTTCAGCTACAATAGAGCATTTAGAGGCAAATGCCTAAATAAATTTATTTTTCTTACCTAGATCAGTTTGATAAATACAAGCACGTGAACAAATAAATAGCCAGAGGATACAAAAAGGACATACATATACATGACTTGCAAAAATTTCCCCAAGCTGAAGCAACCGATGAGTATTCCATGGTATGTAAAACTAAATTTGCCGCTGAGATAAACAGGCACAGCTCCACTAAATCTATCCAAGTTGCCTCTGCTTAAACACTTGAAGTGATTAGACTCTACTTTTATTGTCACTTGCTTTCAAAGCCTTGTTCTTGAGATACAGCAATATTTGTAAATAACCTAGCATCTAAGAGCTACAGTGTAGGCAGAATATCTGGGGGGTAATAGTCACAGGCATCTTAGATTATGAAACACACTATACCAAACACTTGTAGGAAGCATCATAGAGGTATTTTCCTATCTGTAGCTACCATGCTTGTACAAAGTTCATGAAAAAGAATGCCTAAATTTTGATGTAGAAACTGGTGCAACATGTACATATATATGTATGTAAGAAATATATCTCTCCTACAGACTGCTCTACTATGGATGAGCATTTTTATATGATACACAAATGTATACACATAAATATACATATATATAAGTCTATCTTTTGCATACTTTTCATACAGAGTACATATTCCTTGAAGCATTATATGTTCCACAGCTTCAGCAGACTAGAGGTTAATGAACAGGCTTTTTCTCACATATGCACAGAACAGATAATTTTCTTTACTGTTCCTGATAAGTTGAAGGAGCATTTGAGTGACAGACCAATTTGTCAATCAACTACAAAGTGTTGAGGAAGCTTCCCCTGCATAATTTTACACAGAGAGATCAAATTTGACCTCTGATTGTACAGTGGGTATGGACAGTCAAGGTTATGAAGTCCAAAGGAGTCATGCAAATCAGTTACCTTTTCTGAGTGCCTTTCCTTCCTGGGTTATCTGAGCACTAAAATAATCAAAGGATTTTATGAGAAAGTTGAAAAGTTCTGCTTTATTATTTTTAAGTGCGTGCATGTGCATGCATGTGTGAGGAGTACGTATGTATGAATCTGTTGTGGAGCTTGAATGTCTGTGTTTCTATTTTATAGTCTGAATTATGTTTTAAGGTCTCATCACAAAGCCCCTGATTCTGACATCTCATGCAGTTTTTCTTGAAAGCTATGTTTTAATAGCAGCTCCGTTCATTTAATGTTAGCCACTTCAGATGATTTCTTTGCTAAAACCTGAATTATGAAAATCACTTGTCAATTACCCTGGGTAGCTGTGTAAAAGAATTATTGCACATTCACAGTGAAAAGAAAACTTTATTTTCACCACTTTCCAGTAAAAGCTAATTCAGAATAACTCCATTTAACAGTTATTTTATGCTGAAATACTGAATACCTCAGGGAGTCTTTTAGGGATTTTAAAGTCTCTTTATTTATAAATGATTCATGCTGCATTTTCAGAAAAACCTACAATTAGTGTGGGAAGCACAGAGACCCCTTTGGGAAAGGTAAAAAAAAAAATCCCGACAAAATATACATGCATTATATACAGCCTTTTTATCTATTGTTGTTTCGCAGTGGACTATAAAAAGAAAAGAACTGGAAAAAATGGCTAGGAGATATTTTATCTAACCTTTTAAATATATGCCTTAGTTGACAGTATTTTGTGAAGTAGTTACCCTTATGATTTGTACAGCCCACAAAATTCTTTTAATGCAGGTTTCATTTTGGTTTGCACTTTCCAACCCCAGCTATAAATGAGCAAGCTAGCTAAGAGGAGAAGCTTTCTGCGGTAACACTGAAGGACATATCTTTCCTTCCACCAGCCCCTTGTGAGAGTGATGGTCACTAATGTTTCCATATTGTTTGCTGCCTAGAGTGACGCTGTAACTTAAAGGTCTTTAAAATGTTCACACTGGCATCAAAGATCACACAGCCTCATTCAGCTTTAGTGAATCTTTCTGCTCACTCACACCTGCCGACAACAGCTATAGATTGTGCTGACTGCCAGCAGTGCGGGAGCTTATTCAGTACCTCTCCCCATCACACAGAAAGTAGAAATGAGCAGGCCAAGGCAATGAGGGGCTGAAGACCCCGAGCACATTCTCCCATCCCCAAAGGCTTGCCTGGCCTCCTCCCTAAGACAGCTGCCCTTGTTGGATCTGTGGATAGGTTTGCAGCCTCTCTGCAGTCACTCCAAGTGAGCCCTCCTCTAAATGCTTATGTTAGAGTGGAATCATGTTAAGGGTCATGCACACTCTTGCTGGCCTGTATGCCCTAATAAATTACACTCAGGAGCACGTCAGGAAGTGGCAGAGTGGCCTGTAACTGCTTCAAAGACCAAAAAAAAACCACCCTTAAATCTTCACTCAAGCAGACCTTCTCTGTAACGATGAAACAGTCATGATTCCCAGTCACTGTAAATTCTACAAGATAGTTGCACTCTCATGAACTGCAAGAAGAACACAATCAAAGCTAAGCAGATACTATTGGCTTCAAAGAGACAACAGCTACCTAATTTTTTTTTTATTTTTCCCCGCTTCCTTGCTGGCTTTGCACTGTTGCATTTAGAAATGACTAAGTATCAAAAGCAAACAAAAATTCTCAGGGATCAGAAAAGTCACACACAGATGTTTTACAATTATATCAACATTTACAGTGTGGAAATTCCAGTGAATTGAAAATTCAATCATCTGGACCCACGCACTGACTGGTACTGGTACCCAGAGAACTTACCACGAGATATGCAGAATGGATGGCAAGAGCATAACATGGGGAAAATGCCAGGTACTCTGTCTCTTTAACCAGATGTACAAAGGACACAGGGAAGCAATAGTGAGTTGTTATTAATCCACTAAAAATGGGAAAGCTCAGACTGATTTACTTAAACCTAGAGCTATATGAAATCTGCATCACACTCTTATTGGCTTGAATCTTCCTCAACAGTTTCCCAAATTGCTACGGTAAGGATTGTCTAAAATAAGCATAAATTCTTAATTTGCAGTTAGATTATATTTTATTTTTTTTAAGCCCAGTGAAGAATGCAAATGAAGTAGCAGACTGCACACATACCAGGAGTGCTTTGGCACTGCCCTAGTTACTTGGATACCAGCAGGTGGAATGTAAAAAGTAGTCACTTGAATAAATGGAAATACCAACAAGAAGAACACTGATAGATAGCAGACAAAGTAGAACACTATCACTGAGATATATGCTGTGTGTCAGGCTTCAAGAAAGAAAAATGGGACTCCTGAGTATAACTACTGACTTCTTAACACTCTGGTCTATATTTTTTAATTCTTCACATAATCTTGCATGGCAGTGCTATAAAACTCAAAATATGCACCTTGTTCAGTATCATTTCCAATTGAGAAGTTACCCACAATCTATTGCATGCTGGTTTTTCTATCCCATCCACCAAATGAAGAAGAAGATCACAGACCTTTTCTTTCCCCTACTGAAACAAACAAAAAAATAAAATAGCTAAGGACATCTAGCACTTAAAGCATTGTCCAAGAATTGCTCTAATTATACATTCACAATTAGGAATAAATTATCTGCAAAATTCTCTATAACTGGCTGAACCGATGAGGTGTATTACTATGGAAGGAAGGAAAGGAACAAGGGGAAAATAAGAAAACCTGGCCTTGAACACTTCCAGGGAGGGAGCATTCTCCAAATTCCCTGGGCAACCTGTTCCTGTGTGTCACCACCCTCATCTTGAAGAATTTCTTCCTAATTTCTAATCTAAATCTTCCCCCTTCCAATGTAAAGCCACGTCCCCTCATCCTATCACTATGTACCCTTGTAATAAGTCCCTCCCCAGCTTCTTGTTGTTTACATCTGTTGCTTTTCGCGCATCCACTGATGAGGGCTCAGAATAATACAATATTGAGGGATGTAGAAGTAATGGTGAACTAAAAAAAAACTTTTTTGTTTTATATTTCCCCTAGGGAAAATGCCATTACAACCTTCGCAAATACAAAAATTTTGATGTAATTCCTTTATTCACTTTTTTTCCAAAGTCAAATGCAAGATGTTTTCTGGGTCATAAATTTAACTTGATGACAATGTGAAAAAAGCCAATAGATAAAGCCTATGCAGTGAAATCCTCAGAAATATGTAACATGAGAGAAATAGTCTAATTGTTTATTTCTTCTTTATAAATAAAAAGATATAACTATTATGTCACAAAGATTGTGATTGTACTTAAGCAAGTGGAACACCTAAAAATGTTTTTAATCCTTACTAGTAATAATAAAAATATTCAATTTCACAAATGTATCTAAGAAGGAAAATATTTCTTTTTTTAAAGTGTTTCCCTAGCCTTGTTTCTTGCTACCCGTTAGAAATAATTTTTCAGCAATAAAATTGCAAAACTTATACTGAGAGTGAACTCTTTGTCTTTCAAGATGTTAACATATCAAAACACAGCAGTGTACATTTCAGCTTCTTAATAAGTGGCATTTGCAGCAAACCACTCACGCCAACTTCATTGACTAAGATGTAACTTGAGTTAGATAATGAGTAAAATTCAAGAAGCTACCTAGGACTACCTGGTGGACAGTCTGAACAAGAAGGGAAAGACTCAGGACAGGGTTAGTCAGTGCCAGATAAAAACATAGGTCACAGAATCACTAGGTTGGAAAAGACCTCCAGAATCATCGAATCCAACCATTCCTATCAGGCCAGTCATTCCTTTGTCAAGCATTCCCACCCCTCGGAAACTTTTATTTAAAAACAAACTGTTTCTTTGCTGCAGGAGAGATCTTTCAAGGAAGCTCAGTTCAGTGGTCTTCAAGTTCTCTATAAAGCTCTTATAGATTTCAGGCCATAGGATTAATGACAAATCCAGCAAAGCATATGACTAACTTTAAGCCTGTATGTAATCTCAGTTAAGTCAATTAGTCTGCCTACATGCTCAGAGGTAAGTAGATCCTGAAGTACTTTTCTGGCCTGGTGTGATTATCCCTACTGATGTGTAGACACAGAAATTGCAAACCCATACATTGACAAAACCTGACTTCTACCTCCAGCTCAGAAATGCACGTTCCTGGGGAGGCTAATATATATATAAGCAATTATACTCCAAGCCCTTGCAGCCAATGAAGAGCTGAAGAAAGATTAAATAAGGAGTAAATAAGGGATGCTCCATCCTTTTTCAGTATAATATATAATAGAGATGGTACATATACAGCTGGATTATTTAACAGATAAATATTATTCAGCTCCTGTGTTTCTCTATAAAAAGCAAAACAAAACAAAATTTCACTTGTGATTGCTAACTCATTTCTATGCAGAGCAGTTGTTTGGGTCACCCGTGTTCCATTAACACAGTTCCTGTACGTAATACAAGCACATTAACATTTAACTCAGAAGCAGATTTATCTAGATGCATTACTGGTGGAGATGTGGAATCCTTAAATCCAGCTTGTGAATGTTGGTATGACTAGGCATAGTAAAATAATTCATGAATACCATAACCAGTTCATTTCAAAATCCCTAGGAACATTTCTGTGGGCAGATTATGGTCTGCTAAAACTATATTCAGCACTCAAAGGCCTTCTGTTTAGTACCTCTATACTCTCCAGCTGCTAGAAAATTAACAGGGATCCCAGCAAGGCTGTCCACGTTTGAGTCCATCTTGACCTAGAAAAGCCAGAGCTTCTTTTGTAGACCTGAAGGGTAAACCGAGTCTGCACTGGTAATAGTATTTATCTGCAGTATATTGCAGGTTATGGAAAACCTCAGCTGAAAAACATGCGAAGTATCCAGAGCAAATAATGTAAACCTGTCATGCAAATATGATTTTGTGGTGTTTTTAGACCTTGGATCACTGCCATACAGACAATTCCCTATCATCTGAACATATATTTAAGGACTTCAAAAAATATGAAGCTTTGATCTGAGCTGTTGTCTTATATTTCACAGAATCGTAGAATCATAGAATTCCTAGGTTTGAAAAGACCTTTGAGATCATCAAGTCTAACTGTACCTGTCCAAGTACTAAATCATATCCCTAAGCACTTCATCTACCTGCCGTTTAAACATCTCCAGGGATGGCGAGTCAACTACTTCCCTGGGTAGCTGTTACAGTGCTTGTTTACCCTTTCAATGAAGAATTTTTTCCTAATGTCTATCTGAACCTCCTCTGGGGCACCCTGAGGCCATTCCTTCTCATCTTATCACCTACCACTTCAGCAAAGAGACCAACACCCAACTCGCTACAACCTCCTTTCAGGTAGTTGTAGACAGTGATCAGATGTCCCCTTAGCCTCCTCTTCTCTAGGTTAAACAACCTCAGTTCCCTCAGCCACTCCTCATAAGACCTGTTCCCCAGCCCCTTCACCACCTTTGTTGCCCTTCTCTGGACACACTGCAAGACCTCAATATCTTTCTTGTAGTGAGGGGCCCAAAACCGAACACAGTATTTGAGGTGTACTCTCACCAGTGCTGAGTACAGGGTGACAATCATTTCCCTGGTCCTGCTGGTCACGCCGTTTCTGATACAAGCCAAGATGCCATTGGCCTTCTTGGCCACCTGATCACACTGCTGGCTGACGTTCAGCCGGCTGTCAACCTACACCCCCAGGTCCTTCTCCTCCAGACAGCTTCCCAGCCACTTCTCCCCAAGCCTGTAAGATGCACGGGGTTGTTGTGTCCCATGACTACTCCAGCTGCTGTGAATGCATTTGTGTGTTCCATGGGCTCCTGTGCAACCAAGCCAACCCTTACAAATGATCCAGCACTACAAACAGGGCAAGGCTCCTTCTTGATAGAGAACAGTGTTTGTTCAGGAGAAAGGGCATCTCCTGGAAAACACTGTTTTTTTACTGGTAGGGTTCGCCTGCTAGGAGAAATGAACGCTTCCTCAACACCAGTTGCGCTTCTGAGGGATCTGGCACAACGTCATGATTTCACACACCAATATTTGTCTCTTGTATCTCTTATACTGTGCAACTTTGAGTTAAAAACATCTCATTGCAAGTCCAGCATAGAAACATACGCACTTTTCTTTTTTTACCTACATCTGCTAATATTAACTTCAAAGGGAAAAATACCTTGTCACAAGGATTTTCCTATATCTAGTAGATTTTAATTGAAATTTGGACTTCTTGGTAAGGTTTTCTCCTAACCTATGGAATCCCTTTGCATTGTTATAGAGAGTGGACTTCATGATTATAGGTCACTCTAGTCTGACTTTTCAAATAAGGATGACAAACTTCCTCTACGCATATTTATATACAAGGAGAAAAATGAAAGTGATATTACTATAGCCTAGCTACAAGAACTGGTGTACTCAGTTCTATTTCCTGATCTAAACATGTTTTCAAATATAGGTCCAACTCATAGAGCTAAGTTCATTCTGAGATATGTGTTTTCATGCACCATGTAGTAGTATCTCAGACTTATCTGCTGTTTACAGATATCCCAACCTGCTAATTAATAATGTGACTTCACAATGGGAGTTCTCTAGCTGAAATCACAGCTAGAAATAGATAAGAAAACAGCATTTATTTTTAATCTTGAACTTTCTTCTTTTGATAAACTGCATGCAGTGGTTCTGCTATGTCATATACTATCTGCCACAGGTGGTGACATAATGAAACATGACATGATGTAACCATTAAGATGACCCAACCTGGCATAACCAAATGCAAAATTATTCATCCTGACTAAGCATGCCATAATTTTCTCATTATTTTTCTTATCTTTTCTTTCTTCTTTATTGCTAACAGGTTAATTCCATTCAGAGACAGGACTGCAAGAAACACAGCTGTCCACACAGTATCAGCTGCAAGACAAAATACAGAGAAGCAGAGACATAAATGTCATGTTGAAGTGATGCTAAGGTTGCTTCCAAACTAAGGCCCCACTTCTGTGTTGAGAACTGTGCAGACACGGTCTGCAGAACAGAAAACCTGATGTTAAATTGTTTTAAACACTACCAGGGCATAAAATGTGTTTGCATTTTTGATACCAGCTGGAGCTGTGCAGCAACTGCATTCTGAAAAGAAATTCTGAAGGAAGAATACTAGGAAGACAGCATGAAGTGCTGAAAGTAAAGGCTGTGAATCTTCATAAGTCTGCCATAGTCTAACATACTAAGTGCTCGCTGTTAGTATACTGCATCAGCCCTGTACTCTGAGGGTTGTCAACTGTTCTGTATAACAGAACACACCTTGAGCATTACCCAATAAATTGTAAAAGCTGGTGTTGTATGTCTACCTTCCACACCCCATCATGAATAATCGGCGATATCAGTAAATGACAGACTGTGCAGACATCTCTTAGTCATATTAATACTCAGGCACAGTAGCAAGGGTTAAAGGACAGAGTGTCAGGTTTAATTTCCCCTCGTTACCATCTAGAAAACTATCATTTAATATTAAGGTAATCGGAATACAAGGATATGAGTCATGCCCTTGTATTACAATTACCTTTAATATTAAATAATAGTTTTTGTAACAGTAATTTCCTTTGGGATTTTTAATTCTATGTTAGGCAGTTCTGACTGGTGTCTGTCTTAGCAGATATCTCTATCAGCCACTGAAAGCTATTCTATGAGTACAAGTCCATAATATACAGGAATTCCAGACCATGAATGTTGTTCCATTGAAGTAATTGTCCTTTCTACTAGCTCCAATCTATGAACAGTAGAACAATGTGATTGTTGCCATAACTATTATTTCCGGTTTGAAGTCTATACAGAATTATGCACCTCTTGCTCTCCTGTGCTAGGACTTCATCCACAACTGTAGCTGCCTGGTTACACTAAACATATGGTGTATATACGAGGTGGGCATTCTAGAGGAGGTATAGTGTTTAACTTGTTGTTACCATGATGTTTTAGTAGTAGATTCAAGGAGCTGGACAGAAGTAATTAAAAATAGTTTGAATTAGAATGTTTTAAAAAATATTTCCTATGTAGACTGTGTTCATGTAAGCTTAGAAATCTCAAGAGCTGCAGTAAACCCAGCTTGTCCCTGTACTTCAAGCAGAGATCCTCTGTCTATGATTACAGCCATATAAAGCTGTGCATTGTATAAAACATAATGTTCAGAAAGGCACCATTTAAAAGAGAAAAGGACAGACACTAAAATCTACAGTATCCTACTTTTGATCAGTTATGAGAGCCTGTAAGAACCCTATGAAAATCTTTTCATTTACATGGGGCCTTCTGCACTCGGAATGGTAGAATGAAGGCATAAGCCTCTTCAGGAAGAGTTTGATAGTCCAGCTCTAAAGAAGGTATAGGAGGCACTAAGCCCTGCTGATGTGTAGGAACACTATCGCTAGTGGCAGTGAGTAAAATGCGTACTCAGTAATGTCCCATACCTTGTAACATACTGCCCATGGTAATTTTGCAAAATCAGCAAAAGTTACATAAAACCCTTGTTACCCCGAACAGGCAAAAAAGGTGGGGACTACTGACATCTTCTTGGTCCTCAGAACACTATCAAATGAACAGTGCAGAAAGGGATATTGTTGAACTCCCTGATACCTGCAGGTCAGCTCAGAGTTCTGAGTTGGAACTAAAATCTAGTGCTAAATGGCTGTAAAATTTCTGAAAAACACTCTAACTTCTTGTAGAGTTCCTTTTCTGATTAGTCTGTGGGGCTGAATGTCAGGCTTTCACTGCTTTCACCAGCAGAAGATATATATAGCAGGTATAAATTCTGGAGAAATTGAGTCTCATAAAGGAAATTCTATTTGAAATGACCATAACTTTACTGTAGAAGTAGTTTAAAGAGCTCTACATTTTTATCTTCAATATTGTTTGCCCTTGTCAGTGACAGCTCAGCCAACAGTTACTGTTCTTTTTTCTCTTTCAAAAGTTTGGAGCATAGCTAACGACTAGGTGAGACCATGCTCTCAGTGTGGTTATTACTTAAAAAGCCCATTGGATTCAACACAAAGCAAGCATTCCCTATGCAGCCTCTGTACTACATTTGAATAACACAGGTAATGAAATATTGCTGCTTCAGATCATTAGTCAGGTAATTATAAGTTTTGTTTGTTTGGGTTTAATTAAAATTAGTCTCAGAAAGCATCCATTACAAGAAGAGGTCCTCACAGAATAACTGATACACAACAATCCTCAGCTAGTAAATAAAGAACGTCTGTTCTTATCTCCAGCTTAAAAAACCTCCCTAACTGTTCAACGCTTTTTCATTTACAGATTTCAAATCACCAGTGAGAGGAGGGCAGTATCCCTCTCTCATTTAACCAAAATCATCTAGGTCATGGGAGAAGAAGGAATAGATACTCTGTTCTGTGATTCATACCGAGCCATTGTCTACCCTCAATACGACACAAAGCCATTCACCAGTATTTTAGTACTAACATATATTTGCCTACTTAAGGACAAATCCTTTCTGCATTTCTACATAGCTTCACAGCAGACAATAGATTCGTACCCACTTAAAACCAGCTCATATTTTTTTCAGATGCAAACCATTACATTTAGACAAATTTTTTTCCTCAAGTGCTGTCCTGCATATATTTGTAGCAGAGAAACTGTAAGACAGCAAACACATTCATCTTTAAGCTGATGAATGTTTCACCACATGCTAGGATGTGTGTTTCAAGGTATATAGTCTGAGAGATCAGTTCTGAGAAATCACGTAGGGGTTTACAGAGAGACAGATGCATAAATGCCTACAAGTTTGAGACTAAAAGCGGATTGGCCCAAGTAGCTGAAAATACACAAATCTAAAATTGAGACTAGCATAGGCTTAATAATGCAAATTTCCATGCATTAGTTTTATAATCCTCACCACTTCCCAGGAAACAATGTAAAATATCAAAATAAAGGGGAAACAAAGGGTTTCTCATTTTAAATACATGATACAGATCCTGTGCAATTTGAGAGGCAGCCTTTGAATGAAAAGTAATGGACTTTGGAGTGGGCTCTGTGCTACAGTGTTATTCCTGGCTGTATAATCAAAAATGCCCCAGCCACAGAGCCATGGACAGGAATACTGCATGCAAAAAGAAAATTCCTTTTTGAGAACTCTATATATTATGTTTAAAGGTAAAAGTTAAATAAAACATCTATCTGCTACTATTGTTTCTCTTATTAAGCATAAAAGGATGAATTCAATATTCAATTCAAAAATAAATTTTGGAGAAAAGTGAAAGGGTGGGGTAGGTGAATAAATACATGTAAAATCACAACAAGATACTAATGTTCAATTACAAAAACTTTAGGGAAGTGCATTTATTTATTTATTTATTCTAATTCTAAATCCCCACCACAACACAACAATGTCACATTTTAATGTAATATCATGTCCAATGCATATTCATGAAATAAAAATCTTGGCAGTGGCACAAGAAAAGTGGGATGAAGTGTGTTTGGCGGAGTGCGTCACGTTTCCAGACCAGCGGATTTTTTGATTAAAGTCCCTTATCCGTTTTATCATGCATATCCACTCTCTGATTAAAGTGATCTGGAGCTGACACTCACAATGTCAGTATGCGCTGAGACCCTTCACACAAAACATGGTTGGAATTTATATGCTTTAAGAAAAGGGGGGGGAGGAGAGAGGACAAATAGACCAACCAAACCTGCTGCATTACATTAAGCATATATGTATACATCTCTCGACTGAAAAAAACCCACACTTTGTCCTGTGTGTTTTAATCTTACATATTTCTTTTTAACACTTCCAGGCTACAACTACTGCATGTTTTATTTCCGTTTCAAGAAGTATCCATGGTGCAAGTTTTTTATCTCTGTTACACTAGACTTTTGATCAAAACACTTCCAAGCTGAGGTGAAAAACATTGCTAAGGTCTTCCACAGTCACAAATAATGAATTTCTCCAAACTTATATACATCTTCTACCTTTATCCTTCCCCCTACTAATATTGTATAATTAATGTTCCATATCATTATACATCTAAACCACAGGTTATCTGTTAGGAAAACTGATTCCACAACAACAGAAGTACATAGATGTTGCAAAGGGAAGTTCACCACAAATCCACAGCTCTTTTTGCCATGTCCCATCCTCAGTAGCCTCCAAGCATGTGTAGGTTTTCTGAGAATTTGTTTTCAAGCCTCAGGACATTTAAGAGGATGCAAATTACCTGAGGTTCACGTTAGACACATGAAAATATGTCAGCCATTTTTCTAGCTTTTTGTGAGTGGTTTAATTCCCCTTGAATTTAAAGAGCTTGTGGTCAGGCTCTTCACCTTGGGTGCAGAATGTTCGTAAGTATAAGCCCAACTTTCAGCATAAGATCAATGAAATTTAAGTGCTTTAAGGGTTTATCTTACTTGCGAACAAAGGGATTTCAACAGTGCCCTTAACAGAAGTGTTGCAAATATTCATTCTCTCCAGCAACATGACAGTATTTTGCATTTCTGATTGCTGGGTTCCAATCTTTAAATGCTTATGAAATGGCATCCTTGTTTTCAGAGACCTCAGAGCATAGGTCTTCCAAGGTCATAGTGTTTTTTAAACCCTGTCTTTATATTGAAGAATTCTGGATTTGGGATAAATTTTATCTGATTACTTAATTATCAGTAACCTGTTCTTCTTTGATAGGTTTAATTCATCCAATATATCTTTGGGTATTTAATAAATAGCTTACATAAAGTCCAAATGTGTCTGAACTTTCCTCTGGACTACATTTTTATTGTAATTTTATAATCTTTGTGGGTTTTTAACTGAGAAAAATTTTTCACTGAGGAAGAAAAATGGAGCAGTGTCACGTGTGAGGGCCAGTGTTGTCCCTCTTCTCACATCGTACTCAGATGTGTGTCTTAATGCTTAGCTCAATCAAAGTGTTATGCCAACCCAGGGGATTTTCTGAGCAGTTGATGCCAATCACACTGAATTCTTGCTAAATTGCAACTTTGGCAAACATTGAATCAGAATTAGCGAAAGACTGTCAAATTCATTTCACTTGTGAATTAAGAATTTCCCTTCCCCATAAACTTCAGTGTAATAAATATACAGACAGTCCAGGGAAAAACGCATTCATTCCTTTTACATATTAAGACACTGGTTTGAAGATAAACAGATCTGCATATAACACAACTCCACTCTAAAAGATAATGAAGAGGGGGCTTTCTGCAATTATTCTTTCTGTTGATCAAAAATTCATTCTCTCTACATCATAATTCTGTAAGGAGAAGAGTCAGAACATGAGAATTATAAAAAAAACAACAACCCACAAGTGTAAATTTTAGGAAAAGCCTTCTTGAAAAAACACTACCAGGAATAAAGTGTGCCTTTATCAGCACGAACATAAACTCAAACTGCTGGGCATTTTCATAGGAAATAGCCCAGTAGCACGTGTCAGTGATGCATACAGTCACAGTGGCAACTGAAATCATGTAACCACCATTGTTCCCCCGTAAAATACACCTAGTGCTGTCCCATAATTGCAGTGCATATAGGGAAATTAATTCGACAAAAACATTTCTATTACATCCTTGAAAGAAGATTTCTGTTATGAAGACTTTGTGGCTTGGGGTACAGTTTAAGCACAACGATGACCTATGCAAAAGCGATACTACAATGAAGTAACTCAGCTACTAAATACCAGTGCACAAAGGAAGCACAGGTATCTTATAATATGACATGCGAAAGAGTGCCTCATCTTGACTCTTAAACTGCCTCATATATTATTTGCCTCTCCAGCCATTTGGGATTATTCAGAAAATACATAATGACTTCAAACAACTGTCACAATAGTCAACAAAGGTCATTCTTTTGTACCTCTGCTATCCATGATTAAAACCCTACAGAAATACTAGGCAACACTTGATTAGGAATGGCATAATGTCAAAAAAAAACCCTCAAAACAAAACAAAAAAATCCCACACCTTTTAGTGGCCTGAAGTCTGATTTTGGGTACTGAATATCTTTCCGGTTCCGAAATGATACACTGCATTTCCCAGCCAACTGCTTTGAAAGAGATAAGTCATGGAAGAGGTAGGAAAGCAGCATCCAAAAGACCACAGCAAGTTTATACCACTGAGCATTGCTCTGAGTATTTACCTGGATTTTAACAGTTTCTGGGTCTTTTGCTGGCTCTGTGCAGAGAGGTGTATTTCATTCCAGCAAGGGAACTGTCCATTCAATTGCCAAACTAGCACTTTGCTTTCAGTAGATCAGTTTTTGAAGACAAAGTAGTTTTTGAAGATAAAGTACTGATTATCTTTGCCCTCACTTCTCATACAACTGGGTGAATCATCACAAAATATCTGTTGCCTCTGTGTTGATGGACTGATTTATGCCCCATAATGATGGCATCTATCTGAGCATTACTGAGCAGATACACAAGGTATTCTCAAGTTTAACATCCACTTTTGATTATATAGCTGCAGCACTGAGAATCTCCATATATTACAGAAAAACTCAACATGTATGAAGTGCCCATTATTTCAAGTATTCGTCTACAAACAGTTTGCAAGCTTATTATTACATCTAAACAAAATTTGTAGATGTGTCCAAGTAATAAATGCATCTGAGGATTTGAGTTTCTGTTCACAGAGCTCAACATAAAAAGGCAAAGAATAAAAGACAAAAAAAAAAGAAAAAGTGAAACAATTTCTTGGCATGGATTAACCATTCAACTGTAATTGTTATTATTACAAATGACCGTTATTAATCTACATGCTTTCTAATTTGCACCCAAAATTGTTGCCTTTCAACACTTCTGATCCAAGACTGAGCAGAAGCAATGCTGTAGAGAGATCTCGTATCGCTTAATGTCTCGTATTACAACTTCCTTACATTTAGCAGCTATACAGCAGCAGTCAGTAGTACATGAAGCATTATGAATAATGAATAACTTACTACACTATAATTGCCAAAGTAAATGAATAAAGCACAATCTCTGTTCTAGTGTCCTTGCTTTTAAAGAGCGTGTTCTCTTACTAGAGGGAGAAATGAAGACAAATGTTTGCAAAAGATGCAACAGCAGGAGTGTAAGGAAGAAAGAGGAATACAAAAACGGTTTAATTACATAGGTGAGGAGAGCAACAATATGCTTAGTCCAAATGTGATGGAGAAGAAAAGTAAAAATTCAGATACTTTGACACAGGCTAAAGAGCGTAAGATGATGAAGGTTTGCAAAGCAACTTACAGTGCTCAGAGATAAGAGACTGTGGCCAGAAGGGCCTCCCTGCATCTGCATTTGGGCAAGTGGATATTCTACACTGCAAGTGCTATTCTGAGTCCTTCCCATTAAAAGACTGGAGACCACTACAAGCCAACCTGCAAATACTTCTCAGGTTACTATTAAAACCAAACAATGGTTCATGCCAGTTAATAAAATGGTTTTAGATATTAATAGTAAAATGTCCCACTTTTTTCCTAAGTAAAATTCAGAAATAGTGAAACTTGCCCTTGGGCTGAAATCACCTCTGTCTGTCTGCATGCTTCACAGGCTGAAGGTCACTTCCACTAACAGCTTCTAAAGGCATGGGCTGGAGACAGGTGTGTTAGATCTTCATCAAAATTCACAGAACAGACCATATCCTGCAGCTGCGAACCACCTGTGACAAGCAGAGGTGCCCCCCTTTCCTAATTAATGTGTCCTTACTGTTCTTACTTTGGTCAGTACTTAGAGAGGAAGGGAAGGATGCAGACTGGAGAGGAGAACCAGGCCTGCTGATACCTACTGCAGCGTGGAGAAAAAGGAGGCAACAAGAAAGGCACAAGCAACCATAGTTGCTCATGTAGGACCTCAACATTTAATGTAATTCACAGCCCCAGAGTGCTCCCTTGCCAGGAGCTGCTGTTCATACTGGGTTTCCAAAGCTGCTCATCAGTACCTCAAGCCAGAGACATGCTGCACTACTTGTTTGAGGAGTGAAGGAACATTTAGTAATACCTGGAGCCACATCTGCTCTGCAGAAGCATGGGTCAAAGTGGAAAACCACAACTTTTGAAGAAATTCTTAACCTCCATCACTCCTTCAGGCTTTGAGATCCCATTTGATTTACTGGATCTCAGAGTATATTTTTTTTTTGTTTCCTTGCAAGGCCAAGTGTAAACACAACTGGGAACACAATGTATGTCAATGTGTGTGGAGAAGAGAAGAGAGGATTGATTCTGCTTTAACTGTGGTCAATCTCTCACTCTGGTTTTAGGTTTTTAACGCAGTTGCTGCTTTGGGTGTCTGCTCCCCACATTATGAGTTGCAACAGAAATATAGAACATTGCCCATAAGCAGGGCTACTTAACCCCCATAAAAACAATATTCTGCTACACAGTATGTTTAATAGGCACATGTTATGAATGTAAATAAAATACACCATTTCCAACTAATGGGATTTAGGGTTGGGGCTTTCTAATGTAACTCCTAGGGTTTCTTTCTGAAACTTCTGCATATATTTTCTATTTTTGAGAGGGGTTATAAATCCTGTTTTAATGTTTTGCTGTTTATGCAAATTTCCAAATATAAAGGCATATGGTGGTAAAGTGGCACTATCTGCTTTTCAGCACACATAACTCTGCTATTACATGAAAATAAGGCCTGATGGAAAAGGAGAAAATAAAAAATGGGAAATAAAGCAGTATACAGACTGACACTCTGCATTCAGATAGCATTGGTTCAGATTTCTTAGCTTTATTCTTGAACTCTCATTCACTAATAGCTTTACTGGTTCCTGCAGGGCAACTGTGGATGCTTCTTCATGTCATAAGAGAGAGTAGGTGCTCAAGTTTGTAATTATAGTTATAAACTAGCAGAGAAAAGCAGAAAAATAAAGGAGAACTTTTTTGAGTCAGAGGTTCCCCTCACAGTGGCAGCCTCACTGCATGGGTTTCGTGTATCCAGTTTGCATTTTGCCTGATAACATAGAAGGCACATCATGCTATTCTAAAACAGCAGGATTATTTTCTCCATTCTAATTGATGAACAGCTGTGCTGTAATAGACTACAAAGCACAGCATCACTGATCTCTCCTCAGGCCACCCTAGGAACTGAACACTCCACAGGGGACCAGAAGAGAAAGCAAGCTTAAAAAAAAAAAAAAAGCAGAAAGGGAGAAAAAGGAAAAAAAAAAAAGAGACACCAAACATTTCAAAACATCCTCCCCTGTATTACTACTGTTATTTGGCATCCCATTCAGCAATAATTAACTCTAATTTTCCCCACAGTAGCTCTGGCATATGACATGACCCTAAACCAGCTTAAATTGATAAAAATTAAATATCAGCATTTTGATAGTGAAATGTTGGAGTTCATAATTGTCACTGTGCATCAGTGCTCACAACATTCAAGTCACTTTGAGATCACGTGTCCTTTAGAACTCTTCTTTGTCCCAAGAAAAACATGTTAGCCATTCACTAATCTGCTGGAATTCATTATCTTTCCTTTTATTCTACTTTATCAAAGTTGTTGTTGTTGTTGTTATTATTATATTCCTCACTGCGGAATTGCAGCTCATGTCAATTTTTGCCTTGTCTGTTCTACCACAGTATCATAAAATAAATTCATCTGAACCCTTACGTAACTCAGATCAGTCTGATTTACATTTCCAATCAAAGGATAAATGATGGTGAGAGTCAGGTTCAGGTTCAGGCTCACTGCAACTGCATCTTGCAGTGCTTTCTTGAAATATTTTTATACCAAAGGTTGGAATCCTCTAGGATCACAGGAAATAGTTGTGTTTTTCTGGGTGGGTGAAGACTTCATAGACTCAACAGTGTTCCTTGAGTTTCCGTTTTCTTATGTTTCGAGAAACGGCTGCTCCACTCATCTTCAAAGTGAAATAGGAGAGTATCCTTTATATTTTGGAGATGATCTAGAAGCAAGCAAGAAGAATCAACCTGATGTCTAAAAGATAGATATGCTTCCCTTTCTTTCCTTCACCAGATACAGCAAAGGAAGGTAAGACTCATAATCCTCATTTAAGATTCTTTCTGTCTTTACTGTATTTTCTATGGGGATGAAAGTGTCAGGAATCGTTAAATGATGCTTCTTGTTGCATCAGTGAACCAGTTCCAAAACCACAGACTCAATTCAATCAAAATTAGTGACAAGAAAGCAACCTTCCCATTCTGCTCAGCAACTGAAAGGTTTTGTTCTTCTTATTTTGTGTTATTGGAAGTGATTTGCTCTATCTTTCCTATAGGTAAGCCGTGTGCTCATGTGTTCTTTTGTCTAGATAAGTGTTATCCTGTAAAATGAACACAATAAGACTTCTGTTTACCTTAATGCCATTTTAAAAAAAAACCTCACAGATATAAGAAATCAATAACCATCCACAACAATTTACCAAGGATTCAGTCTGAGCAGAAAAATTCAAATTGCATTGATTGTTTTACAGGGAAAAAAGCCAGTTGACAATAAGCTTCAACTAACAAAATACCATGTGTACACAACTGGAAGGGACTCAGAAAGCCAGTCATTTAAAAACTGAGCTTCCAATTAAAACAGGTAAGGCAGGCTTGAATACAAAATCAGGCCCTGGACACTGGCACATTACTTAGTTTCTATGCCTCAATTTCTCCATTAGGAGATGTGATAATGCTTATTTTGTGGAGACAGCAGTTTCATTTAGTGGGTCATGCCATCACCCATAAGCTTTCACAGTCAGAAAGAATGTGTAATAAAAGTGCTCAGAAGGAAAAATGGGATGCCTAGCTCTTTTGGGGTATAATTTAAGGTGTTGATTTTAACTCACCAAGGCCTTTAATGACTCTGACTATTCAAAAAGCCACACTTCTCACTTTTTGAAGTTCCACTAAAGGGGTCAAGGTGAAAAATCCCAGACTTAAAGGTCAGTTCTCTGCAAAGCAAAAACCAGCAGCGAAGAAACTGCTCACAGCTACAACTGTCTGAAGGGCCTCAGGCCTCCATCAGGCTGAAAGATGCATTAGTTTTTTATAAGATCACAAGTTACAGTGGACGGAAGTGTTGAGATTGGGGTTTCTTTGTTGTTTTGATTTTGGTGTTTTTAATGGCACCCTGCAAACTTGGTTCAGATTTTTGGATGACATGCCGTCATCTTGTTAATTGCTTTTATTTGTCTTGCTAATTTAAAGTGACTTGTTCTTACTCACAGTATAATCATAGAACAGAATCATAGAATCATAGAATCATAGAATCATAGAATCATAGAATAACCAGGTTGGAAGAGACCCACTGGATCATCGAGTCCAACCATTCCTATCAAACACTAAACCATGTCCCTTAGCACCTCATCCACCCGTGCCTTAAACACCTCCAGGGAAGGTGAATCAAAACAATTTGAGAAGAGTGAATAATGAAACTGTGTATTGTATGAGAGCAGATCAAAGTACAAGACTTTCCTCACATTTATTCTTTCCATTTTCTCTTCAGCTTCATTTCTATTTATTTAGCCCATTTCTCTTTCCAGCTGCATGAGGAGTTCAAACTAAACTCTGGGCACACCTTAGTAGGTCACATCACCTTTTCTTTTCAAGAAACACACAGGAACCTTTGAAAACCTGATAGTCTATACAAAATTTTCGTATTGCCTCATCAAATACACAATGCTTGGAGCAAAGATGTTTGGTGGAGGATGGCAATGCAGAAACCTGTTTCTTCGGTCTGGGCATTTCATGGGAAAACTTCCATGCTGGTTATGTCAAGTGGTAGCAGTGCACTGGGTTGGACTTGACAGCTAGAGAAAAGAACGCTCTTGTCCAGGAAGCATCAGCAAAAGAACCAAAATAATATGGTCAAGTGACAGCAGCTGGCTGAAATGACAACCCAAAAAGCAGAAATGACAACCCAAGACTATCTGGGTGAAATATCGATGTGGACTAATCTTGACCTCCTAGAAAGCCTGTTATTCAACCAGCTGAAGGGCACCAATGGACTGGATCAGAATCAAAAACTGTGGTCCAGAGCAAATCTGGTCAGGTTTTGCCTTTGTTTATTCTGTCACCACATGGAAGACGTATTCCTGAGTACTTGCTAGAAATTGCAAACCAAGGAGAGATTCATACGTTTTCCTCACTGCAGCAGTTTGATCAAATTTGTGAATGAGGTGGCAAAATCAGTTTTCTTCTGTTTCGTAGTATTCCAGTAAGGGCTTTAGGGAACCCCAACCTGCTGGCCTACAGCTAGTAAATATAGACTGTGGCATTTGCCAGACCACACATAGATTTGGTGGTTTCCCTTAATTTCTTTTTAAAATTTAATTAGGTATGATTTATTCCTAATTACAAAGAAGTACTTTTTAAGTTCTCCAAACCTCCTGTATGTCTTGGCTGAATAGGGAAGGATGACAGCATTGAAGAAAAACACTTGCTTCTGAATTTCTAGGGTCAGAAGCCAAAACAAAGTTTTGTATACAGACAATTCTCCTGATTTATTTTCAAGGGGACTCCTGAGGTAGGAGTCATGTCCACAGCACTATTGAGGATCCAATCTTTTTTTATAGTTTCACGTTACAGTTTTATGCTGGGGTCAGAATGAAAAAAGTGGGTTTATCTAAAATAGCCTGCCTATAATTCTGCATTTCTACTAAAATTCTGAATAAACCACATACACTTCCTTAGAAAAATTCTATGTGCAAGAGAAAAAGAGAAAGGGGGAGATTTCTCAGAGAAGTGAGCCGGCTCATGTCCTTGTAGTTATGTCCAATATTTTGACAGTGTTATAGTAATTAACCTTGCAAGAGTACTGCACTCTACTCAGTATCACTACATTTCTGCTGCGACCACTATGAAGTGCTTTTTTGTGAAAAGAAAGAATGAATGTAAGCGGGAAAATTACTGGAACAAGAGAGGAGCTTTAATGGCAACCTTGGCATCCTGCAATTTCACACATTGAAATATATTTTTAAAAAAATCTACTACAGCGCTTGTTGTATAAGGCTAAGCTTTCTACTCTTCAAACTATTAATAAGGGCTTCCCATTGAGAAGACAAATACATGCTTGATGCATTTTTAATCCTGTGCCAATACATTTGACTAAAGCTGTTTGCTGTTTCAATGACAGGATTTAACTTGCCCTTCTGTATTCAACATTTCTGATTATTAATGACATTTAGAAAACACAGACAGAGGCTGTAAAAGTTATATTCTGGTCAATGTCTTAAAAAGTAAAAAGATTATCAATTAAAGGGCCAAATCCTCATTTTACAGTGAATTAATTATTTAATAAAGTAAATCTTAATCATTTGGTTTGTGTACTGTAATCACTGCCATCATAAGGAAAAATATCACCTCGTCCACTGTTAGAGATCCCTGACGTCAACTGAAAGCAAAAAATTGCACCCTTCTCAAATCATACATAAATGCTATATAGATAGTCTGCATATGTATCAGTCCAGTACCGTTACAAGAAAGTGTATTTCAAGACCACTCTTGATCAGAAAGCATTCATGTCTATAGTTCGTTCCATAAATGCATCCCACACTTAAACAAGATCAAAAATTAGTCAGAGGCTATTGCTGAAATTCAAACTCATTTTTCTTTCTGAAGATCTCTGAAGTTCCAAACAGTTTCTAAATTTGTCAGGAATATTTCTCTGAAGAAAAGTAAAAGGGTATTGCTCTCAGTAGCGAGAAGACCAATGTAAGGATCACACTGAGTTAATTTTTTACTGCAAGAAATGGAAAAAAAATCTCCTCTTTCCCACAGACTGATTATTATTTTGTTATTTAAGTGATAATGTAAACCTAAGGTTAAAATGAAATTACATATACTGATGATCTCCTAGTGACCTCCATTGTGCTGTTCCATTACAGTATATAGTAATAATACACTAACGCACATGCTTATCGTACTGTCAGGCACCAATGCAAATCGAACAGCACAGGAGGCACATTACCTTTGTTTTAACCATTAAAGGCTCTAAGAAACATAATGTGACAGCCAGAAGAAAGCAGGCTTGGTTTTTCTAAAGGTACCAAGGAGTGGCACTGATTTCTGTTTTCTTTGGTATCCTTTTTAAAAGGCCTTTAGCTGTGCCAATATAATTCATTCAAATCCTGACCTTTCTCAACACAATGAAGATACCCCATATATCTTACCATGTAACACAAGGAATCAATACTGTATTTTACTAAATGTGAGTTAATTTTACCTAGGGAAAGAAATTACTGCTCTTAATGCTAGAATTCTTTTTTTTTCCCTCCTCCCAAAGTCAGTGAGTTTCAGGTTTGCCAAACCCTATCACTGTTTCAAAAAGGGTTTGAGAGATTTTAATAGCTAATAATAGGAGGAAACATAAAAGGACAAATCCAATTTAAGTGAAAGGGTTCCTGTGTAAGCATTACTTGTCAGTCTTTGGTCGTACTGTATAGGGACCAGCTACAGAGCAGTGGCAGCAAAGAAATATAAAGTCCAGATTTAATTCTGATACAGAGAAATACAATTTCAAAACCGGACGTCTTATCATAGGCATGTCCCATTGGAGAACTCATTTCCCTAGCAAAAGGCTGTCACTGCCATTATGTTGTACAAGGAACCAATTTACTACTACAGCTAAACAGGGTTACTGGTGCTGTTGGAACTTAAGCATTTGAAGTTATCACTAGAAAAAAATAACATTTCAAATATCAGTGAAATGGGAAGGTATAATTGAAAAGTATCAATCAGAGAAGCAAAACGGTTGAGAAGGCTAAAACTGCAGTTTTAATACCGCCTTTCCCCCCTACACTTCCTCTTTTTATTTCTTTGAGCTTCTTTCTCCATTTCCTTTCCTCTCACACATATAAGCTCAGATTTAGTTCTGTAAAATAAAAGATTTTGGCTTGATACTTGTCCTGTATCAGACATAAAATAATTTTCGATGGTTTTCTTCTATCATCTAGAAACTATAGTTTCACTACTCAGACCTGAGATAAGATGAGATCTCATCCTGCATCCAAATCTGCAAATCTGAAAAGGATCTAAATGAATTAAATAATTTGAATTTTGGCTGCTTTGCTTGTCTTTCCCCTCCCCCTTCCTAAAACATGTCCCATCTATGCATTCACTTGAACTTCCATTCTCTGATGGAAGATTTTCCCCCATTTGAGGCTGATCCTATAGAAAATTAGAGATTGAACAAACCTTTGAGCTTTCAGAGATTGAAAACTACAGAGAAATCACCTATAAAATAACTATTTTTGTTTCAGAATAGACTGCGCATGCCACTAATGCTAAATTTTCCCACACAGAACAGGAGTGGACTTTTTCAAACTGCCTAATGACTACGTGCTCCATTTAGTTTTATTTTATCCTGAATCAACGTGTGTCAATATTAGAAGCATGTTTAGCTAATCTCAGAATTAGAAGTCTGGATTTAAACAAACTGCATCTTGTAAGCAGAATATCAAGCTTTCTTTTATTATTTCTTTCCCTTGCTGTGCATGGCAGATATAGCAGATATAGGGGCCTTGAAAAAACAGCTTTCAGTCAAGAAGTAATTAGCAAGAGAGATCTGATGTATAGTAACATTAAAACTCATTTTATCCCTTAAATAGTTTGCCAAATTGTATGCAGTAATTTATCCTTTCAGCCTGACATCACTGCCCAGGTCCCAGGGACATCAGTTGCTCTAAAATATCAGCTTTGCTTACTGGCATTGATACACAAAGCAAACGTATCCATTGCTTGCTATAGCTCTGTGAGAGAAAACCTACACAAGAAGTCCCAGTTCAGAGCATTAGTCTTTCTTCACATTTTGGACAAGATTTCAGCTGTTAAAGGCAGGTTAAAAGGTGATGTTAGAAAATTCTGACATAGTAGCATAGTGTATTGTGAGTATCTTTACAGAAAATAGAACTTCAGACCTCTCTTTCACATGAGACATGAGATCTATGGAAAGAGTCAGGCTGCAGATCTGTGGTTAGGAACACAGCCCACATATATGGCATCCTCTCCTTTCCACAAAATAATTCTAAAGTTAAGGAAAAATATGTACTCTCTATTTTTAATGGAGTTTTAATTGAAATTGGAGCTTTTTTAAATTGAAAAAAAAATCAGAACAGTTAACAGGAATTAATTTTTTTGTAAAGGTTGAGGAGTTTCAGAAAAATGAGAGTCGGGAATGGATCCATTCTGTATAGACATAAATTTTCATTTTAATGGTGTTAAGGATCTGGCTGCAAAGAAGCTGAGAGTTTGAGCTGTGGCTAGAAGAAACACACTCTGAGGAAAAACTTGTATGTCTTCTTTAGAGTTTATTTAAACTTCTCTTATTTCAGAAGTAATTTTACCTCATGCTGAAGATCCTTTATCCACATTAGAGTGCAGATATATTCCTCCTCCACCACCTTTTTGATGAATTTCAAATTCAAATAACTTAATGGCTAACAGCCTGCAATTGTTCTTTATATTAATAGAAATACATGGCATCTTTTGAAGTTCAGGTAGTAATTCAGTTCTTAAAATTCTTCTGCTGTTTCTAAATTATTTGAGCAGGGATGTCATAGTTTTTGATGCATCATCATAACCCATGTTCAGCTCCATTCTCTTATTTAGCTGGAAGCAATTGTTATATGCCTAGGAATCAAATTAAATGTCGTGCTAAAGTGAACCACTGAGTTGTCAATTTCATTTATTCTGGACCACAGGTTCAAGGTATTAATTTCATCATGTGTCCACCTCAGAAAATTAATGAGAATGATTGTGAGAAAACAGCCGTTCAACTTAAAAACATTCAGGGGAAAACTTTTTTGCGCTAGAAAGTAAGCGGCTTTAAAGATTATCCTGAGCTCTTCAATACTTTCCAAATTTCAGTTCATTAAAAGCTGTACAAATCAGTAGTGTGGGAAATTTTAGTACTGAATAAAACAAAACAGAAGCCCATACATAATTTCAAATAATCTAGAAACATTAGATAAAGGGAAAGAACTTTTGCAATGAGGTGCGGTTCCGCAAATCACTGGTTGATAGACTACTTCTGACATAAAAGCTCCCTTCCACTGCAGATGGTGATATGCTACCATTCCAAGAATGCCTTGATTCTCCCACTGTAGTTATTAAGTAAGTCAAAGTGACTTAACCAAAATGAGTCACTGTTGCTAGAATTGAAGGGGAAGGGGGTTTGCTTATTTCATCAGCTAATATTGAAGGGAACATTTGCAATTACTACTTGGACTGAGTGTGAAAATTTCTTCAGTCTGATTATCTTTTATGACAATGAAGAACTATGTTATTCAGACTTTCCTGCCCACAGCCATCTCAGTCATACAAGCAATGGGGGGCAGCTACACCATGTTGCAGCATCTTACAAACTGGTCTTACAAACATGAGCCAAAACCTGATTATGTTTTCCCGAACCGTACACAAGAAACCCAAAGAATTATATATGATCACCAGGAGTGTATTAACGATGAGATAAAATGATAGGAAGATGATCTAGGCTATTCATTGACAATTTGCAAACACAAAAAGGAGCTAATCTGCAGTCATTCTAAACAGTCCATCCAAATTTGAGCTCAGAATAGTAGTATTTCTTAAATACAGTGTGCAGCTACTTGGTAAGGCAAAACCCGTGTTTCTCTGATTATACCATTGTGGGCAGGCAAGACAGCATAGCAATAGTACTTAAAGAATATTTCTTTCCCTTTAAGGAGAGAAAATGTTCCCAGTAAAGGAATATCTTCACCTTATTGGCTCTGTATCCATTTCTTGTAACCAGACGAATACTCCAAAAGTCAAAGAAGAAACATGCATGTTTTAGTACAATAATTCATTATAAAATATAAAAAAGAGATGCTTAGGTTTTTTTCTTTTGTTTTGTTTGGGTTTTTTTAGGGTAAAAGAAGCCAACTAGTTTTTAAATCAAAACTGGAAGAGGGAAATCTTTTTTCACGAAAGAAAAAAGCCAGAGGGTAAAATCAACAGGATTAATACTGATGCAGATATGGCAAAAGCAGACAGACAGGCAGGGACAAGATTGCATCCAACCTCCAAAACACATGTAAAGTTGGAGCTAAAATGTCATATGCATATGCAATTTATATGCAAAAATCTTTTACATAAAGCTACTAACTGCCAAGTCTTCTTTCACAACTTTTTTGAGGCTTGCAGTAACTCTGGGATTTTATATTCTTCCTCTATCACCTTACCAAAGACACGACTCTCTGTGAAGAACACAGAAACTTTCTTAAGGCCACGGTATTAAATTCTTCCTTACACTGCTGGGCTGGTGGCTCAGCAGGAAGACCTATTTTTTGCTTGTGTTCAAGCAACTTTCCTGGCAGTTATTGCCTGCAACAGACTGTAGGGAAGTTGCCAACATTTAGAAGCTCTGATGATGTGAGCCAACCTTAGGCTAATAATTTTTTTATCTCAATATAAGTGGAAGAATTACATAAAAATAGACAATTTTTAACAGTATGGTATTCTGTTATGAGAGAAGGCTAAATAACACGGGTGCCATATGAACATCTTTCTCCTTTCTACAGCACCTAACTTTAGCATAGTCCATATGTCTATTTGTCTGATAGCTGAAATTATTGAAATAACATGAAGTTACAAAAGAGTTCTAAAGCTCAGTGCCTCCAAACCTTTCAAGGTGAAACACCTATCAGTTGAAAACCTTTTATTTGCATAAACCTTAAAAGCAAAACCAATTAACAAGCGCACTAGAATATTACGTGGGAAACCCAAACACATTTTTAAGAGTCCAGAAATCAGGAAGAATAGAGTTATCAGGCATTTACTATACTGTTATGCCTCTATCTTGATATATGCAAGGAGCTTCTGCAATCAGCTCTTAAGAATTTGTAGGATGACAGCGTAGGCTGGAGAAGCAAGCCCCCAGAAAATTCAGCCTGCACACAAAAGTGAGTCAGAGGCCAGCACTAGGGATGGCGTATGGAGGAATTGGAAATAAGTACTTAGTTCCTAAGTAATTTTAAACTCAGTCAGAGCAGTGTCCTTCAGACAGGGAAGATGAGCAAAGCCACCAGAATGAGACAAGCAAGCAATGGTTTTACAAACATCTTGCTTTCACTTCTTGTCTCTGTGGCTATTGTACATTGTCAGACTGTTTAGCGAGTGCACATGAGCATTGCCAGAGCAGAGGCTCTGACATCTCTGCTCCCAGCAAACAGTTTAAATGCTGGCTTTAAATTCCTTAACAGATTCCAGACCATCATCTTTTTTAATTAAATGCAAAAAATCTATGTTAATGCAACATTAATGTTGAGATTGTCATTGGACAGATGTCAAGAAATTCAAAGTTATGGTTCCCACAGTAACGATAATTTAGCATCCCCCTCCCCCACTTCCACAACCACCCTTATGAAACATATTGAGCTCAAATTGTACAACAGGCACCAAAGTGAAGGGAAACAGTGAGAGGTAGAAATTGCTCACAGTGCCTCTTGGACTTGCTGCAGGTAGGGTGGACTTTGCCTCAGTGCCCTTTCTGGAGACAAAAGTTCTGCTTGTGGCAACACCGAGACTGAACAACCCTTACCTAAAAAGAGGCACAGACTGACACTGACTAAGCTTTTGTGTTGCAGGGGTCAACGGGGAACTGATTCCATGCCCTTCAGTGGTGTATCCACCAGCATGATCTGACCTAACACATGCCAGCTGTAGACTGTAGTTAGAAAAATTACCTCTATTGTCCCTGTGTGATTATTAAGCCAAATGCTGAAAGGAAACAGCTCACACCACAACACAGCTAGAAATGCAAACATATCTCCATAGGTACCACAGTCAATACTGCACTACAGAACGGTCCTTTATTCATCCCAGGATGTAGTACATTTTATCACTGTGCACCAAAATGAACATTGAAACAATAATTTCCAGTGAGAGATCATTTTTCACAGCCCAGCTTTTCAGACCCTGATCTCTCAGACTTCACATGTAAAGGAAATCTACAAATTGTGTCTATAAACAAGAGCTTGGGAAAAAAAAATATAACATGATACCATCTAAAAATCATGAGCGTAGTAGTACTAAACATTTTCTGACATTTTTAAATTTTTCTTATATGCCATTCCAACTAACTACTGCAATCTGATACATTAAAAAACAAAAATTCAGTTCATCCAACTATTGCATTACCTCTCTCTTACTAGTATCTCCCAATGTTCCACAGGTCCCAGCTACCTTTCTTTCAAATTGTCTAATCAGAGTTAATCTAATTAAGTTAGCCAAACAGTTATCCTAAATATGTACTTTCAGTTTACTGCGTATCTTTCAGACCTGTAAAAGCACTTACAGTCAAGAAAGCATTTCTATCTTTCCAACTATTTCAGTATTCCTACACCTCTCCCTCCAAACTATTTGTAGGTATTTTGGGGGACTGTTACAACTACAACACTTTTGTCCTTTTGTGCCTGCCTTCTTTGAAGATCTGGAGTCTTTGGACGATTCAAATCCAGTGAATTACTTCAATCCAGCATTAAAATGGTTACTGCATCCTGCATAGCCAAGTCCCTATCTGAATGGAAGTGGTAGAACACCATGAAGGGAAAAAAAAAAAGACAAACCAAACTTTTATTACTGATGCTGCCTGACCATGTAAGTCAGTGTTGCAGCTGAGTAGAATTTGGATGCTTTTTGTCATTTTGCAAAGCAAAAGGACCAATGCTGTTGGTGAACATGATGGGAAGATTGACTGCATTAACCTTTCCTTATATATCACTGTCATCCAGGGCTGGCTCAGCCTGTGCCCAGCTAAATGCAGACCAACATTTGTTTTCACCAGGTTTAAGACCGACATGGAAGAGAAAGTACACTTACAACGGACTGTAACAATTATTTACAACTGCTCTCCGTGTGTCTTATAATGCCCATTTTGTTAGTCTGGGCTTTAGGAAGCTTGCTCAAATCTTTCACAATGGGTGCTTTCCCTAAGAAGCATGTGACTTGCATATGGAATGGGAGGAGAAGGTGACAGAGAGAGAGAGGAGAAGGAAATCATATCCTGTAGGATGACCATCAAGTGATTTAAGTCTATACATATGACTGCAATTTTGCCTTTGAACGATGAATCAAGCAATGCTACCGACACACACTCTTTCCTGTCAGACACTTCTTTTAGTCTCAAGCCTGTTGACGGCTTAAAAGTTATATTATATCTTCTCCAGTGTTAGTGCAGCAGTTTCCCATTTGATTTCATATTCAGTTCATATTTGTGGAAGCAGGAGGGGCTTTTTACTTTACTTGATAAATAGTAACATCTGGCTTTGTGATGAGCCATCACCAGCATGTTTAAAGAGCTGCTGATGCTTCAGGGAAAACTTGGTAAAACATTTTATTTAGAGGCAATTCTAGTTATTTATTCTATTTTCTGCATTCCTCATCCTCTACTTTATACTAGGGACATTTGCATGAAAAATGACTGCAGGTCCTGAAGAGTTCATCTTCGCATAACATTTTTTCATGTGATGTCCTAGTCACTAACCATGTTTGTGTCACAGCAATCATATCTATAGCAGCCACTTATGATGTCATTGAAAATTAGGCTTTCAGGGAAGTGTAATGAGTAGGGCATATGGTACTAAAGGGCCAGATTCCATATTGCACTTCAGCAGCTTAAATTTGTTAGAAGCCTATAGCAGAGAACAGAATTGTGCAATTGCTTTTCTATAACCACACAGAGGACTTGACCTTTTCTTTTGATTTCAGAGATACAATGACCTAAACATTCCTGAAAATCAGAATATTTATATAACTGCTTTAACCTGTCTGCATAGATACTTTCAGCAAATGAAAAAAATGAATAGGCAGTTTCAAAATCACTTTTTTGCACATTCTCATGGGAAGCTTCTTCCCTTGAAGTAGCAGCAGGTCAAATATAGCCAGAGGTGTAGACACTGTACAAGCGAGGTTTTCCAAAAGCCAAAACAATTTTTTTTTACTCTTATATGAATCCTTTAGGCTTTGTGCAGTTTTGTGCTCAATATCTGTAAGCAAATAAGTATTCCCTGTTTCTTAAGCATATGTTCTGTGGCTTAGCCATGACTGGAATTCATAAATAATTAGCAGGAACAAAATATAATGATGGAGATCTGGCCCAGGCTTTAGAATGGTGATTTATTTATTTACGGTCTGTAAGTACTAAAACATTCTTATTTCATGCATAAAGCAAAGTGAAGCAAAACTCTGCTTCTTCATGATGTTAAGTCCATGCTTCAACCATCAAAAGGGTGCAGAGCATGAACTCTTCTCTTAGGTCACTGCTAGAGAACATCAGTTACGGGAAGTTTACTTTTAGGGATTGCATTAGCATACCCAGAGATACAAGGGCAGACAAACTAAGGTTCTTAATGGTGAAAGAACTAAGTTATGAACTTTTAGGTATTTCCCAGGAAATGCTGCAGGGACAGAAAAGCTGTTTACTAGTCCTGCACTCTGTGCAGTCATTCCTCATTTGGTCATTCCACAGGGTACAGACCCTGTGCTGACAACAGTAGGTGCAATTGTTGCCTGACTCTTACGTTCTACAGCCTCACCCAGAGCAAGAAAACACAACTTCTGCCATGGTACAGCACTCTTGTCACCATTCTCCTAGAAGCAAATACTACTGCAGATGAGCTTTGCCTGTAGTTTCGTATATATTGCAGCACTTTTTCTCTCTGCTCCCAACTATGCCGTCTGGAAATGCCCATTTATGCACTTATATATGTAACTATAATGTGCAAAATCTTGGAATTGAAAAGAAGGTAAATAGTGTATCTTTATGCTATGTTACATTTTCTAGAAGTGCAATTGAACTATCAATCATTCCATTCTGGCTGCATTGATCGGTAATTTTCATTTTGCAATTTCAAATAAAGCTTCTCTACAGAGCAGCAACGGCAGCACTTTCCAGCCTGTAACTTCAGTTCATTTTAGTTTCATGACTTAAAGATTTTCTCTCCTCATCATTCTTGCACATTTTTTAAGTGGTAATTCCACTTTTCCAATTAGATTACTGGAACATGCCAAATAAACAGGCACCTTTTCATAGAGCCACAACATCCAACTAATGAGCGAAGTCAGAGAAAATAACAGCTTGGGCTCAGTCCCGACAGTCCCATTGTAGCTCCAGTATCTAGAATGTGGGACTTTACATACACACATCCAGAGAGAGAGAGAGAGGAGAGAGACAGAGAGTATATGTATTTGTAGAGATAGAGATATGTATGTATAGAAAGACACATTAAAAACAAAAACAAACCTTAAATAGACATCACTAATGAGAGTGATTGTTCAATTTACATTAATTTTCAAGAAAAAGGACATGTGATAGAATAAAAATGTTAGGGAAATAAGATCAGGAATGGAAAAGGAAAAAACAAAGTACTGTAAGTGGCTGAAGCCAGAAGTCAGGCATGTTTACACCCCAGTTCACTATATACCCCTAGGCAAGTCACTTCTCCCTGTCCCTCAGTTCGTTCAGCAGTAAAATGGGGGTCATAACCGTGTAATCCAACAGCTTGTTGCAATGACATGCAAAATCATTGCTCTTTCAGAAGTGTTGAGCTCTCCTAATGAAAGGCTCCTTTGAGATACAAAGAATTCATAGTCAAAATTTATTGAAGTAGGAGTAAGTCTTATTTGGTTTCTTCTGACCAATAGCTTTCTGTGATAGCAGGTTTGTTTTAGAGATAAAAGCATAAAATTCTTACATAACTCACTAGAGGTCTGACTGAAGGAGACGGGTCAAGAGTGACATTGTCAGAGGCAGTATTCTGCTTTTAAAACTTATTTCTATTATATCTAAATACCAAGTACCAAAATACTTAAGGTACATTAGAAGTATTTAAAAGAAAGAGGCTTCAGAGAAGCTTTACAAATGAAAAATTGAGAAACCAAGACGCTATCACCTAAAAGCACCATGAATCCTACCATGTTACTAAATTAATTTTAATACATATGCAACATTTTACGTATTATTTATATGACATTAGCACTCTGGCATGTGAGTATGATTCAGGCCATGCAAGACTGTGTGCTGTTCTTAACTTAGAGGGTGAAGAAAACGTTGCTGAAAAGACATATTTGAGGTGGACAAAGGAAGAGGCAAGGCACAGAGGGAGCTGGAATGACTCCTGACTCATCACACCACAGCAGAAGTCAGGCAGTTTAGTTTTCCAACCCATCTGGTTGGTAGGCCGTACATACACTTTTGCACACCCTTTAAGAATGTGCTCTGACAATAAGAATGTGCCCTTTTGTACCCATTTTTGAAACATATTCTCAAAATAAAAAGTTCCATTCTAAAAATACCTATCCCTCCCTAAAAAGAAAAAAAAGTACAAGCTATACATTTATGGAAAAAGAGCAGTCCAGACAGAAATCATCAGCTTACATATTTAGTAAAACCTGAATTAATACAGGGGCTATTTTCACAAAAGGAAATTCATTTTTTCACAAAGCAAATTCACAGAAACACATGATAAATCTTGTCCTTTGAGGACGAAGTTCAGCAGCTGATGACAAGGGAGACGATGTGCCTTTTAGGAGGGTGGCAGCCTCAGCAGGGATATTAGAGCAAAGTTTTTCCACTGAAGCAAGGGAGCAAAGGATCAGAGCTCCATTCCCAACTCCACCACGTGCCTTTCTGGTGACTTTGGTCCATCACTTCTTGAGACTCACCACTCTCTTCCCAGCCTTTCATCTAGACAGGATATATCTTCCATAGGGTTTGGGAGTACTGGAATTCCCAACATCAATTTGATGCCACTACCATGATTCACTACCAGGGTATGTGATGAGGAGAAACAGCATCTAGAGATAGACTTCAAGTCACTAACAAATGGATTGATCCCCATACACATTTGTACAGCCCTAGCCACTTACACACATATTTTTCTTTCCAACCTGCTTCAAGAGGTGATGCACATATTATTTTGCCTGCATAGCAAGAAATACTAAATACAAACAGCCATACAAAAGAAGCTGCAATGGAACAGATATGAGAAAAAGATGAGTTACAGGGATTATCACTGCATATGCACAAACACACGCACAAAAAGATTTGGCTTCATTAATAGTGGCTGAATTGGTAATTTTCAAGTTATAGGATTTATCCTCCTGCCAGCTTATATAAAAATGTGTCTGGCACATATGTTTGAATAAATGCTAGCTCACTGCCTAGGTCAGTTGTTGTGTGACATTAGGGAGGGGTGGCCAAAGCCCCAGCCTACACTGGGGCTCTCTCCTTACACTGTGCACAGCATCCCTGAACAGAGATGTACCACTGAGTCCATGACAGCAAAAATGTTCCAAGGATGTAATAACATTTGATAGAAGATGACAATAGGATTCCGGGAGCATAAGAGTCTCCATTTCTCCTCCTCCTCAAGGACTTGCCACTAAGCTGTGTGGAAGCGGACGACACTAAGCTGGGTGGAAGTGTCGATCTGCTGGAGGGTCGGGAGGCTCTGCAAAGGGATCTGAACAGGCTGGACCGCTGGGCAGAGTCCAATGGCATGAGGTTTAACAAGGCCAAATGCCGGGTCCTGCACTTGGGGCACAACAACCCTATGCAGTGCTACAGACTGGGAGAAGTCTGTCTAGAAAGCTGCCTGGAGGAGAGGGACCTGGGGGTGTTGGTTGACAGCCGACTGAATATGAGCCAGCAGTGTGCCCAGGTGGCCAAGAAGGCCAATGGCATCTTGGCTTGTATCAGAAACGGCGTGACCAGCAGGTCCAGGGAGGTTATCCTCCCTCTGTACTCGGCACTGGTGAGACCGCTCCTCGAATCCTGTGTTCAGTTCTGGGCCCCTCACCATAAGAAGGATGTTGAGGCTCTGGAGCGAGTCCAGAGAAGAGCAACAAAGCTGGTGAAAGGGCTGGAGAACAGGCCTTATGAGGAACAGCTGAGAGAGCTGGGGTTGTTTAGCCTGGAGAAGAGGAGGCTGAGGGGTGACCTCATTGCTCTCTACAACTACCTGAAAGGACGTTGTAGAGAGGAGGATGCTGGCCTCTTCTCCCAAGTGACAGGGGACAGGACAAGAGGGAATGGCCTCAAGCTCCGCCAGGGGAGGTTTAGGCTAGACGTTAGGAAAAAATTCTTTACAGAAAGGGTCATTGGGCACTGGAACAGGCTGCCCAGGGAGGTGGTTGAGTCACCTTCCCTGGAGGTGTTTAAGGCACGGGTGGACGAGGTGCTGAGGGATGTGGTTTAGTGTTTGATAGGAATGGTTGGACTCGATGATCCGGTGGGTCTCTTCCAACCTGGTTATTCTGTGATTCTGTGATTCTGTGACTTCCCATGTCTCAGAAAGTCTGATATGATTTTGAACAGGGGACTTCAGCCATGGGCAATGCTGCAGGCCAAGCTACGTATCAGTCCTCTTGCTATGCTTTGAGCATTAGAGGACACTACAAAACTCCCTCCCTGAATCTGGTGGCTCACTATCCTTGATCACTATCCATTCCTCTCCTTTCCCCAAACTCTTTGACTCCTCTTTTTCCTTGCTAAAGACACTGCTCGGCAGCAATCCGATGAACCCATAGCATATATGTTATGCAAGTGAAGTATGGCCCAGGGGTCAGCAAACGATGGCAGCCTAGTTCACTGCAGGCAGGATCAGATGTTGTAGAGGTAGCAGGGGTTCTGAGCAGGAATGTAACACTGCAGGTCAGCCTGGAGGGTTCCTGTGCCACTGGCAGACCTTGCACACGAGCTGCAAGCTGAAAACCAGCAGGTACAAACCCCCTGCCTTCCTGTAAGAAACTGTCACCTACCATTGAAGTTTTCCTCAAAGTGATAGCATACTGCTATTAACCCACATTAAAAAGTAAGATAATAGACTTATAGGAGTTTAAACTATTATTGTTACAAGAAACAGGAATAAGATAGCACACCTTTACACCACAGCAGGAGTTTCCTTACAGTCACACTGCATGGGAGGAGGTCAGAACAAGTCATTCAATTCCTTCGAAGATGCTAAGAGGAAAGTTTTAACTTTAATAGTAGTGTCAGCACCTCCTGCCTTGCCACTAATGTGAGGGACAATGCCTGTAGGACAGAGATCTCATCACTTCTCCTACAGGGTGCATCAGGATTGCTAGGGGGTCATGGACCAGACTGGAGAACATGTTATCCCCTGCCACAGCTGAGGCAGTGGCAGCTGGCAAGTATGGAGGGGCATTGGCCAAGCCTGAGTCAATCCTTTGTGCCACTGTTGTCACCGAGAACTGATGATCGCAAACAACATCCCACTACGAGACCAAGCAAGAAACAACCTTTTCTGGCTGTGCTTGCTGGCTGCTGTGGCTTCAGTCCAGCATTTTAACTGAAGAGCTTCTGCTCCAGGCTCTGTGTTCTGACCTCAGCCTTTCAACAGGCAATAGCAGATACCCAAGGTAAGAGATCAGACACCTGACCCATTTTATGGGGTTTTTCTATTGCATACTTGACCTATATGGGTTTAAATGGAAGATCAAAGTACCTGAGACCATATGGAAAATGCTATTTATTCCCATTAAAGCTTTACTGCATCACTCCTGGCTACAGAAGATGAGTCCAGTTGAGGGCTAAATCCTACCCACTTCTTTCTTTCAAAATTTGGCTTACCCAAAGGTAGACAAATACGATTAGTGGCTTGTATGAACCACATGGATTCTCAAGGATTTCAGTGCAAAAATTCACTCAGTTTGGCCATAGCTAGCAGTATCCAATGGACAAAATTTACTATTTGCCCCAGCTGAAACAAGAATATTTACTTACTTAACACACAGAAAAACTGAAGATATGGAGAATCTGAGTAGGTTTGTAGGCTTTAGCACAATTCACTGAAAGAATTTGAGGAAACCAGTTCCTCTGCTACTAATACTTTTAATGACAAGACTACATACATTCATCACTATTTTTAATCTAAACTTTGACATCTATGAAATATTGAAATAAACTGAGCCAAGCAACAAATAAAATATGCCCAGAGCCACAAATGGGCCTTTTTTGTTTGTTTTCCAGATTTTTTCCCCCATTTCCCATCTCTGCAGTGTCTGCCTGCAATGATTAAGTTGACAAATTAGGTTCTGACTACTAATTAAATTGAAAATAGCAGATACACTGTGACAGTGATCTCTCTCTCCCTCATATATCACCAGTAACAGCACTGCATGTTGCTTTCCCTTCTCAGCTACCTCCAACACCAGTGGCACAAAACACAGCAGTTGACCTGTGCTGTGGTGGGAGGGAGGTATTAGTGAGTGTCTCCTCCTGCATATCAAGAGAGGTGAGAAGGAGAGATTAGATGCAGCTATCAAGCCTGGAATCATCACTGTGCTGGTGCAAGCATTGAGGAAACATTGACTTTAACTTGTCCTGTTTCAGCATGGCAGAGATTGGTTTGCCTTCTGGAACACACCTCAGCTCTGCTGACAGGGGATCAGTGTAGCACTATATACATCTGTATAGGTTTATTTATCTCATGTCAGCCTCACAAACCTGCTCCTGACTTCCTGTGGATTCTAGCAGTTCCACTGTGAGCAATGGGTGGTCAGCACCAGAGGTAATAACACGGAATCCCTGTTACTCATTGGGATAGCTGTGTAGGGATCGTTTGTCTTTCAAGAGCACAAAGAAAGAAAGGTAAATCTGGGCTGCAGTCATCCCTGCTTCCACCACCTAACCTTTATGATGTTTTCTAGCAATTCTAGCCATTCCTCAAACTACCTACTGTCCTAACTATTCTTGTGTTGTGATGCTTTTTCTTCTCCCTTTGTACTATTCTTTTCATCTCCATAAACAGCAGAAATTTTAAAGTCACTTCAAATGCTCTGATTTTAAAGAAATACTTGATGAATATAAACTGTGAAAATTCTAATCCCAATAATCTCTGAAGTTTGTGACTTAAAGCCAAAGATAAATTTGTTCAATTGTTCTCATTGTACTTCCTGCTTTGTTGGGTTGGTTTGTGGATTGACTTTTAATATGCTGTACAGATGACTCTCACAGCCAAACCCAATACAAGTATTCAAGGTAAATATGTCAATGTAACTCAGCTTTTTAATTTTTTCCTCATTTGCGGTTAGTTCATTCAATATAATTATTAAGTATTCTTTTAAAGAATTGTCTTTCTGGCATATTTTTTCAGTTATATTGAACCATCCATAGACTTCTTTCCTCATGAGACAAAATATTTCAACAATGTTTTCCAGTATTTCTGAAAGAAAATTATAGCCAGACAAATCCTGCTTTGATGTTAGTAAATTGACAACAACACAACATAACAGAATAAGAAGCTGTTTTGAAAAAAACCCAACTATGTCTGATTGATTTTAATTTTTTGTTTTACATAATTTCCTTTTAGTTTTGGAAAATTTAAGGAGCAACTACCTTATTTTGTAGAACACAATTTATATTTATTTCTAGAAGGTCTATCTAACAGAAACCTTAAATGAAGCTTTGGAAGTATATAGGCATTCTTGACAAATCAAAGTGCAGAGTGGTACATAATCAGTCTGACTGCAAGCTCTTTTTCTTACTTTTAACTCTTACTTTTTCATTCAACATTCAACCAGAACCTCATACAACAGGACCTGTGGTGAGCATCCAAACCGCAACCACAATTGCCATCCTCATGAAAGCGTGTTTTCAGAAAATACCAATCAAAAGTCAGTTGATGAATTATTTGCCTGTTCCTCCCCTTCCTTTTCATTCTCACAAGAATGATGGACTCCTCTCACTGCAGAGAAACTTCTACTAATGTACAGGGTGGAAAGTTGAGAAGACAGCCTGACCCATCCATGGAAAGTTAGAGCAGTAACTATACTATTAAATGTCCCCAAAGTTCCTCAAACCTTTTTCCAACCAGTTTAGTTTATATAGAAATATATTTTGCTCTTTATTCACCCAACTTCAAGGTTATACTCAAACATGTACTGGAAGATAAAAGCTTTAAATAATGTACATTCTCTTATTGTCCTTTTCATTGAGATCACAGGTGCATGACCTCATCCCCTAGCACAAAAAGCTGTTGTCACGGAAACAGCTGAGAATGCCAACTTGACAACAACTGACATTCAAACCAGGAGGGAAACCTTGTCTCCTGTCCTCCCTCACCAAATCAGGACATTTCAGCAGGGGCCAAATCTGCAGTATTCCTTCCTTAGCAGTGCTGTGACGTACTCTGCTGTGAGGAGGAGGTGCAGTTGGATACAGCCCCATGTGCCACCTACTGCACCCCAAAAGCTTTCTTGGGGCTGTGTCAGTAGCATCTGACGCTACAATCTAATCAACTGAGCTAAAAGAATGTACTTTATTTTCAATGCTTAGCAAAACATGGCAGGGGAAGAGGAAGCCGCTTTTCTTAATAGAATCTCATACCAGATCTCTCACAGTGCCACTACTCTTTCTGCTTCTTCCAGAGTGCCAACGGATCACTGCTTTCCCAGAGGAAAATCATTTTAGCACTCTGCATTTCATTTTCCCACCTATAAAGGGGGAATAAAGATACCTATGGCAAGCCTCAGATAAAGAGCTTTGAGCAATCAGTATTGTAATCCATTTTTTTTTCTTATTCTGTTCCAAGCTGTATTGATACTTTTTGGTCATTATTCACCACCTAGCTCCTCTAAGTGAGTAATAAGTAGTCCAGGAAACAGGAGACAGACTTCTAGGCAAACAAGTCCAAAAAGTGGATGCACATTCCAGAAAGAAACAAATTCGAGCAAAAGGTCTCTTATTTATTTGTATTTTGTGCCCAGGAGATTTAATTGGAGATAATTATATAGCTGAAACATACCTGCAACTCCTTGCCTCCTCCATACCTAAGGATTGGAAAATATGTGAAATTGTGATACACAACTTCAAAGGAAAAAAGCATTTTTGTGTATACATATATATATATCTATAAATAAATAAATAAATAAATATCATAATGGTTGGGGGAAGGGAAACAAAATACACACAACCACATTTGCTTTCCTGTAGGCTTGTGCATATTCTCGTGCCTGAATGCTGTCTTGTGATCTCTACATAACCTTTGAAACACAAGTGCATATTTCACCCTTGCAGACTAGCACAACCATTTTTTTGTCATTCCAATTTCATTTCCAGTGTGGTGTGGACTGCGGGCTCAGCAGTCACTGGAGTCTGAAGTGACTCTTGGGACCTCCTCACTGTTCTATATGCAAATGGCCCTGCACCTGGGCAGCCGAGCGGGCTTGCCGACAGTTTAGTTATGCAAATCTGATTGATCGAGAGCATATTGCAGAAGAACACACGCAGGCCTGAGACACTGGCAGCTATATTTCACTGGCTAAATTCCCGAAGAAAAAAAGAAATTAAATGCCAAGCATTTTGATGCATATTCCTTTCAACCCCTGAAGTGCACTAGCATTTATTTCAGTATGTTTTCAACACTTTGCTTAAATAATCTTAATGTGATTTCTTCTGCAGTTGCTGAATTTATAGAAGTGTTTGTTTCCCCTGGTTTTTTTGGTTGTTTTTTTTTTTAAAAAAGCAACAAAAAAACCCCAAAACAAAGCCACAGAAAAACCCTGAGACAACAACAGAAAGTCTTACTACAATGTCACAAAACAATAGGTTTGTCAGTTTATTTGAAATAATTCTTTAAGCGAATGGAGTAAATGCAGTGTTAAAATATAATTAGGTCCTACAGTACAGAGGAGTGCAAAGAAACTGATGTACTAGCACAACTTGCCCAGACTTTATTCTTTCTGTAACAAAAGGAAAAACAAACAGTGGAAATGTAGATTACATACTGTCACCCAATGTCGAAAGCGCTTCTTTCTGTTTACCAAAAGGCAGGGAAGGAAAAGAAAAAAGAAGAGAGAAAATAAAAGAATCATCTGGGATCAGCTTAAAAGAATAAATTCATTTTATTTAACAAAAAAAAAGAAGAAAATAAAAGAAAAAAGACAAACCACCTATATGTGAGCACCAATATAGAACATGCTTCAGGCATCAAGTTAATCTCAGTTTATTGCATACAACTGATTTATCTTCGTTTATAAATGAGTGGTGAGCCCTGGTTCTAATATTTGCATTTCTGTAGTTGTGTTTATGTACTTTAATGCCTTGGGGAGCCATTTATGGTGTTGAAAGAACGTGAGTTTTATTTTCTTTTCCCCCTATTTTTTCAACAGCAGATACAGACTATTACAATGTTTGGGCACTGGTGAAGCCACTGGAAGAGACATGAAATTAGTCTTTGGAATCGCTCATCTTGTCCAAGTTACTTTTTAATAGAGATTTTCAACAACAATAGCGCTAATCAGTATGAGTTCACGATATAATTTGTTATTGATTTGAGGTTGGGGGTTTTGTTTGTTTGTTTAAAACAGTCTCCTCCTGGGCATGTTTGAGGGTTGATAGTTCCAGTGCTAAGGACTTACAGTTGCACAGATCCCACAGCAGGGAAGAGAGAAACTGTCTTAGATGGTATGCATGAAATGACTAATGCAGCAGAGTCTGATCTCAGTTGGAGCCATAAAGCATTCCATAATACAAATTGTTATAACAGGCCACAAGACAAACACCTATTAGTCTGGTCCTACAGAATATGAATTCACAGAAACTCTCACAATAAAATACGCTTCCATTGTGAAGTGCATAAAGTGCATAAAGTTCCATACTTGAGAACATTTTTTACATAAACAGCAATTAAAATATGTATCATCAGGCTTAACTTGAAAGGAAAAAAGTATTTGATTTTTAATCTCAGTGTTAAATTTGTCATAATCTCAAGAGGACTGTGCACAGAACAAAATTACTCAGTAACAGAGAATTGTCCAAACCCACTCTTAGAAACCCCCCTGAGAAATACAGTTAGACTTTCTAGAAAGAAGCTGAAGTTATCTAAAAGACTTTAAAAGCAAAGCAACCCTGCTGTAGCAATGTTAGAGCCCAACTTATTGAATAGAAAACATTTCCCTGAACGTTAAGTTGTATTGCCTTTGGCACAGATTCTTCAGCTGTAAATTTGTCCAAGAAATGACTTACAGTACACATCAGAGAAGTAATGAAGGAAAGAGGTTTAGATGGGCACTTTGCAGCTGACGGAGAGCTGTTATTGAGCCTTGTCTGCTGTATTTAGCAAAAGGGAAAAAAATCACAGAGAGAACATCTTTGTCTGTCCCCAACCCCTGCTACCCTCTCTTTAAAAAGAGTAAATAAAGAATTAAATAATAGGAAAAAATAGCCATCTGACAAGCAAAGCCTAGCCAGAGGGTCAAAAATGAAGATCCTGGGAAAGGTCAAGTTTAATCTCTACCCACGATGCCCTAGTGCATCCCTCACAACAGCTGACTAACAAAAGGGGCTCAGCACTGTGACTGACAGAATTCTTAATTGTATCCACTCATTCATGACAATTTGATTAAAATATTATGCCAAAGTCTCACCCCCTGTTTGCTTCGATCCTCCAAATCTAATTTTGAATTTTCAGAAAGGAGATTACCTCCACAAGCATGACTGGGATGCTATTAACTTCTACTTAATCTTTATTACTGATGTGAATTTAACATATGTATGGCTTCGTCTCGCTCCTGTTGTTTTCTCTCTAAAGTAACATCTAAGCAATATACAAGTGGCGGACATTAATTTTCACTTTGATATTCTGTCATACCAAAGCTCATACTTTCATATGAAAACTTAAAGATGTACTGTCTTAATACCATGGCAAAATTAGACTGCATCAAAAAAAAAAAAAAAACCCACACCAAAAAAACTCCAAACACACACTAGCTCCCTCCAGTCCTCATCAGGGAAAAGAACAAAAACACGCTGAATTGAGTTCAAAGTATTATAACTTTTCACTGTTATCTATCTATCTCCATCTATATCCCCTTCATTAGAGGAACTGATCCCAGGCCTGACAAGAACTAGGTAAATTCTAGTTAATGTCAATAATACAATTCAGAAGAAGTTAAGCAGGCAGTTAAAATTTCTAATCAATTTGGATTATTTGCAAATTTATGGAACTAGTGATTGAATATAGCCATTGTTACCTGTGTCCTGATTTGCAAAAGATATTTGAATAATAGCTGTGATTTCTTTTTCAAAGATCCTTATTCTTCCACTCTTGTTTACCCTATAAGTAACACAGAGCAAGTGAGAATATATTTTTTGTTTTTATTAAAAAATATACATTTTATTCACCTAATTTAATTTAATAATTTAATTATTAATATTAAAATTTAATATATTTCATTATAAATATCATAAATTAACATCATCAGCTGCAATTGGTTTGCAAGTGTATTCATAAACATATTGAACTACTACTAATAAAACAGATTGGGTTGGAAAAAAATCCATCAAAAATGTTATTTTATTTCCTTTACTCTCCTCCAGAGGAAAAAAATAATGTCTTTCATTCCCTTTTTTGTAAAATCTTTTTCAGCATTTCTGTCCATATCTGCTAATTGTTATTGTAAGAAGAGAACCAATAAATTAATCTCCCTAAAATTTCAGACTATAACTTCCTAATTTGCCTCTCTAACTGCTGCTTTAATCAGCAGGAGAGCATTTGGATTTGATTCAGATTTGGCGGGGATATCACCTACAATCATTTAACATGCATGCCAGTCACAAGGCTTTGTACAACTACCTAAAGTCTCTCAAATCCCATACTACTTAGACGATGAACGATAGACTGACATCTAGAAGCAACCACTGGAAGGGGTTTCTCAAAATCCTTTTCCACATTGCATAGCCCATCTTGTTCAAATAATTATTTGAAGTACTGTTCAGAATTCGGTTTTCTCGAGACAAGAAAAATAATCTGTATCTCTGTATTGAAGCGTTTCTCAACAGCTCCCTAAACCCAAAATTATGGCTGCCCTCACAGTATTCAAGACAATTCTTCCACCTCCGTATAGAGGTACCTGTACATATTTTCTCCAACCTCTTCTTTCCGGTTTTAGCTCTTTAGTGACACCCAGGAACCTGAGGTTAGGAGAACAGCAGCACCGTAAAGAGCTTCCATACCCTGCAACAACCTTTAAGATTTCCAGATTATTCCCACTGCAGCTGCAGAAGTGCAAAAATTGCCTGAAGTCAAAACACAACTGTGGTGATGACACTAACGAACACTAAAAATCTCACTGGCCCATCCCAGAGAAATCCCTCCTTGAACAAATCTCATCATATTTTACATGATCAAGACATACGGGATCATATCACAGGAACTAAAAGAAAGATGCAATAGATTTCCTAATCTCATCCTCAATGAGAACACTCGTCTGTGACTCCAAATCTCACAATTTTTTTAACCCTTAGTATGGCAGTACAGAATAGCAGCCCCCTGATGGCTTCCCAGTACCATTAGGAGCATTGGTGTAACATATCAAGTGCTTCATTCTCAGCTTTGCTACCGTCCAGTTACTCAAGGGTAGGTAAAACCTTCAAAAGGTGACTGAGAGCTCTGCTTCTCCTTTGCAAATGAACAGTAGAAAAACTTCTGCATTCCAAAAAAAAGTAAGCCAAAAAAACAGAACTTCTTGTTAGATGTGCAGAAAAGGAAAATATACATGTGTTTCATTCCCTGAGGATGCTATTTTCTGAGAGCATTTCTGATAATGCAGACCAGAAGTTGAGCAACAAAACTACATTGCAGGGGCAGGCTTTGCAGGACAGCTATAACAGACAGTAGCTTTGCTTTGTTTAATGTTACATTACTTTGCTTATACACAGACATCACTAAAGGTTCCTTTTTCTTTTGCCAGATTTTTAACAACTGCAAAACTCCACCAGTTTTACTAGCTGTCTGTCTCTCAGTTTCCAGTAAATCACTGCTGGAAGATGTGTACTAGCAGTGTAGGCAGAGGAACACAGGGATCTCTTCTATACCCCATAAGCAGAGGGACAATGGGCACACTTAATGACACCAACAAAATACTTCAGCTTGCTTTGACTCGCTCTCTCCAAGCAAATGCATCCCTGGCCTCCCATCATAGCCTTATCCACAGCATGCACAAGTTTTCTAGCACACAAAAGTCAGCATAGCAGTTCTTCAGTTGCCACAGTACCAAACTGTCTACAACTAAATTAGTTCCTAGGTTTGGACAAATGCGGTTGCACCAGGGCAGGGAGATAAACTCAGCAAGTCAGTTTCTGACAGTCTCAAGAATTCAGATGGGGGAGAAGAAAGACCTATTGTCATAAGGAAAGGGAAACTCTCACCACACATGGCCCTTGTGGAAAAAGAAACCCAAGTAAATATTCAGTAGCCAGCAACTGACTTAATATATTGCTTGCTCAACACACCCAAGCTCCCCACCAGGTATCTACACTGGACAGGTAGTGGTGAGAGAAGAAATAATCAGAAGGTTAATGGGAATGTAAATAAATAAATAAGGGATAGCGACTTTACATATTTAAGCCCTAAATAAGGAGGAAGAGCACCTTGAATACGCCAGGGTTTCAAAATTTCTACATGAGTAGTCCTAAATAGCCATGTCAGGACTTTTGAAAACTTATTTTCACCACAGAAAAACTGCACTCTTTCCAAACTGGAAGGGAACTTTACCTCTCTCTTTCCATCCCTAGAGGTTACATGCCCCTATAAGAAGACTCAGGTGTTAGATAGAGAGTTTACTTGGAACAAGAAACTAAAGCCCAAACAAACAACCTCCATCTCCCCACATATTTCTCTATATGACCATTCCTGGTGCAGAGGCAGGACCTTTTTCAGTTGTTTCTGTCTTCTTGAAGTAAAAGTCTAAGCAGTCATTATTTTTTTAACGTTGAACTGGGAGTTTTCAATTTGTTACTGTGGTATCCAAAGAACTGAAATCAAGCTATGGGGAAAGAGAACGGGACACCTCGCTATCACACCAAGCCCCAAAACAGATCTGATGGCTGCTTAGGAATTCAACCACCATTTGAATAAAAACCAACCTGCTTTCTGTTCAGGGTATGACAAATGGTTTACTGTCATTTCCAGTAGGAATTTTTTTCTTTTTTTTGCCAGTTCACAACTGCCTTCTATTGTCAATGCTGTGAATAGCCAACAATGATTTAAAGTAGCAGCCTCCTATCAGCATTGTTCTCCTGTTCAGAGGCACAGAGAACAAGAATACATCTATGTTTTCCATACAGCGTAGAAAAATGTAATTCTCTGTTTAGTGTCATATCAACAACTTGTGTCCCAATTCACTGCCATGGGCAATGAATGACAGACTGAGCTGCCCATCCTGACAATGTGACCAAGTTATCTGTGGTTGAGACTGCTATATCATTTTTCCCCTCCCCAAAAAATTGTTGCTGGAGAAATCTCCTATTTTTATTCCTTTATTTGTTTCTTTATCTACATACAAAGTACAGATAAAAAATGAAATTGAGTTCATTAAACAAGCTGCAAATAATGTCTTGATAGCACAGGAAATATTACATTCCCTCGCATTGCAGCATGTGTTCTCAATGGAGTACGGATTTCTTTATAATACTAATAAAAAATACCTGTAGTCCCCTTCTTTCAACAAAGGCTTCCCTCCACCCCAGCAATTCAGTAGAATATATCTTATTTTCTAGTATAAAAAGAAGCCTTTTTCCTCCTTTATAGGTAGCAGGCGCATCACAGTTAACAATAAGTATCTGAAGGGCGATTAACTCCAGGTACCATAGGCCTAGAAGTGGCAATAAAGAGGTAGCTTGGAGCTGTGCACTGAAAACAGCATTTATTCAAGGGAAGAGGAGAAATGAAACAAAACTTTGACAATGTTAGGAAAGAGGAAGAAGAATCAGGCTGCAGCAGCAATAGCGCAGGAAAGATTTACATGCTGTTAATGTACAGTGGCTGTATGTTATGTTCAGGACACTATTTAAATAAAAGCAGTGCTAGTCTGGTCGCCACGTTAGCCTTAACACATTGAATTTATGCTGCCTCTAAGGTAAAGAGCATCTTTTTATTGTAACATATACAGGAATTATAATGTGCTGAGTGCATTTTTGTTAGTATATTCTACCTTAAGCATAGCTTACTGTGGGTTTTTTTAGTTTATTTCTATTTTGTCCTCATACTTTGAGTGCTTTCGTTTGTTTGTAACTTCTTAACAATTATGTTATTTTTTTCTTTCCATTGCTTCAGAGTTAAAACTTCTCCAGCAGAGGAAAGAAGTAAATTTACACAGGAGACAAAAGAAAGTGGAGGTTTCAGCTTAACAGACAACTGGAATAGATGGAGTAGGGGTATTCAGGCTGCAGACTTGTGGCACAATTTTTCTTATCCTGCAACAGCTAACTTTATGTGAGTTGTGGACTGGTGCTGTGGAGAACAGAGACAACAGTGATGTCTCTGAACAGGCCTTTTGACACTCTGCCAGCAACAGTGTCATCTCTGTCTTGATCCTCCTTTGCTTCTTACATGGCCCTCCCAAAACTATCTGAGCTGCCAGGTAATGTTGGTCATAGGGGGATCTTAGCAGCTGGCTGTTTTGTGACAAATGACACAGAATCAACAATAGTACATGACCTTTATGGATTCTGGCTGTCTCTTAGACGTATGTGAAATATTCACAATGAAATACAAAACCTACTTGAAATTCAAGTTGCTCCTCAGACAATTACTATGGAATCAAAAGATCTAACTGCCCTGTATTGGTGAGATATTTATATTTCTACTGCCCCCATAAAGTTCCCTGCCTTGCGCATCATTATCGAAAATAAGAAGAAGACAGAGCTTTTTTAAGTACAAGCCATGTCCTAGATGACTGTCTGAAGTACAGATGAATGACAGTGAAAAAAGTAATCCCTCTGGTAGCAATATGATCTGGAGGAACAGTCTTGGAGCCAAGGTGTGAAACCCTTCAGACTCAGCCAAAATAAACCACTGGGGGGGGGGGCGGGGGAGGCAGGGCACAGGGAAAAGACGCATAGAATTCAGGCATTAGTTTAGAAAAGCAACTGCAGCATTTGCTACAAACTTGTGAACAAAGCACACTGAACCAACAATATATGGAAACCATAACATCCTTTCCTGCCCCCCAGAGCAAAAACGCTAATCAGGTTAGGCCCTTCTGAACATCTGTCATCCTGCACGGTGTATGGAAAAGGGTGAGTTTTAGATCAACAGACTCAAATTCTGTCAGATCGAGTATAAGGAATTCAGTGTCAAACTTCAAGATCCTCTTCTTTCATGTGTTATGTCCAATTTAATTGAGAATAGGTTTCCCTGCTCAAATTCCTTATACTGTCATTTAGCATCACACTCTGAGGGTAAGGTTCTGGGCATTAAAAGTCTGTTGCAGGGAAATTAACAATCATACTGGGTTTAAGACCTCTCCATGCACTTTAATATATCTGGTAGAACAACAGGGAAGATAACAATGAGACTGAAGTTCCATATTGGCAATTATAACTCAATGAGACTGTACTTTCTCTTATATAACTTGATAGTATGCCACTACAGAAAGCGGAGATTATGGGCCTGGGGCAGATGGATATTTTTATTTAAAAATCTAATCAGCAGCATGAGAAAGAAACAATTAAAAACTGTAAAGGATATCTGCCTCTTTAAGAGCAGAAGAAATGCCTTCTGCATGTCTTATGGCTGGGATGCAACCTGGACTGCAATCCAGGGGTTCCACACACTCCCTCATTTCCTTTTCTTCCAGCATTTAGGAAGATACCAAAGAATACACCTTTGCCTTCATTGCCAAAAATGTGATTTTATCACAAGACAATTAACATGCTTCAGCAAAATTTTCATGGAGGCATGGGACCGGTTTCTTACTTATTACACTACCTAGGCTAGATCAACACCATAGTCAGCATCTGTGGTTCCTCTTTCAATAAAAATTTCATTGGTTCGCTTGCAAAAGGATTTTGCAGGTGGAATTATTTTTTTCTAAAAAGATCTTGCTGTCTTTGCATCATAAACATAACCTATGTTTACATTGGCCCGTGAGCTCCAATACAGGCCTAAGAGCACTTTGGATGCTGTTGTTTCCTCATCGCAGCACTGAAATATCAACAGCTCCTGCAACAACTTAAACACTTACTCCCTTAAATACAGTAAGGGCTTTTATCCCAAATCAGGTTCCACCCATTGGACAGAGGTTTCAGGGTGCTTGGAGAAGTTGTAAAACTTTACACTAGAGTAGCAATCCTTTACAAATATGAAAAGCACTGATCTCTAAGGTAAAAAAATTATACTTTTAATTCCTCTCTAATTGTATTTTCTTTCTTTGCAAAAGGCGGATTGTTGTTGCCATATGCAGAATTCTGAAAACTTTCCATAGCTGATCATGTGCTACCCACAGGCCTATTTTTCCTTTTCTAATAAGGAAAGCAGTCCCTCACAACTACTTAGGGTTTTTTTCCCTAAAACCTTTCTATAAGGCTAAAAAAATACACTAATAAGCAAAAACCCCTACAGGTAAATCTCTTTTGAGAGTTCCTCACATCATCATAAAGAGTGTTTTTTTAAAGAGCAGATTACAGATTTAAATATATAAGAAACAGTTCTTGTAACATGTTTTGGTGGCCAGATTTTTAAAAAGTTGGTAGTTTAAAAGTCTTCAGAAAAGAAGCCCCAAAGTCTGGAAAGCCTGTGTTGCTGACAGACCTGAAAGATGCATAGTATTGAGTTTGGCAGGGAGAAGAATAGAGAGTTTCAGTCAGGTTATAGGTATGTTATATAAGGAAAAGACTTCTGATAGTGAAAGCAGCCTTAATCAGAAGACAAAAAAAGGCATCAAATCCCAGGCAAAATGTGTAGCTACATTGACAAAGCAAAAATATAATACAAATTTTGAAAGCAATTAAATATTGATGTATCTTGCCTCAGGGCAGGTTTTCTTATCACACATAATCCTTAAATCAGATTTAACCAGATAGTTTTGCTAAAAGATATTCTTTGGCTCAGAAATCATCCAAGAAACTTCTGCAACCAGTGCTGTGTGTGACCCATGCTATGTGGGATGTAAGACTAATTTGTTACAACAGTCCCTCCTAGACTTGCATTCATTAAGAATTTGGAATTATCACAGCAGCCATCCTCCTCCCTCCACCTGATAGCTATGAAATTATTTCTGTGGGAGAACAACATAACATAGAGTTGTAAGAGTTACCAAAAACTATTGTCAGGTCATAAAAATCTAGGAAAAAAGGTAAGGTCGTGAAGAATTTGCGTAGATAAAGCGACCGCTGGAGTGAAACACAGTGTTAAGAAAAATATTTTCTGATAAACTGATTCAAGAGCATACGAAGTTACTACACAAACACAAAGTCTGTGCTGATTATAATATGATCTGATTTAAAATATTCCTTGAGGTGAGGTTTTAATAATACTTAAAAAGGCCTGACAGCTCCCTGTCATGGTATGTCCATGTTACTAAGTTGTAAAAAGCAACTGCCTTGCTCATAAAAGAATCCAAACTGGGAAATACATGGTGGACAAAGCCCAGGAAAACAGCAGAAATTGGGGCTGAGCCTTCGTTTGATTACGTGTTAATATGTGCCCACTAAGAACCTGCATTAGCTTTGATGAGTCACATCTTCACCCAATTCATCTTCATCCCACTGAAACATAACGAAACAAATAACAGGCAAATGGAAGCTAAGCAAGGAGGAAGTAACACTGACAAGAGCATCACTAGGACAAATTTTCCAAGTCACTCCCAGAACTGAATACCAGAGCTGCAGTAAGTGAGAGACAAGATGATGATCTGTGAAAACCTTCTGTTGCTATGTCAAATGAATGTCGCAGGATCATTTCATGCCTGCATTCCAGCCAGTGTTCAGGGTTTTCTCCACCCTTCTCTGAGACAAATTCTGGGTTCCGCAACTGCCATCCTCCTCACCCATACATTATTTACATCTCCTCATTGGATCTTAGCCTGCTACTATTACACTATTATTTCTTTTCCAGGAACTTCATTGTAGTCATGGATTGATTTTTTTTTTTTTTTTTTGCACTCTACAGTTCAGTTCTCCATTCTTCTGTTGACTCTGTTGTTTCACACACTTTCCCATCTTGTTACTATGCTTCCTAGTCTTCTGTGATTCCTCCTTGCACTTGAGCTCTATATTGTACTTAAAAGTGATTTTGCTATCATCATCTTTTCTTAGGATCATTATGATAGTATTGCACCCCACTGTACTGGCTGCTCCAAAGAGACACAAACATGTGACTCCCTCATGTGATTCAAGGATAAATATAAAGCAGTAGAAGTCCGGGCCTTTTTGAAATCCTGTGTTAAAGGAAAAAGACAATTTCTGGGTGCTTTGCTGCTGCAGAGCAATAACTCCTCACTGCAGTACAATGTCTCAAGCTCACACACAGGGAGTTTTCTCACACATCTTTATTCTCTGCCTTACAGTTGCCAGGATGGTACAGAGCAAGATCTTGTGTACTGTTTATAACTCAGTTGGCAGGGGCAAGTCCAGTATTTACACTGTCAATGACTGCCAATAGTAATGACAGAGAAAGAAAGCTGAGGTGATGAAAGTTTAGCCAAAATTTCTGTACGTGGAATAGATAAACATCATATTTCTGAAGGCCAGCAACAAAATAATTGACACTAAAGGGACAAAACTAGGAAGATGGATGTAAGTCTTCAATAACAAGTAGACTGGCATGACCCTGGCAACACCAAGCTCCCTGCATCAGCTCTTTCTCCATCTTCCTGGATATCACCTATTTTAATAACACGTTTACTGATGAGAGTAAAGCTAATGTAGCATGAAGAGAAGGATGGGATAGAAGGCATCTTATTTGTCAATATACATCATCACTGTCACCCAGCTTTGGTAATAAGGTGCAATACGAACGGCAGTCTGATTTTCAAAAACACCATTCATTAACGTGTCTTCACTTTCATCTGGAAGTGCAAGAGAACAAATCTATTGAAAAACTTCATCACTGTTGCTTTTTTTCTCCCCTAACTTGTACATTTGTGTTCAATAATTTCATCCATTTGATTTGAACTTTAGAATATATTAGAATAAAAGATTTATGTAATAACATATCCAATTCTTATAATTCTACCATTATATTTATATTGTTGGATGCTTTCCTTATAGAACAGCTCATGCTAATGCATCTGCTTTTATTTTTACAGAAGGTATAAATTCTTCAGTTATAAAGGTTTGAAAATAAGTCCTTCCCAGAAAGCTTGAAAAAGAGAAGATGGACAGGACAATATTTTGCTTCATGTCTTGAGAGAAAAGGGATTTAATTCATGATTTTTGAAAATCTGAGGTCAGGAACAATTTTCAGATTGTTTTACTAAACCATAAAGTAATAATAATAATCAAAATCTTAGACAAATGTTATTCTATTGCTGCCACTGAAGAGAGATTTACATCTGTTTCCCAGGGATTATCAATTTAATAGTCTTTAATAACCTACAATTGTCAGAAAAGCATGTTTTATTCCTTCACTTCAACAATAGCTCAAAAGTGCCAAAAACATTTCCATTTATCTTCAGTCAGTGAAGTAGATGGCAAGACCAGAAGGATCTTTATCTAACAATAGCTCTGATGCCTTAAAATTGTCTTAAATATTTCAACAAAGAGATACGTCTCTGTATTTCCCTGGCTACCAGTGAGTTGCCAAAGGTCAATAACTTTAGCTTTAAAAACAGACTGATCTGTAAAGCTTTTCTTGCAGTTGAGAGATTCAGGCAGATTCATATAAACATATTTATGAAATAAGAGCAAGAGACTTCAGCCTGGCAGTTTGGAATGTAACACCATTCTGTATCTATATTATTTTTGGGATTAGAAACCATTAATTCCTAAAATTGTGCTGTGGAGCGTAAGTGGCAACAGCTGCAGCTATCTGTTTGCTGTCTTTCCACATGGGCTATTTTCTGAGCAAGATATGCATGAGGAACACAAATAAATGGGGTGCTTCCTCTTTAAACAAGGCCTGGCAAATGTAAAATAAAAACCTAAAAAGCATGAACCATTTTGGCCTTAAAATTATTAACCTAGGTGTTAATAAAAATGACATCTTAAGGTAAGTCCTTACACACTTCCTTTTCCTGTAATCCATTCTTCTTGCATGCACAAACTAATAAAATGCCTCTTCTTATTATGTCACTACTGTACATGAAACATTTCATGCATAAAATATTAATCCCAGACACAGGTCTTTGAGGGAATGATTGTGCCGGCTAAAGGAAGAGAGAGGTTTCTGAACATAGCTTCAATAATGCTTTGCAATCCCAAAGCAAAACTGCAACTATATTCAAGCCCATGGTTTTTCAATGGCGTAAAAAGTCAAATCTTTGGACAGCTTAACAGTGTGCACAAGCTGACCAAGAGAATCAGAATACAACACAACGTGTCCCATTCATGTTTGGCACATAAAGACAAAAAGAAAACCAAAACTCATACTTGGGTTTTCTTTGTCCTTTACTTTTCACAAAACTTAACTTGTTAAGGAACTTATTTCAAAGTGAATCTGGGAAAAGTACAAGCTTTGATTCCTGCCCACTGGGTGGAGGGCGGGGGCGGAATTAACCTGAATAAACTTAGCCTTTAAGCTTTCATAACAGTGTTATTGTTGAGAATTGTCACTGCTAACTTCACGAGTTCAGAATAGCACACTGTTAGTAAAAAAGGTACAATTATTTCTTACCATGATACTGAGTCAGAACATGGCTGATGTTTTACAGCAGTAGGACAATAACAGCTTCTTCAATTTAGTTCCGACCTCGGATCTACTGTTTGAGAAAGAGACTCATGAAAGTCTTCTGCCCTCTACAGAAAGGCCATCCTCCAAAGTTAATTACACAGGGCTTTGTCCAGAACACTTCTAAATGTCTTCCCTACTGGAACTTCATTTTCTTTTCTCACAAGAGTGTTTTATATTTTAAGAAGACTGAAAACTCTTATAAAGAAAATAGTAGTCCATCTGCAGTCAGTGGGATGGCTCACCTGCGTAAAGGGCTATAGCATTAAGTATAATAGAGTTCAACACAAGAAAATGTTTTTCAATAGTTATAACTTTGCTAGACTGCAATCATTCCTGATAATCCCTCTCTGGAGTATGCCAGGCAATTTTTCTCTTTTCTCATTGCCTACAATCTCCAAAACCTTCCAGATATTTATTTTACTCTTTCTCCTTTATAAGTGATTCTCCTCATCTTCCCCTTCCCATCTCTATTATTCTCTACTGATTGACCTCAGAGGTGATACACTACAGTCCCAGGATGGTTTGTGGTGTAGTAGTTGTGGTCTTACCTCTGGACTGTGAAGTGGTGTTTGCACACACAGGGCCACAAAAGACCACACAATAAACAGAAATTAAAGGCCGCTCTGTAATACAAATAAACTTGCATTGAGAAGAGGCATGAGCTGCTGGAACAAAAACGACCACTTGTGCATATGATTTCTTCAGTACTGGGTGGGAACAATGTCCAATTACAGGCTTTTCTTACAAAATAAATGAGAACTTCAATGGGGGTATCAACTAATTATCTCCTAGGAAAAGGGCTTTAATTTGACGTTAATAGGGCTAAAGGAATAGTTAGTACCATCATTTATGTATGAAATCGTGCTATAAGCCTTTCAGTATCAAAATGTTGAAAAGTGCTTAAATAGTACTCATGGTCCCGTACAGTAACCTTGCTACCTTTTCCCACTTGGAATGATGTACGGAAAATTGCCAAAGCTGCACCACAGGATTAATTACAGACTCATCACATAATTCTAAACCACAATACTTAGGCAGTTAAGCAAAAGCAGCTCTCTAATAGATTTAATCAACTGCTGGCTAAACCCTCAGACTAGTAGAAGTGACGTAAAAAGAGAGATCAATGAATTTGGGTAGTCTACAATGCCATTCACCAGGCTTTTTCCTTGGGGCAAAATAAAAGCAATGTCCTAGTACATGCATTCTTCAACAATATTCTAGATAAACTGTTCAAAAAGAATTGAAAAAAATATTTAAAAGTGACAGAAGTCATGCTTATTTTATATTAAAGGCTGAAAATAAGTAGTTTCTTAACCTACTAAAGGTGATCTTCCTTGCCAGAAGGACTCCTACCAGGAAATGCAAGGGCAGCTTATCTGAAGGTTTTTTAACTGTTAGATGCTATAAATGTCATTCCCTACAGCTGGCACCAGGCTGCCATTTAGCTTTAAATACAGAAAACAGGGAGTGCCCTTTCCTAAATTTATTTAAATATTTAAGGCTACTACCTTGGTGTCTCACATAGTAAATTATTTTATAGCAAACACAAACAAATGCACTAGCACATCTGAATTCTCTTAAAATCAATTAACAATAAATAAGTCCTGAACAAACTTGTTGTCAATAAGCAAGTAGTTGGTTGCTTTGATAATCATGTCACAGAAGGGATATCTGCAGAAATTTAATCACTCCAAAAATCAGTAGTATCCCAAAGGCTAGGCAGACGTAGACAAAGCAGTTCTGGAGCATAGGAAGGTTAATTTTCTCTCCTCAGCACCCATTCCCCTCCCTCAAGAAAGGGAGATAGGACCAGGCCATTTTCCCCTCTAACATGCTAAAGCTTTCAAACAGCTCCCAGGCATTTTCAAAGCAGTTGTACAGTGTTTGCTTGCCACTTTCAATTAAACATGGTACAGCGGTCCGATGTCACCATGATCTACTAATAGGAAGAGTTTATTTAAAAGAGTGTTCAACTCCAAACAAAGAATTATTCACAGAGGTCTTCATTTTGTGGATAAAAGCTGAGGCAGTTTACAGAGACAAGAACCAGGAGAATGACATAAAGCACTACCTTCACTGTCTTTTAACTCTCCCAACATTTGGTGAATCCACATCACTTACAGCATATGGACAAAATGACTGAATTGTGGAATTCTATAAAATTTCTTCTAGTTTTGTGCATGTCCTTAGAGACAGTGAGTATATGCAGAAGCAAAATTATTAGAACTATTTGAGCTGCTAGTAGATTCAGACACATTTGCATTTAACCAAGTTCCTTTGCCCATATGCTTTGGTTAAATGATAGCTTTTCTGTTTGACCACTCTTCAGTTTTAACAATGTGTTTTACCCTGCTTTAGTACACAAAGGCTTGAGGAGACCAAAAGTTGAAAAAAATACCTTTTCTCCTGGGCCTCTCAAAAAGAGGCAGAGTGAGCAGCTTCAAGGTGGCAATAGAGATTGGAGCAAAAGTGGGTAAGAGAGAGAAAGAAAGACATTCAAGAGCTCGTTGGGAAACTAGAATGGAAGACTGTGTAGAAAAGGAACAGGAAGGCTTGATAACTGTAAAGAAGCAGTCAGTGGAAAACAATCTCAACAATCTGTTTTTTAAAACAAGGGTGCAATTAATTCTATCCAGGAGAGAACTGAACTTCAGTTCCATACAAACACTTTTTAAAATACCTTAAAGTGCTCACTAGACTCAAATATGGATACTTAGAAGAGTTGTTACTTTAAATATGTATTTATATGACAGGCCAAGAGAGTTGGTCTTGTTCAGCCTGGAGAAGAGAAGACTCTGAGATGTTATAGCAACCTCCCAGTACATGAAAGGAGCCTATAAGAAAGCTGGAGAGGGACTATTCATAAAGGCTTGTGGTGACAAGAAAAGAGGGAATGGCTATAAACTGGAGAGGGGCAGATTTAGACAAGACATTAGGAAGAATTTCTTCATCATGAAAGTGGTGAGGCACTGGAACAGGTTGCCAAGGGAAGTTTTGGCTGCTGCATCCCTGGAGGTGTTCAAGGCCAAGTTGGATGGGTCCTTGGGTAACCTGATCTAGTGGGATGTCCCTGCCCATGGCAGGGGGGTTGGAACTAGATGATCTTTAAGGTACCTTCCAACCTACTCTACGATTCTATGATTTATCAAGTCTGTCCATGAAGTGTGGACCCAGCATCACGTATCTTGATCTATTAGACTCTACTGTTTTAACTTACAAGATGTTTCAGGATTAACTGAACTGCAACATTATGAAAACCAAAGAGCAAAGTACATCTGGAAAATCTCTAGATCTTCTTACCCAATCCAGATAAAAGGCCTGATCATCTCCTTCCTTTTCCAACTAGTGCCTTCAATAATTTAAAGAATTAGAGGCCAAAATTATTTAGAATTTTGCAAATGCACAAGGAGTAGAAAATATTTCCATGAAAAGTGATGATAAAATAAAGCCTAGTAATCTCATTTATATAAAAAAGAAAAAAGACATACTGCACATATTGCACTCAGTTGTACTCAAAAGGCATAGGATTATCACAACAAAGTCGCATCTCCCCATGTACACAGTTTGTTTACTTTTCATATAAAACTCAGAGGCTGAAGGAAAAGGGTATCAATCTCACTTTTGTTGTTTGTGCCTGTCTCTAATCAGGTTCCCTGCCTGTTTTTCACACATGAATATACAGCGATGTCCGAGTAAAAAAATAATGCTGAGAAATGCTGCTTCTCTAAAATCAAGATTCCCTCAGACTTTTTTTTTTTTTTTAATGTCATGGAAGCTTTTCTATTGCTGCCAGGCTTTATACAAACCTCATTTACAAAACCTCAGTTTTGATATTAGATTGACTTGACAGTGTCTCACATAATGAGCAGAATTTAGAAAGCAGCAATAGATTATACTCTTGGCATGCAGACCTAAGCTTGATGGGAAGCTGGAAAGAGCTCCCTTCCACATGACTGTGGCCTGTTGGGGTGTTTAACATGTGGTTCTACTCAGAAAAGCCAGTAAGTGCAAGCTACTCACCCCATGTAGCTGCTGTCATTTCAGCTTTATACAGGTAACAACCCAGTGTCTTTTGCACTGATTTCTTGGTGACACAGTGCTTGCACAGAGGCAACTAAAGCCTGCACAACTTTTAGACCTCATAAGGATCAGAAAATAACTCAGCTTGGGCCTCACATGCATGGGAACAGATCTGCAATGCTCTGGACATTGGGCAAGTGATTTAATTTAGGAAAGTGATCTTATAAAAGGCTTTGAGAGAAAACAGAAAGCCAGAATCTAGGAACATATTTACAAAGTGTTTAGTCAGAATTTTTTTTAAAAAAAAAGAATTTTGGGGGTCAGCCCACAGCTTTTCCCAGACAAAACTCTCTCATTTCCTAGAAAATTGATTCCCATTTCACAGATGGTCAAGAATTATTTCTCAGTGCTTTTACTAGTACTTCCAAATCCCAAGTTTTAAACTACAAATTAGTCTAATATTTCCTCAAATTCATATTTTTCGAAATACCAAGAAATTACAGTAACAGATATGTTATGTAAACCTAGACAATGAAAATTCTGTAGAACAGAACTAAACAGACTCAGCGCAAAATAAAGAAAAGAAGAAAACAGAAATATTCAAAAGTAGCAAGACTTGTAACAGCTTTTCCAAAGATATTCATGGACAATAGAAAGTATCCTGTGTGGTGCAACTCAGCAAGGAACTATTTCCTCCACTGCATAAAATACAACTGACCTAAGAGTGCAGCCCCATCCTGTTATGACTCCACTAAAAGGACAACCTCCCTATGGTCCTTGCTGCTTCTAGATGCAACCAGGACAATCTCAAAAAGACAAGAAGAGCAGCCACACACTTTACAACTGACTCTGTGGATAAGAATATCAGAACTATGACTGCAATTGATACTTTTTTACATTCCCTATCCACAAGTACACAATTTTTTAATAACAAAAATGTTCTTTGAAAATTGTGTGTTTTACTAATGGGTAAATAGTTTTCCATGGTAAAAACATAAAAGTAAGATTCAGCTCCCTATCACAATTACATTTTTCTCAGTCCTTTGCCCACACACCTTTCCAGTCAGTCCATGCACCAATTCTGAATTGGGCAAGAAGCTGAAACAGTTAGAGCTATTTTTTTCACCTTTCTACAAAAACCCTGCAGCAAGTGCACACAGCCCTGAGCAATTGCATCACATACCCAAACTGGAATTCTAGTAAGAATCAAAGCAGACATAGTTTAATGGTGAAATAATTGAAAATATAAAAATGAAACGCTTTACCAATTGTGAAGGCAATGCTTCTGAAAGTTTTATTTCCCCAGAGCTTTTGTATCTCCATTTTTACCTATCGTGTCTTTTGTGAGATCAAAAGGGTTTGATCAGCTTTGGTTTTAGATAGAATCGCTAGGTTGGAAAAGACCTCTTAGATCATCTAGTCCAACCATTCCTATCTGCCACTAAATCAAGTCGCTGAACACCTTGTCTACCTGTCTTTTAAATACCTCCAGGGATGGTTACTCAACCACCTCCCTGGGCAGCCTGTTCCAGTGCCCAATGACCCTTTCTGTGAAAAATTTCTTCCTGACATCCAGTCTGAACCTCCCCTGGCACAGCCTGATACTTTCCTGTGCATCAGAATGTTTGCCCCAGCATTTTGTTTGAGTTTGTATTACTTCTTTTTTGGACAACTCTCAAACTTTCTTTTCTCCAAAGATTAACACATCTCCCATGAAATGACAGTATCCCGAAGGAGATAATTTGATTACTTGCAATTCTGTTTGTTTTGTTTCATTTTCTCACAGCTCCTCCAAACTAAATTAAAAGTGTTTAAGTAGGTAGTTTTAGACGTGATGTTTTGATTCAAGGACCGATTTGGTGGGGGGACTGTAGTGGTCCTGTTCAGCTGCCTTTCTGCTAGTATTAATTGTAGATAATCCACTGTGAAAACCTCACAAATTTTTTCATGGTTTCTGCCCGTGGCATTTCCCTTTAGCCCAAGGATAAATCTCTCTAACTCTGGCAAATGTCAGGAATGCTCCTGTGATACAGGTGATCCTACAATAATAAAAATCAACAGCTAAAAGCAGACTTTATTGTAGATATTCATTATGATACTTATAGCCTGTTATAAATATTCATCGCATTCTTATTAACAAGGGTTGTATATTACTAACCTCTATATTACTGTGTGACCAAAACCAAAAGACCACCTTGAGTTATGATGTGCTATATATATAATCATTTTTACAGTAAAGCTAAATGCAGACGTTATCACATTGAAATCATATCTAAAATTGTGAAACGGGTGCTAATATTTTTATATCATTACAAGGATTTGTACCATAGCAAAGACAAAAGGAAGTTAATGTCTTTAATCATACTTAGGTCATTAAATATCAGAATACAACAGTCAATTAATTAAATATTTGTAAAAATACCTCAGCAGTCTGCAATGTACCCCATCTTTGCCAAAATCAGAGCCATCATCTTGACACTGTCATGATAGCCACTAGCAGCACTGTTTTTCAGTTTCCTAGCATGCTCGCAATCATATTGTTGGAGTCATACATGGCTAGTTTTCCAAAGTATAAACTTTTACTCTTGTCTGGAATGCGCTGAACAAAGCTTCAGCTCACATGGACAATTAGCAAGTCACAGAGCATACAATATAGTTCCAGGCTAAGTAATACAGAAAATTACCTCTTCTCACCTTCCCAGTATTTATCATTACTTTCTGGTACTCTTTTTGCTAGGCAGGGATATCATTCATTCTTAGTTTCCTGAAAATTACATTAAAATAGCTGCACTAACATGTTTGGTTGGTTTTTCTAAGCTTCCTGGCCCAACAAACAAACAAACAACCAAAAAAGATCCAAAGCTTTCCTTCAGAAGAAAGAGCCATTCCCAAACATGCTTCTTGGGGCAGACACTGATCATGTCAAGCATTGTCCTGAAACCCAAGCAGGAATTACTTGTTATTTTGTTTTCCATTTTACATTCCTTAGAAAACACTGTCTTTGTCTCTACATCAAGGAATCTATTTACAGTTGCAGCTCTGTTGATTTCTCCCATGACAATGTCAAGCAGTTTATATATGAGAAGAGTAGCCGAGCCTACTACTTTGTCACCAACTTGCATTTTTTCAAGAACAAAGACTATGGAAACAAAGCTTTGCATAGAAAAGCTTTCTTTGATTTTATGTCATCTTTGAGCCAGTGCTTAACCATCATCACATTTTTAGAAGTGTCACTGGATACTTCTGAAGTAAGGAAATCAACTGCATTCTCCCAGTTGTTTTGTGTGCACTGTGTTGACTCCAGTCTGGAAAACAACCCTGCTAGAACAACTCTAAAGGGAGTATGCAAATCCTTTTTAGTAACACTATTCACCATAAAACATCAAAACACTATCTGCATGCATCTGGGAGATGAACAGTAATTTTTTTTGGTCAAGCTAATATCTAGTCTTTAGTATAAAATCACAGCTACATGAGTGAGATGAGAAACAAAGTATGCAATGAGCAAAATGCTCAAGAATGATAACTTTCAGAAGTGTCTGTATTCTGCCATTGAAATCACCATTAACAGACATGTAGATTCCAGGGAAATGTGTATTTTTCCCCATAACATTATTTATCAGAATCAAGGCTAATTTTAGAATAAAAGGTTTTGCGATTCTTACTTCACAGCACAAAAAATAGGGCATGAAGACACTGACTTCAGAAATCCTCCCAGTTCTGGAGGTCCATCAAAAACTAGCGAAACTGATGATTCCTTAAAGGAACTGCTTTTTTTCATGGTAGTCAAATATTTCAGGAAGAGTTCCCTTAAAATCACAGTACAATTAAAATTGTAAATTTATTTAAGGGTGTCAAATAACTCAACTTGCCAATTAAGACAAATGGATATCGCACAAAACACTCTGAATCTTGTGAGAATTCAGTCACAAGATTTACTTCAGAGCACATATGGCTTAAGCATGCTTCCAGGTTTGGTTTATCTTTTTCCCAGAGCTTTGGTTTAATGTCACCAGCAGTGCATCCTGAAATGCTGTTTGCTTTACCAGTCACTTCAACACTACAAATCCCCACTGACGATATGCTTTCTTACCAGTTATATTATTGTCCCACCTCAAAAAATATTATCTCTAAGAGCACTTGAAACCTCTTTGCTCTATTGTCACAGCACATCTTGCCTTCATGGAAGCTCTACATGCAGCTCTTGAATAGTGACAGTACATTAGATCTTGTCTCCTCCCAAAGACACTTGTTATGGATAAAGCAGCCAAACTATCACCAGTCCATTCTGAGCATTAAGCAGAAAGACCCTTCTGTCAGTTTTTTCAATAATCCAAGTGCTTATGGACATAATGTACATATTCACTCCCCTACCAGCACATACTCTTTACCACCTTGGGAAACAGCGCCTTGTGGCTGGAAAAGGCCAGGTTCAGTTCCCAAGATGACCACCTGCTCTCTGCATGGCTTCAGGGAAGTCACTTGTTCTAAAAATGGCCAATGACAGAAGTGTCTAACCTGGTATGTCTTTGGTGCAATTTTCAGAAACCATTCAATTCATTCAGAAATACAGGTAAGATCTCTAGTGTCTAGGCAGGAGCATGGGGACAGCTCCTACAGAAGAGGAAACGTAGGAAGTCCTGGGTGTCTCAAGTCAACCCCTCCAAAACCAGCAGCAATTCTGAGGCTTCTAATCTCTTTGTCATTCTCCTCAGCCTATAAAATGGAGACAATAACATTTCTCTCCTGCCCAGGGACTGTGTGAATAAATACATTCTTGTTTGTGAGGCACTTAGATGAGATAGCTAAGGGAACTATGTAAGTTGATCGATTCCTTGATCTTAAGGAACTATACTCTTGAAAGAAGCAGCTTGACTGTGTTATAAATGTCCATATTATTCACAATATGAAACTGCCAAAAGATAAAAAACATTCTAATGATATTTGAGAGCAGGAACTTCCCTTCCCCCATACTTTGAGGACTCCGTCCCTTTGGAGATGGTATGCCTTTCATTGAGGAGGATTCCCTATTGTTTTCTTCCCTATTCTTTATAATGTAAATTTAACCTCATTTATTTATTTATTTTGTCTCTGAGGCCTCTTTTCATCTGGCAAGATGGCAGGGAGGGTGGTGGAGGGAAGAGGAGCTGAAGGAGGGGGGCTATTTAATAATGTCCTATTAATCACAGTGCACTATCAGCAGGCTTTAACCCGGTTCCAATTCTTTGATTGCTTTTTAGGGATTAGAGCGAACTTCATTGTCATACATTGCATTGCAAATGGGTAAATTTGAGTGATATGTACACAAAATATAGATAGGCAGATAGTGCCTCGGTATATGTGCAAAGTATATACATTTATTTATATAGCTTGTACACATAAAAATAAGCTACATCTCCCTGTATGCCATAAGAGAAAAATCAAATCAAGGCACAGAGAAACTGAAAAAGACCTACATGTATCATTCACCTGATTTCAATTGTGACTCCCTTTGAACCTCGGCCAAATCATTTTGTACATTAAAAATTGGTCAGGGATGATAAGATTCCATTTTCATGGTTGGTAATGCAGAACCGGTGAAAGAATACAATTACAGACCCCTGAGTAAACTCTGCGAATGTCAACTTGATGTAAATGATCAAGTGTCGACAAAGGGCTGGCGGGGAGGTGGGGGGGGCAGGCAGAGATAGAAGGGAAAGAGAGAAGGAGAGGGAGAGACAGAAAGAGAGGCTTCAACTTCTACATCAGCCTCCTACCCAGGGAGGTGCCAGCCCCTTCCTGGTCCTGGCCATTTGGGACCAGAGCTTTCTGAGCCAACATGGTGCCCCGAGCCTCCCACATCTGCCACTGCCATCGCCCTGGGCTGCGACCTCGGTGCCATGTCGCTACTGTTACAGAAGCGACCTGCCTCCTTCCTCCAAAGGCAAGCCGACAAAAGCAAGCAGCCAGCACAAAGAATTCCTAAAAACAATAGCATGCCTCCACATAAATCCTGCAAGAGCCCAACACCCAGAGTTTTCACTGAGGAACCCTCAGACCCCGACCTCTGCACAAAGTGGCTGCATGACTGCAGATGCAAGACCCCCCAGTATTGACCCTGAGCCCTCCTTTCTGCCTTCCTGTGTCAACCCCATCACCACCCAGGCCCCAGGCACTTGCTCCTATCTGCCTTCCCTGTGAGAACCAAGCTGATGCCATAGCAACTTCTTCTCTTTTTATATTGAGCTGACATAGAAATCTGAGGGAGGACGCTGTGACTGGCCGACATAGAGGGGCTCAGAGAATGAAAAGCAGGCTGAGGTGCTCATTACTTATTAGGTAGATCAATGGTTTAAGAGCTTCCAGAGCATGATCTATGTATTACCTACAGGTCATAATTCTCCAAGAAAGCAGAAAAAAAAACTCTTTTACAGGCAGGTAAACTGAGGCACATGAAGGGACTTAACTGTGTTCCCAAAAGAAGTCTTGAGCCAAGGACTGAGTGCTGGGAATCTGTTTCCTCCAGCTTCATGCTGACCACTAGCCCACACTGCCCCTTGGTGATAAGAAGACAGTTCATGTCCAAGTCTTGGCCAAATCTCATCTGGCCCTGCGTTGCAGCGAAGAGGACGAGATGGCAGTGAACTTCTGGGAGGGAAACACACATCCAAAAGACTTTGCTATTCATGAGTTGAAAACAGGAGTTATATTTCCATTTATTTTAGAATATCACCTGAGCTGATTAAAGCAGTTATCAACTTCAGTTGTTAGTTACATGTCGTTTTTGTTTCACATTTTCAATGTTTTTCATGTGCATACTGCATAAATTATTGAAATATTATTTTATTTATCCATCCCCCTGTGACAGAAATAGGTTTTCTGAAAGCAAATCTTGCCCTAATCATTTTTGTTTGTCTTGGATTCTCTCCTCACTATTGCCACTGCTTTAGGTTAGTGAACAAGTAACATGAGGTTTCTTTGTGGAGAACAAAAAGCACTGTAGGCTGATAAAGACAGAGTGCAATAATTAATATATGATTGGTGGCTAGGAAACAATAGGCTTGTAAAACTTTTAGCAAGCTGAGTGGGAAAAGAAGATAACACACTGAAATTAGACAGGATGGGGTTTGTCTAAACCCCAGTAGCCCTGCTTCCCATGGAGCCCAAACCTCAGCAAGAAATTTGCCTGGTTCAAAACTACATCCAAAATTGGCCATCAAGAATATGAGACAGTCAAACAAATAAGCCCCAGGGTACTAATATATGGGCTTAGGTTTATATCTTATATAAAAATGGCATAATAATTTTGTCCATTTCTAGCCTGTACTCCACTCTTTTTATACAGATACATCAGTAAAACCCAATCACCCTACCAAAGCACTGTTACAGAGGTATTTTCTTAAAATGTTGCCTCTTCTCCTTTTGAGCATTTTGCATGCCATCCTAATTATAAGCGTAAATAAAATTAAGCAATGGAATGTACATGATATCCTGCTAAAAGCAGGTAGCATAATCAAGTCTGATGTAGCTTAAGCTTAGATGGGAAGGGATCTAAACTCTAGCTAACTACCTGTACTTTAAAAGTAGCTGTGCTCAAAATATCTCAAGCAAAATTATAAAAGAGCCAAGTGACGTTCAGAATGTTAGCAGGACTGTTCTGGTTTTGAAGCACAGTTTCAAATAAAATGAATTTTAAACAGTTCAAAACGTTGCAATTTCTCACCTGCACATATGGCTTACGACAAATTTGAATACTGAGTGTTATCTGAATCTTCAACTCTGAACCAGTGTACACAAATACAGTTAGGGGGGGTTGGGCACTGCAGTCAAATCTATTTGCTTCTTAGGCTAAAATTATTTGAACAGTTACTATTTTCCTTCCTTTCCCTCCCTTGATTCTAAATTCATGATTCCCCTAAATGAGACAAAATTATATACTGAATTTTTCCTTCCGCATCACAAAAAAAAAAACAAACAACTGAATTCATTAACCAGGAGAGCTAAGTCAGTGTATATCTTCCTTCTGATGAACTTCACTACATGTTGCCAGTCTTTGCAGACCATTAGAGAGATTAAAAGATTGTTTGTCTTTACTGAATTTAAGAAAATGAAAGCATTTTTATGTCCTATTCATAAAATAAGATCTCAGTTAACATGGATTAAATATACACATCATTCTTATAAAGTTCAGAATAATCCATTTCAGCAACTGCAGAAATGACCATTTTTATCTAACATTGCTGAAGCATTCTAGATTTGACATAAAGAAAGCTGCAGGTCTAATATTAGATTTAAATAGTGCAAATTATAGCACATGCTAAATAACTATTCCCTTGTGTATTTATAGCTTTAGGTTCTGGCCTTACTGTCTTGCCTATTTTTCATATAGTCATTTTAAAAAGTTTTCAGTCCCTTCACTGATATTTTATTGTTAATAATTGTTAACATATAGTTATTGCTGTCACACTGAAGAGGATTGAAAAATATTGTTTTGTTAATAAATGTGGTGGAAAGCTTTATTCCATTAGAACACTCTTATGCTAAATATTTTTTTCAACTAAACTGTCTCTTTTGGCAATTCAAATCCAGAATTTTCCCTTTTTTTTCTAAAATGCATCCTTTAATTTGGAAAAGAAAAAATAAATTAAAACTATTTGCACCACAATGAGGAAAGATATCATCCTAGCCAGATCTACCAATTACACTTTACCAGGAATGTGTAAGCAGTTGAATTCCTTTTTATTTGAACTATTCTGAGACATGTAGTAGTAGTCAGTATTTCCAAGGCTAAGCTTGGGACACTTACCCTAGTCCACATGAAAAAGGGTAGTCTACCTTACAGAAGTTACAATCTGTTTTTTGCTAGTTGTATACAGCATCACACCCAACAGCTGGCCACCTCTGATGTAGGCAGCAGAGGGAAACCTAGATGTTGTATCCAAGACCTGGCCCGCTGGGCTCAGTACTCTTTTTCCAGTTCACCTGCAGGTACCACTTTAGAGACTTGGTAGTGATTCTTCAGAGATATTTTCTTTTTATCCTTTCCACATCCTAAACCAGATAGATAAAATAGTACTTTTTCTGATAGAGAACACTCAAGGGTTCACAGTCTATTTCTGCATTTTCAGCAAACAGATCTAACTGAAGCCCTAGAGAATCATCTCTCAGGGCAGTCTGCATAACCATTTGGTGGCATATAGTATCTCATGGTCAATGCTGAAAAGGGAACACAGAGTTCTGGCATCAGCCTGAAGTGCTTTCACAGTCTACCACGTGTATTCGGACAGAAGAGTTCACTGATCTTTGCCCAAGTTCACCTACAGCTACAGAAGGAGTATTTGTGTACTCATGCTGCAGGAGAGCTGTGCACCTACTCTTGCTAGAAGACTAGCGAGTAGAACCAGTGAGCAATAGTTGCATACATCAGAGAAAGTAATAAGCAGTTTCCCCAGGTTGATGTTTTAAAGATAGGGCAATATCTGGGAAGAAGTGTACAAAGTTGTGTTTCTTTGGGCAAAAGTTGTCTGAAATGTCACTGGCTTGTAGTTACTCTGCTTTTAGGAAGTAATGAAAAATCTCTTTTTTCGCCCTTACCCACACTCCCATTTGAGAAGGAGCTTTGAAATTTTAAATTAAATATTTAATTATTGTAAAATAGTTTAAAAATTATCCTAAAGAAGTAGTATTGTTATAGAAATGCATTTATGCATCAAGTTTTCATTAGTCTATTTCCATATCCTGTTGTACTAAATACATGATCTTCTACTCTTCATATTGTAGGGACAAGTTTCTCTAGCTAGTTGTAGTAAGGGAGCTATTTTTTATATGCCCACCACTGCTGGTGAATACTGGAGCAATATAATAAGGACTGAATGGATGAGTTACATATCCTGTTAATTGTTTTTATTAACAATTCTGGAGTCAGAGTCAGTTTTAAGTGGGAAATGATTCTCAATCCTTTTCTATATGAATAGCATTGACATGTATTTTTTCAGGCAAAATATTCACCGCTATTACGAAAAACTAGTAAATGAGTAGCAGATGAACTGCCTGAAAGGATACACAAATGCCCTTTCCCACTGCCCACAAGCCAGCAGCCCTGGTGCCCTGGAGATCATCTTCACTCTAGTATGAACCCCTTAGAAGAAGAGTATTTCTGAAGTGTAATACAAAATTTTGAAGGAAGAAACACTACCAGAACAACCTCTGTCACCTCTCAAATAAAGGTAATATATAAAGGGAATATAGTGTATTTAACTTCCTACAAAAGGGCTGGCTTATTTGGAACACCTACAGTGATCCACACAGTGAAGCATTTGTAACAGTCAAGCACAGAAGCTTAAGGTGTTGGGAAAGGAAATGGTCCATGAAAGAGTGGTCTACAGAGTTAAATCCCTAAACTAGGCTCTCTTCTCAACCAATTTTGAAAACATATTTCAGGTCAGGAAATAGTAGGGAACAAGTTAAAGTGAATGTCAAACCCACTAACCCTTCTCCATGGTGGAGAAAAAGTAATTCATGAAATCAGCAAAGGATTAAGGCAATTCAGGTATCTCTACAGAGCTAAAGAAAAGGAGGTCAGAGTGTACCCTTGAGTACTGGATCCCTGATAGTCCACGCTGCTTGATGATTATCTCAGCTTTGGGTTTTCTTTTAGACCTCCAGCTCACTTTCCTAGAAGCAATCATGGCCAGACCTTTACGATAATCCCATGCATGGATAACTCTCACAGGGCAGTATGTATAAGACTTTCCCAAGTTTGGCTGTCCCTATCCTACACAGTCCTCCAGAAGCATTCCAGCAGGCTTCATGATTCAAAAGCCTCTTAATACTCTTTAGCCCTACTGTTATGTCTTCTCCAAAAGCACATAGAGTCTAGCCCTTTCTAGTCCACCACTCTCTCCTGAAAAAATTCAAGAGAAATTAAATCATAACCTCTTTCACTAGAGCTATAAGCAGCCCGTATGTGTGCAAGTGCCCCCTTTCCAGACTAGAACGTCCCAGATCTTTCTGAGTCTCCCTCAGCAGAAAGCCCTGGGCAACATCTGCCGCAGGTCTTTTAACAACCAAGCACTGCAGTTAACCGTAGAAGTTAATTACTTCCACCCTGTGGAACAGGACAAATACACAGTCCACATCAGTGAGTTTCTGCTTTCCACCTGAAGAAGGTGAATGATGCTGGCTTTAAATTGTTCTCTTATCTTAAATGGTCATTGTTTCAAAGGCTGTGTCTTCACTAAAGAATTATTTTTTTTTATTTCCATTATTATTCTTGAGTCACCTATTAACACCCCTTAGCAATGCTGTACTCCAATGTTACACCAAAACTGATGTATGCAGTAGTTCAATAGACATGTGTTATTGCTGCTGTTTCTCTAAGAAATCATCAGAGGTGTTAAAAGGAAAAGGGCATTTCACAGTTAGGCTCTGCATCTTCAAATCCATTTGATTTTTGGTTCAAAACAGCCTTCAGATGTCAGTGTAAAACTAGTCTTTTCTGTATAGCTTATTGGCAGAAGATGAGCAAAGATGTGGCTGGAAGGAACTCTGATGGTGATTTGATAGTGATTTTGATTAAATTTAGTGCAGTCACATGGTTGCTGTTGCATTTTTATCCATGGATAATTATGGAGTCTGCTCATTTTATGAGATGTATTTTTAAGAGTTTATCAGTGGCTTGGGATGAGTGCTTTTTTGTTTAGTGATGTATAAATTTGAATAATAATAAATAACAAAGTGAGGGAGAATGAAGGAAGGGAGGAGACTGAAGTCTGGGAAAATGCCTCACTATGTATGTCTGCTGCAGTTGGTCACAGCATACATGATACTGCAGTGGGCATTATAGAAAGCCCTCATATAAATCAGATTAGATAAATATTAATTAACATGTACTAACTGTGCACTTTACAGTGGTGTATTGATATATTCAGTCAAAGCCTCATGTTATTAGCATACACTTAATGATCAGTCACTTCCCTTTAGGCAGTTCTAATGTTTTGTTGAGCAGACACCAGAAAAGACAAGACTGACAGTGTACCATGACTTTGCATTATAGTAACACACAGGTTCAGTTTGTTTATCCCTAGTACTGCACCATTTTAACCTCACACTGTGGGCACTGCTGTGTTTTTCCCCAGGGCAGCCCAAGCTGCGGACACCCTCCAGACTGAAACTTCCCAGACAGTCTAGGGGGTGCTTATTATTGCAGACAAATCATATCATCTCAGTAACATCACAGCAGCTAAACATTAGTCACTCTGTTCTCACTGCACTAACTGTGGTGCTGAAGAACTTTATGAATTTTTGGATCACTGTTAGCATCACCTAGGCACTTGCAAGGTTTTGCACTTGCCTTCATAAAAAGAGAGACAGGACTTTCTGACTTGCAAACTAAAGAAATATTCCTAAAGAATTGTTCCTATTCAGAGTCAAACAACTGCATTCAACACAAAGTTAAATTAGGGTGGAAACTTGGGGTTAATGATCATTGCTAAAATAACATTGACCTGGCTGTTAAAATAACATTGACTTGGACAGTTTTGATGTATTAAAAAACTTCCTAATCATACAAATATTTAAAGCAAAGAAGGCATGGAAAAATGAAAAAATACTAAGAAGGGTAGTTAACATTTAAGAAACCGCAAAGAACCTTCCTCTTTCTGTTAAAATTTCATTAAACTGAGAGATTCCTACGAAAAGCTGGATTTTGACAAAGCTACATTTTCCACTGGGAAAATATCATATAGGGAGGTTTGCTCATAACTAGTAAAAAGCATTAACTAGCGTTCTTGTTTAGGTTACTGTAGTACATTTGAGATAAGTTTTATTTCTTTTATGACAGTGTGAGGAAAAGTGCTTTGCAACTGTGCAGTAATATCACTCAGCACAATTAAATTTTGCAGCAATAAGAGCATATATCAGGCATTTATTCAGGTTTTATGATGGATTTGTGCTGTGGGTCCATGTTTTGTTCCAGAGAGGCAGAACCTGTGTATCAGTGCTGTTGCCAGCATTTCATTCTCCTAGTTTGGCTGTAGGTTCTCATGTCTGGTACGGGCTGGGTGTACAGCTGTGGTGAGCAGTGCCAGCGCCGCACTGTCTGTGCAGCTGAATACAGCCTTGCTTCCACTTCTACGTATAAACATGCAACATGCCACCACACTTTGTGGCTGCGCTGAACAGCTTTAATATATGTTATGACAATGCTGTATTGTGCGCAGTATTATTGCTGCTTGCTCTGTACAGTAGGCATGAATTTAGCTGTGTGATTATGCTATAATATCACTGCACTCTGCATTGCCCAGTTGTGCCAGACTTACATTGTGTGCTGTGTGTTCTAATAATGTTGACAACACTGAATGGCAGCGTTCGGCACGTTGCTGTGTTCGTGTAAGGTGGTGTTAGGGCTTTGTGCGTTGCATTGCCAAGCTGGGCGAGGGTAGCGTGGAGGACTCTTCACTCGTCTTGTGGGGATGTGCAGAATTAATGTTATGTAATCTGCACTTTGTGGTTGGTTTGCATTAGTGCTGTGTGCTCTCTGCTGCTTGATTGCGGGATATTAATGTCAAAATCCTCCATGATCTACTGCCATGTGGTTGTGGTGTAGCCTCCAATAAAATCACGGCTCGGTTTGTTAATAATGCAGAATTTTAAGAGACAACAAAATGTATAGGAATTGTTCTATATTAAAAATGCAGCATAATTGTATAATTACAGTATTTGCATCATGCTAAACAGATTGGCTGGGTTATTTCAGATTCTTTAAAGTCGGGATGGCATCAGGCCTACAGTATTTCTAAACTGATTTTGCCCGTCTGCAGTTGTATAATGAAACACCACAAATTTTACCCAGCAATACTTGTGCTTTCTAAGTGCTGCATTATGAGCATAAAATTACCAAATGTACTGAACACACTTACCAACGCTGAACTAAAATCCCTTATCTCTTACCCACAAATTAAGTCTCCACAGATCCTTTTTTACAATGCTGAAGTAATAAATACATATATATTTATTTCTACAATCACTTTAAGAAATTAGAAGGAAACCCACACAGTAGTTTAGCAGTTAATTTACAACAGCATAGCCTCTTGAGTAAGTATGTAAAACAAACACACATCATTTATTTCCCTCATTTGAAATCCCTGCTCCCCGACACACAGACAGACAGACTCATACACACGTATCACTATAGCCCAAATAGGACATCAGAGAAGAAACTAGGACTTCTTTGCTATCATCCCTGATTGCCCTGAGGGTTGAGGAGTGGCCAATTTACAGCATGAATATAGTCTGGGGATACATGAATCATGAATCATGTTTGATGTATGGAAAGGCACAGTCATTCTGAAAGGCTGCAAATGCAGTCATCTGCTTTTAAGTGAAAAAAAAAAATGCTTGCAAAACAACAACAACAACACAGAGATGAAATACCTGGAAAATATTATTTAAAAGACACCATCTTTGCTTCTTTTTATTTTTTTTAATTGGGTTGGAAGGGGTTACTTCATTATGCAGCAAATTAGAAAATTCATAATTTATCATTGCACCCAGTCGAAATGCCACCCAACTGAGTCGCACCCCTGTGAAAACCATCACATAGTAACAAACTGTCAAAGCCTGCTGCAGCCGACGGGCAAAATTAATATGCAAATGTATGCAAGAAATTAAAAAGCAGAATTACCCAGGCAAATGAGGTAGCTATACTTGAATTGTTAGAATTATGAATAATTACTGCGAATTTTCTGCTCCTAATATAACTTGTTTTTTGATAAACAAAGACTTAATTATCGAGATGCGCTGGAGAATTTCCGTGGCGCTCATTAATCTTGCAAAAAAAACAAGTCCCTGGTGCCCAAATCGTAATGAAGAGCACGTGCCCTGAATCTTCAGAAAGATCAGAGGCACCAGGGTGCCAGGGCTCGAGAAAAAAAATGACAGTGCCAATGTCCCCTCCTGTACCCTGGAGTGTCATAACGTCTTCCACTAACTATCAAAGGGACTTATTTATGCCAGCAGCTGAGCTATAAGTCCAATTTACGATGCCTTAAGCAGTGGTGAAATGATCTGTTGATGTGCTATGGAAATGCCATCTTGCAGTAGCTTGATTTGGTCCCAGTGATACCAACACAATGAGGATCCTCTGCTCCTCTGCTAATGGATGCAGCATGACAGACCATAATACACAGGAGGGACAATCTTTTAGGACCGGTCTCAATCGTCCTCCATTAATCTTGGTTCTGCAGTGCTATGGTGTCCATGGGAACAAGGGCATTATCATAACCACTGGTTTTAAATGTTTCCATTAGGGATTGCAATACAGAGGAGAGATGCATGGGGTGAGAGGGTTACAGCAGACAGTCCACTATTAGTTTACATTTTTTTTATGACCTGGATTCAAACCATAATGGGTGGCTCAGAGAATTTTCTCTTCCTAAATAACATAAGGAAAACAACAAAGGAGGAAGCAGCTAAATGTACAGCGCAGTGAGGTGCTGCATGTTCATCTTCTCTGTTTTTACAGCTAGAAAATCAGCTTGGCCCTGGTGGGCTGAGATAATTTACCATGAGAAAGCAAAGGGAAAATAACCCCAGGTACTCTCAGCACAGACCAAATCGAACCCGCTGTGATCTTATTATTACTTAAAAACTGGCATCTAAGTGGAAATGACTGACTCTCTGTCATTATCCTTATTACCACCATGATAAACCCAAGCAGATGATAAGGCAAAATTACAAAACATCAGTTCTGGAGCTCGGAGGCTACTTCAGAAGCTCAAGGCAGACTGCGTTTTCAAATGCTTCCTTCTCTGCATTCAAGTCCCCAAATTTCCTGATGCCTTGACAGAACCATTTCACTGCATAGGCAAATTGTCACCTTTTAAACCAGGGCATCTGTCATTTTTATACAAGGGTCTATCACTCAGTCACTCTCGCTCTTAATCCTCCAATTTCTCTACACACACACAGTGGCTACAGTACCACCGTAACATTTGAAATGTCTCTCTCACAGCCGGCATTACACTCAGAAAGGGAAAGGATGGGGCAACAACTGCCACATAACTGAGAAAAAGGACATCCCTCCTGACCACTGGGCTTTGTTTTGTTTAATCAGTGGGAGAAGCAGCTTGTTTGGAGAGGAACGGTATCTCAGAGGAAGAAGAGGGGAGCAAATGTAGGGTACAAAAAGGAACTTCCAAGATCTTCTGTCCTCCTCTCACCCTTCACATTACCATCGCCAAGGGTAGTGTATTTTCCTCACATATGCCTTCTGCCTCCTTCCCCACTCTGTCCCCACAAAGGGGTGGCAGGCATATCAGCATGGAGTGCTGCAAATTCTTCAACAGCTTCTCCCTGGTGCAACAGAGCTGGAGTGGACTGAGGAAGCAAAGCGTTACCTAGGTCTGAGCGCATTACATCTGGCTTAGCAGTCTGATAATTCACTTCACCAGTTGTCTGGAAAAAAGGGGTTATTATAAAAGGAGCACTAATTATGTCTGACATGGTTGCCTACCTCCCTTGCTGCTCAGCGGGTACGATAGCTGCTAAAGTTCTTACCAATATAAACTTTCCTTTTCCTCCTAGGGATGGGGGAGTTTAAATTTCTGGTCCTGCTATTGCCAAGGCAACTTTCATACAAAATGCTCACTGGTTACATGCTGTGGTTTCACAGCCCTCTTAATGACTGTTACCACCTCAGGCTGAGTCATGCACCTACTGGGGCAGCTCCCCACAAGCCACAACCCAATGGTGTGGTGCTAACAAAGCAGCTGCCATCTCCCTCTGTTTCAGAACACGGGATAGGCAGGATCATGCACTTGTTGACACTACAACCTGTTTCTCAGTTAATGGCCTCAGCGTCAGTCTAAACATTTTATAGTGATGAAACCTCAAGAGGGATGATCCCAGGTATGAAATCAGCTTGTGAAAAAATCCTCCAAGAAACACAATTTCTTTCAAGACAAGTTTCTTGTTTCATAAGAACACTTCAATACAAATCACTAAGTCTTTCCTCCGCCTCCTTCATGCCCATGCATTTAATTTATAACAGAGAAAAAGATGAGGTTTCAAATTAAATTCTTTTTATCTTAGTGAAGAGTTGGGAAAACCCACACAAAAACTGCTGAGCATGTTGGGAGATCCAATTTACCTGTCCTAGAAGTCAGGAAACAGCTTCAGGAAAGAAAAACAATTTGCACATAGCGGAGTATTTGTGACAGTGTGAAAATCTCCCTCACTGCACAGTTCATTCAGTAGCTGAAGGGGAATGGAGCTGGAGTGTGGAGAACGGGTTAGCCGACAGCTACTATGACAAGTAACACAATAAATCCTAGTTTAGTCTCCACCTAGGCCTAATGATACTTTGCTTTTACAATTGTTTATTACTTTTAGCCAAATTTTGCACAACAGAAACTGACATGAGGAAAGGATTTGGTAATTCACTCAAAGTCACTGCCATAACAAATTTTTGGCCCCTTATTAGAGGCATGAGCCTCAGGCTGACTCTGTCCTAGGCATCAGTTCAAAATAAGGAGACTGCAAGTTGGAAATGATTATTATGTGTGGCCGAACACTGCATAGCTTAGATTCTTTACGATCAACCTTTGCTCTTACTAAACTGGAATCAGGATATAAGCATATCATCTGCAAAGACCTGGGATTCCATTTGCAAAAAGACCTCCCCTCCTCTTTCCTGTAATTACCACAACTAGGCAACATACTTAGAAAAAGATTTACCTGTATATGTATATGTATATGTATATGTATATGTATATGTATATGTACATGTATGTGTAATTGTATAAATAGATATAAATGTATGTATGTTCCTGACAGGAATGGGTGCAAAGGGGAGCATGGGTATTGAAGACAGAAGATTGCTTCTCAAAATGCTCAGGTCACATTTGCAAGTTGTTGCAATGGCACCTGGCTAACAAATCAAGCCAGTTACTTTACAATAGCAAAGACTGAAATTATGAGAAGGTAAGCAAAGATCCATACGAAAGCAAAGGTCCATATGAACACGTTACCACTTGGTTTTATGCAACTCCAAGCCTCTCTCAAAGGAACATAAATGTTTTTAATCCAGGTCAGTGTGCTACAATGGCAGAGCAACACACACACCATGTGCACCTTTCTGACACAACAGTTGTTCCGCTTGCTGCAGAAATCCCAAAGGAGACTAACAATTTACTGTATTTATATAACAAATAGTTTTGGAGTAGAAGAGCTGTGCTTCTAGTTGTCAGCTTGAGGGTCTGTAAAGTGCTGAAAAGAGGGGGGAAAAAAAGACACAGATTATTCCTAGTGACCCACATACCGCAAAACATCTGCTAACAACATGGTTGGCTTCCTGCTCAAGTTCAACAATGAGCTGTTTCCAGCTGATCATCTTTGCCCTCACTGCAATCCAGAGAGTCCACAGCAAGCAAAGGCAATAGTCAGGAGTGCAAAAGGCAATTTGACCAGTTGAATAAACACAAACTTGCATAAACATGCACACACATACATCTACCATAAATCCAACCTTAAAAAAAAAGTGCTGCCATCAAATATAAATCTTCAGAGTAAGATTCTTCAGGTTAGAAGTAAGAACTCACTTGTGTTCTGCATGTCCCTTTGTGTTGGCAAAACTTAAGTTGTTTAAAATTTTAGGTCTTAGACATATGCATGCACAATATGATTACACACAGCACTGGAGACAAATAAAAAGCCTTGAGAAATACCTTTTGTACTGTCAAGTTCCACCATTGTATTAAGTACAGTATTATTCTGTTTGTAGAGACAGAAACAATATTTCAAGAAGCATTTGTGTTCTGTCCTTTTTACATCTGAAATGTTGTTACCCTGTCATGCAAACACATAGATGTAACTTGACTGTCAACCTCCCCTTTCATTGTTTGTGGTTATTACTTTTTTGTTATTATTTTTATTCAAATCAGTAATTACTCCCAACTACCAAGTTGCTTGTGCTTCTTTTGTTCCTGCACTTAGGTACTCATTCTCCCTTCTAAATGCATCTGACTGCTTAGAACACAGCCATAATCATACCTGATATTGTTCAAATTAATAGTCACTCATTTATAATCATAAGGATTTTTTGCACCTTGTATTACAGATGTAAGAAACCTTGCTATGCAATTCAAAAAGCCATACAGCGGTATCTTTTAGTGTTACCAACAGAGAGTACTTGTTATTCTGTTGCACTTTTTATTAGTATCAGTATGATGATTGTTTCTGCTCAGTAAAGGCCAAAGGATACTGTGATTCAAGGGGAGGAGAAGATGCTCAGCCACCTCTCATTAGAGTCTCTTCTGGCCCAGCAGAAAGCCTTGAAGATTCCCCTGAAATTCCTAAACAGACAGTGCCTGTACTTGGGTGAGGGCTTGTTACGCTCAAACTGTTTGGATGATTTAAAATACAAGTATATAGAAATGTTACAGAAAAATATAACAGCAAGCGACAGAAAACATGATCCCTTAGGTGCTGTAGCTGGAGGCTTAGTGACAGATGATGCTGCAAAATGGCTTCAAGACAGGATATTCACAAAATTGCTTTAGAAGAATTTTACACTGCTAATCATAAGGCTCTAATAATAATTTTTCCTTTATTAATTGAAATCTAAGAACTAGCTCATGCTTTCAGACAAAGGATGTTAGAAACTTCTAATATTCCCTTTCCATGTCTAACCTTGGCTTCATATCGAACAGTTTCAGGATTGCCTTAGACCTTCTGAATGTACTAGAACCAGCACTCCTCATTTGATTAATTCTAATAAATTTTAGTCATTATTACATTTTAACATATATTGGTATTGCAGATTAAATAATATTTATAGCTTTAATTTGTGTCCTGTTTGGATTGTACAATCACAGGACTAGCTTGACTATCATAATTATCATATTGTTTTATTCAGCTCCTAAAATTAAAATCCATTCTTGTCTTTAAATGTTTTATTGTACTTGTCTCTCTTGTTTTGCATTGCGTAGTCCATGATTAATTCTGTTAGCCAAGTGCATATGGCCTGCTTGGCTATCATCCATTATCTTCATCATTGTTCCTTCAAAATGAGCACTTTATTATTACCTTTTTCATCTTTCCAATTACCAGATGTGCTCTTGCATTCTCATACATTTCCTACTAGACTGAGATCTACATTTAGAGTAAAAGTCCCAGCTCATTAGTTATTGAAGATTAAGTGAATTTTCCCTCGCTAAATACAGGAAATCTGAGGGCCAGTTCCAGTGTTAGAGAAGTAGATAATCTGAAAAACACAATCAAGAATGACTACATATTCGTCTAGAATGAAAACTTCATATATTGTAAAAAGATGGTAGTTTGAGAGGGGAGCAGATTTAGATAAATCTCCAAATTCTGTAGCTACATTTGATTCTTTCTTGAGTCACAGATGTTTTATCTAAGCTGATGCTTGCTCCTACCTGCCTATCCTGTGACTGTGATTTTGAGGAGTGGCACCCTACTCTGTAAAAAAACAACTAAACAAACAAGCAAAACCCCCAAAACCCCTCTACAAACTTTAAAAGTTTTTGAAGAAAAGTTGTGTTAAATGTCAAGGGCTAGCAGCAGCATCTCTCACTGTAAAAAGCCTCTTGCAAGGTTTCCATCCTAATTTTTCAGGTTCAGGCAGCAGTCTGGTTCAGTGTGCCAACACCTGAACACATCTTTGGCTGCATTCAAACTTGTAACCATGCAATGTTCACTAAATCACAAGGTTAGCTGAGCTAAATGTGGCATACAGTAAAAAACCTTGACAAAGTAAGCAAAATATTATTTTTCTTCATTTCATTCATATACTTCTAAAGAAAAATACCTATCTATCCACCAAACACCTCAGTCTATTCCAGTATTATTTGTGTCTCCAATACAGATAGGGTATTAAGTATTTTGTTGGTATTTTTATAGTCCAAATCATGAGCATTAAAAAAAAACCACTAAAGAAACAATGCCACAAACTCTTCTTATGACATAGATATTTATAAATGCCCATTAATTATTTCGACATAAGGCCCTTTGTTTAAAAAAAAATAAATTAAATAAGAGAATATTTCTTTCTCAAACCTTTTTACTGTAAATCTGTTTCTAGGCAAGAACCTACTTACTGCCCCACAAACCAACGATAAGACTAGAACTGTGCGTAACCCAGGGATACATAAGGGAAATGTTATATGATAAGTAAGGAAGAAACTGGCAGATAAAAATACATAAGCTTCTGTTTTCTGACCTAAATATGTTGCTTTGGGCATTTTAGAAAAATCTGTTAATAATCATGGTGAAGGAGGAAGAAAACATTACAAAAGGAAAAATTCCTTAAAGGGGGTGGGAGAATATAGGTTAAAATGTCTAGAAGTGACTAGGGTGACAAGTTTAAAACCTCCTGAAAACTGATTTTCAGGAGAGAGGCATCTGTTTCCCAGAGCTCAGGTACCTCAATAGTGGGAAGAAGAGCAGCAAAGATGGAGGCCCATTGCTTCATCTTTGAAAATTGTATAGTCCAGGAGAGGTCAGAGGAACTGTTGAAATTACAGGAAAACTCACAAGGCTATTTAATACACAGTCACTTAGCCCAAGCTTTTAAAATTATTTTTGAAGACTTAATTGTTCAAATAGCACTTTAAAATTAGCCCTTCTTTTGCTGACCACAGCATTTGTAACCCAGGTTCTTTACATTGTCCTTTTATGAGTATCTCATAATTGAGGCTGTCTTTATCCCCTAATGAAAAAGTTCTGTTCCTCAGGCAAATTCTTGTCTCTGATCTCTCTATATGTGATGATTATACCTTTATGCCTCTCTACAGCCTCTTATTCCAGACGTAGTGACATTTACTTCAACAGAGCTGTGCCCAAGCATTGTGCCACAGCGACATATCCAGACTTGGTTCTTCTGTGCCTGCAGAAGTAAAAGATGTCCCATATGTATCAAGATGACAGGGCACTGTGTTGAGAACTTTTACATATGAAGTGTCTGAAGACACCAGATCAAAAGTGACTGCAGAAGTGATAAATGTCATTTATACACTGGCAAATTAATATAATTAATGTCTGGATTTTCATCTAAACATCAACAGAAAAAGTTTGACAAGTCGGGGATAGTATGGTATGGCTACTTCTCTCATGAGGGATAATATTTGCTTGATCTGTTCATATCTTGCTAGGTTTGCTCTGAGCAGAAGAGCAACTCTACATCTTCCCTCCTGGCAAAAGATGCACAAACTTTTTTTGTTTTTTCAATTAATAGTTTGCATTCTTCTGCAAGAATTCAGAAACTTGCTATTGCTAACTTATCCTCTCCATCTTTTTGTAATGTGGTTGTGTTAGAAATGCCAGATTGCCTTTGATACTCCTTTGTTCTGAAGTTTTAGTAATGAAGTGTCTGGATACAAAACTTTGTCATATTACGTTTTGAAGGTTTTGTAGCAGCAGAAAGTGGAGCGTGTCTATGAGCATTTATAATGGAGAAAAGCTAAGTGATAAAGAGCACCTTTAACATAATGACAGTAATTCAGTCTCAGACAGTGACTGCTATTATACCCTCTTTTAAAGACTAAAATCAGTCAATTGAAATGACAATTATGATAACCCTCACATAATGAAGATTATTTTGAAACAAAAATCTTTTTTGGTGTGTGTGCTTGTGAGTGTGTGTGTATTTACTGTACTTAAGTACAATCTCAACATTCTGCTTGGCTGGGAATTATATACAAGTATACCTATATTTTCTAACTATTCCACTGGTTTCCATTGATATTTACTGTAAATTGATTTCTTTAAAAAAGAAAAGAAGAATTAAAAACCAACCACCACAACAAAAACTTCCTTAAAAACAAGCTTTATACATATTTTGGCAAAATAGTCTGAGCATACAGCTTAGAGAAATGGGAAGCCTTATAAAAGTGATTAGCTCGATCAATCTTAGAATATGACAGGATAATTCCTTCCCAAAGGACCCAGTGTATTTAGCCTGTGTGTTGTCTTAACTTTCTAAAAGAAGCTACTATGAGCTTCCAACAAACCACATGGATAGTTAATAGTAAGCAATAGTTCCAGCAAACATTCCAACTAGGAGTTAGTCTATGAAAGCCTGTCACAGTAATCTGAGTTGAAGGAGAACATATTGATGATCTAAATTTAATTCTTGTGTCAGCTAAGTTTTTCAAATAAGTCTAAGGGAGTTAGGCACCTAATCCTACATAACTGCAACAACAGTTACAATTTTTTCTTGGCTTCCTTTGAAAAACTCATTCTGCTTTAACTAATTAAGGCACTCACAAACATAGTTCAGGAGGGAACACCTCTGCTATGAGGACAGGCTGAGAGAGTTGAGGTTGTTCAGCCTGGAGAAGAGAAGGCTCCGAGGAGACCTTATAGCGACCTTCCAGTACCTGAAGGGGCTACAAGAAAGCTGGGGAGAGACTTTTGCAAGGGCATGTAGTGCTAGGATAAAGCAAAATGGCTTTGAATTGGAGAGAGGGGAAGGTTTAGATTAGACATTCGGAAGAAATTCTTCAAGATGAGAGTGGTGAGGCACTGGCATGTGCTCCCCATGGAAGTTGTTGATGTTCCCTCCCTGGAAGTATTCAAGGCCAGGTTGGTCGGAGCCTTGAAAGCCGAGTCTTGTGGGAAGTATCTCTGCCCATGGCGGGGGGGGTGGAACTAGATGATTTTTAAGGTCTCTTCCAACTCAAACCATTCTATGACTATATAGCACTGCTGCTCTATGAAAGAGTTCTGACCTAAAATGAAATGAATATTGGTATTAAGATTACAAGATGTGTTGGAAAGCTATAGGACACTTTAGTCTAACAAGGAAGATGCTTGTTAGCAAAGGGTAGCTTTGCATTTTGTATATTACTGGCTATTTCAATTATTCCAGCTTTAAAACTGTTATAATGATACTCCTCTTCCAACTCTGCAAAATGCTTTTCAGGAAAATTGATGTAAGTAGTGCTAAATAATTTTTTCAAGATTTTGCACTTCCCACAGCTCAGTTGATTTCAAAGTAGAGAACTAATGATGATCCTCACAGAAAATCCCCAAAATATTCCCTTTCTCCCGGTTGTAGTTTACCTGTAGTGTTTATCAAACATATAAAAGGTATTCCTTCTTTGTTGAGGGGTGATAATTAGGACCATGTGAATTTTTATTTTGCTTGCAGAATTTATTATTGTGAACTATCCTAAAAGTGGTAGCTCACATTAATAAAGCTGGTTCTTTCTGGTTAATAAAGATGGTTATTTCTTCTTATATTTGACCTAGTTCTAATAATTTGCCATTCAAAAGATGCAGAACTTAGATCTTTGCAGGAAGTAGTTACAATTCACAGTGAATAGTGGCCTAAAAGGGTTGCCATATACAGTCAAATACGTCGGCACAGTAGGGAAATGTGATCTTTTCTAAGGCTATTATTCTAATCATTTCATCTAGTCCCTTGTCCAAATATAATATGCCCTGGCACAAAGTTAATTTAATTTTTTTAATCCCTGCAGCAGTACAAAAACCCATGACAAAGCAGGGTGTTGAACATGTGCTTTTAGGAAGTCCTTCATTGCCTGTTAAGTGTGCAATGCAATTGTGCCAAAGTGGTCTAGATGCCATTGCTCTGCTGTCTGTTTTGTGCTGATGTTTAATAGCTGGACAGCCAGTTGCAGTAGCTGGCATTCACTTTCAGTAAGTTTTATTACTGAGTATGGTTTCACATGTACACATTTCAGTTATAAATAGCTGATTGTACCCTTCCACACAGTCTTGGTTCTTGTTTTTTTAAACAGTCTTGGCCCTGATCCTGCCAGCAAACTTCATCCTGGCACCACATAAGTCCCTCATGCAGTAGTGAGGACTTCAGCCAAAAAGCTTGTCAGGGTGCCTTCTCAGGCTCATATCCACTGCAGCACAATGGCCTCAAGACAGGCTAACTAAATTGTTGGGCAGATTTTAAAATCAGTGTCTAAAACTTTCAGGTCAAACTGCCCTGGTATTATGTCAGCAATCATACAAGAAAACTCAACTGGCTTTCCTTCTCCCTCCACTGTTCATGAAGAAAAGGAACAAAGCATTAGGCTTTTTGCCACTCCAGAAACTTGCACTGTACCTGAAGGTCTTACAAAAGACATCCACAGGAGCAGACTGAATCACTTCTTTTCCTCATCCTTAGCTCGTGACTAACACTAATCCTGAGACCCTGAGAGACACGTGCTCAGCAGTGGCTTCAGAGGGAGTAAGGCACTAAAATTCACCAGCAAGCCAGGCCCAAGCACTTGCCCAGCATTTTGTCTTCAGATGTTAATTAATCCTCACAACATTCCTGAGAGGTATCCCTACCTCTATTGTGCTGAAGGGAAAACTGAGGGAGATAATTAAAGCCTTGTAATGAAGTAGTAGTTTGATGACCTGGAGCCCAGTCTGGTATCTGGGTCAATAGACAGATTATGTCCTTGGACTGATTAATTGTAGGTACCTGACTGTATTAACAGAAAAAAGCAGCAATTCACACTATGGTAAAGAAATGATGATCCCCAGCAGCCCTTTCTTCTTAGAAAATTACATCATCTCAGGGCTCTGATTCATGATCTCTGTCAAATGTAGCTGCTGCAACTAAAGAAAGTGCTACCTCTACTTCTGTCATAGCTAAATCAGAACACCTCTACTCAGAAATGAGACAGCAAATATTCTTCCTTATTAAGAATAAAATATACCATTGTACATTATCACGGAAAAATACTGTAAGCCCAGGACTGAAAGTGGATAATATCTTATCCTGAACTTGTGCAAGAAGATAGAACAATTCATTGCCCAATTCTGCCTCAGTTTCTCTCTTCATATTTGCTGTTAATAAAGTACAACTTCCCTTAAATTGATACCTTTACATTTTGTCTTCTTTAACTTTATTAAAAATTTCTAAGGCAGGACTTTAATAAGCAACTAAGGGAGTTAACTGTTCAAATCTATCCCAAGGTAGTGGACTAAACATTGGCAATCACACAGAGCAGCTTAGAAATTCCAGTCCTGACAACAGTAAATCTTTGGGGGAAAAAGGAAGCACCACTGTCAGACTTACTACTGCTGGAGCTCGTCTAAATTATTTCAACAGTGGATTGTAATTTAGGGATTCTGATAGAGTTTATTTCTTTGCTGGTATTTTTTTACTAAAATAATCTAGGTTATCAATGAAAAAGCTGTAATTTTTCTTTGGCACATATAGGCAGATCTAAATTTTGAGCAAAAGAGAATGCTCTGAAGTTGAATCCACAGAAATATGTATTTCGGGTTTTTGAATCATTGTGTTATGTATAGAAAGACTACAATTGCCTGAAGGACTAAAATTCAGCAGTAGTTCTTATCAATAAGCAGTAGTTCTTATCAATAATTAAATGCATTCTCCTATAGGAAATATTGGTTCAACTATTATGGATTGAATGTCAGAAAAAATGTCTTCAGCCTTAAGTGTTTAGGATTTGGGCTTTAAAATTATTCCTTCCTTCTTCCTTCCATATTACTGATATCCCAGAAGCTCATGTGTATTTTACTAACTTTGAAACAATGTTAGGGACAGTCCAAAGTTAATAAAAAAAAAAAAGTTTAACAAAAAAATCCAAAACTCAAAAGTTACTACTTGTCTCATATGCTGAAATGCAAAGCAATTGCACTTCATCAGAAATACATGCTTTCCCTCCCTCTGTTATAGGCACTCCTCCGTATAAAAATTCTATTTGAAAATTTAGACAAGTATTACACTCTTGAGAGTGTACAGTACAGTCCCGAGATTTAACAGAGTAACACGATGAATTTCAGAAGTATCAGCATAAACATGAGTGAAGATTGCTAATGTTTGTATGCAGATACATCCTACTTCAAACTTTTTCTTTTTTAACCTGCCTTGTGGCTAATGACCTCAGGTGGGAATATGAGAGTATTGCATTTAAACAGCAAGAAACTACAGACAGAAGCCAAATGTAGGTTTTTCTGCTGTTCTATATGCTCTGAACAGGCAGACCAAAACCAGAAACTTAATCAGAACACCTTCAATTTATTTTTGCTAGAGTTAGACTCAGCAAAACAACAATTGCTTTTTGATTTTCCACCTCACAGGTCTGACAAAAGCAAAACGCAGTGCTGGACACTGACTTTGAAAACATTGTAAAAACAGAGCATTCTGCAATTGATCTGAGCTCTTTAAGAGAGGCATTTGTTTCATTTTTTAGCTTGACACCACAGCCCAGAAAGAGACAAGTGGAGAGGGATCCACATGCTGCTCTAGCAGCATCTCTCATTCCAGGGGCCAGCAATCACACCAACTTGAGGGTGACCCAGACCTGCTAAAGAATATCAGCTCCTACCAACAAGTTTAAGGCTAACTTCTGCTAATGGCCAGCTTCACCTGTTTTTCCTCTGCTAAACTTTGCCAATCCAAGAAACTCTGGTTTTCAGGTTGCTCTGAGACCAGATAGGTTTTAGTCACTAGGAAATAACTCATGATTGAGAATCACTGTTAAAGATAGTAAATTGATATTGTATTAGAAATAGCAGTAAAAGCCACTTACATAATTTTACATTTTCATGCACTTAAACAATGTCAATTTATTGGAAAAAAACCCTCAGTCATCTTATATTCAGCAAACTGAGCCAATAATAAAGACATATTTTACAATGTATGAACTTTGCCATGTGCTGCAGACATATCAAAAAGATCAGTACAATTAAATTGACAAGTTTGTCAATGATTGAAATTAATTTCCTTTTTCCTTGTACCTCACTAAACTGAATTCCGTAGTGTCGTATTAATTAAATGTCCCACTTGCATGGTCTGTGTAGCTGGAAAACAACTAGGTTATCTCTGAGTGCATTCAGGGAAAGGGTTGCATTCTAAGCAGATTAAGACAGTGCAAGGTATTCATATGTAGCCGCAAATTATTTACTTACTAATTTAACTGCACAGACTCTTCAAAGTAATCAGTGTTAAAGTTTTGAAAACACACTAGTCATGCTGGATTCTCAGTTGGACTCTCAGGACCCAGTGTTCTTGGAAAACGTATATCTACAGCATTCCAGAAAATCTGAGTATCTCTGAATGCAGAATCGTAGTATTTGACCAGAAGACAGCTGTAAGACCCAGTGACTCATTTACAAAGTAACCAGCGCATTGGCTAAACCCGGTAATTGTGTCTCATGAAACTCAGAGTCTGAAAAACAGGACCAAAACTTAAACAGGGACACAGGGGAAAGACCTTTGTAGTTTCTGAATATAAACTTGTGGGGATGCTAAATTTAACATTAAACAGACTTAAGATGAAGTTTAGAGCAAGTGTTACGAAATCCTTTCTCTTAGAAATGTGACAGGGGTCGGGACTTGTAACTATAACATGCAGCTATCTTGTCTTTCTGGTCTTGTTTTGGGGGAGTCAGGGAATTTAATTTGTAAGACACTTTGGTTCTGATTAGATTTGGTTCTATTTGCATTCCAGACAAGAAGTATGCTTTTTTCAGAATAAATATTTTGTTATTTGTAATTTTGTTTCTGCAGCTGAAATCAAGCAGCTAGATCAGAGAGATCCTCTGGGGTGGGTGCTAAGGAACGTGGTTTTCACCTTGGTCTTTTGGGCCATGCTCTTAATTGAAGCTTAGTGTTCCATTAATGATTGTGCCTCCTGGGATTTATATGACCATTTCAGAACTGTGGTTTCTGCCTAATGGACTGCTGAACAACAAAGAGTCCTTGTAGTCATACCCCAGCACCCATCCCCCCTCCCCCCCCCCATTAAATATACAGTAGTTCTCAATTAACCTGATGTCTAAAACCCACAATAGCTCTAAAGGCTATCTGCTTAGGAAAGACCATGGTCTAAACTGATACCACTTAATTGTCCCCTAACGCAAGTCTGTCCATATGCAAAGACCAGCTTGCAAGTGATGCTAATTGTTGACTTCATGCTCTGCTGTGACCAGGCTAACAGGTTTCTGTGCCGATAAGTATCAGTTTCAAGGCACTAGGATACTGAAATTAGCCTTGATCATATCACAGAGTTCACAGGATCTGAAAGTACAAAAAGCAAGACTAGTTCCTCTGAAGCTTAAGCCACTGCAGGAATAATGTGTCACAACTCTTTCTATGAGATCAGGAAGGTGGATATGGAAAAAGATGATGATAAATTCACTAATCTCAGCAGCAGTGTGGAAAGACAGGGCTGACATGTTTCCATGCTCAGGAAAGCGAATTCCACCACCTTCCTGAAACGCCTGTAACAAGACAAATCCAAGGAAGGCAACTGATTATTTAACTACAACAGTATATAGACAACTATATTACAAAGTCAACTTGTCAAGGTAAACTTAGGTTTCAAGTTAGGAAACATATGCAAGCTATTTCTATTTTTAAATGATCAAGAAAGAGCTTTCCTGACCTTCCTAATACATTTGCTCCCACTGCACTTTCAAAAAGGGCTGGTGACATAGCCAAGAAGAAATACTAGAGAGAAGACATGAGGTCTGCACAGGACCAAAGAAAATTGCTCAGCACAAGATATATATATTTCCATGTATCTACTAGAGGAAATTGAAAACTTCCCCTCATTGCTAACCTGAATTTCTGAGTTTTAAGCTCCTAGCATGCTCCTAGAATGTCTTCCTTGCTCTCTGGTTCTCCAGGCTGTCCTATTTTAATTGGAAAAATCTAGTTCCCTGCAAAAAAAAAGCAGTGCAGAGCAATGTTTGCAAAGTTGGAGGAAAACAGAAAAAGACTCCAAAGACCTGAAAGCAAACAGAGCATCTGTGCTTCACCCACAACCTCGTAATTCCCCAGCACCTGAGATTCCTCTTTCTACTCTTCAGTTTCTACTGCTGAAATTCCTCTGAGTTTTCAAAGATCAAAAGAAATTTTAAAAATCATGAAAATTTTAGTAAAAACAAAACAACAAAAAAAAAACATAGCCTTGAAAATTATCCTGTGGATAGGCAATTTTTTTTTGAGAGAGGAGGTTTTTAGCAAAAGAAAAATGACAACCACTAGATACTCTGTCAAGGTAAAGACAAGCCTAGTGGCCAGTGCACTGTGGTAAGTCTCTGGAGATCCCAGTTCAGAGCCATAGATTTCTTGTGTGAGCCCAACGTCAGAAACATCAGATGCTAAAAGAACATGAGGATGAGAATCTTTGATTTCCTTAAAAATATGAATTTAGCTCTTGTTAGAAAAGTTTGAAGATTTATGGTAAGGGAAGCAAATCCAGGGCAGGGAGGGTGGTAGGGAAGGACGTGAGAAGGAACAGATATGACATTAGTTCTGAGCTCTGATCTAGTACATTTTTACAAATAGATTATCTCTGAAACTCACTCCCCTAAATCATTCCTTCCAGCCAATGGATTTGGAGCTTTGTTTCATTATCTCAAAGCTTTTACAAATAATAAGGCTAATGTGAGGGCCTTTCCCATAAATAAGGTCCAGCTGAGCACAGAGAGGTATAATTTATTCTAGAGAAGGGAAGGCCTAGGCTGGCCGTAGACACTGAGAAGTTACTCATCACTGATGGCTAGTAAGTGCCTCTTAGTGAGAAGGGGAGACTAGATAAGTGTCTTCAGAGGAAATTTCCTAGGATATCTCAGGATCTCAAGACTACTTTGATCTGGGTCCTAAACTGCTCTTTTCACCCCTGTCTGAAAAAAAATGAGAACATCCCTAATATTCAGGAGTTAAGAAAGTGCAGAAGGCACTGATGAGATATGAGATAACCAATATGGTCTCACTGGGAGACAGCAGGGAACTGAGGGAGTGCATTTCTGTTCTGCTCCCACTCCATTTCCCTCCCCTGACCTCTTTCTTTTCCTCTTTTGCCCCTTCCTCTGCTATAACTCGTCTAACATTTTTTTTCAATCTGTTTACAGCTTGCTGATTCATTTAGTCAACCTGGCAAAGAGATATGTACATCTTTTTGCTGAAAAGTTTTTAGTTTTTCAATATTTTACTTATTGGAACTCCTTTACATATAATCAAATGAGGAGATCAACATAAGTTTGATAGTAGAGTCATATAGCTAGGGGATGGGAAAGGGATCTCCAGGGTAAATTGTTAGTGACGCGTTATTCTATGCCTAACAGCTTTCTCTTATTAAAAGCAGGTGGATTTGCTCTCTTTGCCTTGCTGTTCATCCCCACTAGCTTTTCCTTCCTTCAGTCTTCTCCTAGCTGCACAGTTTCTACAGGGGACCCCTCTGCTGGGTCAGTGCCTCTGGTGTCAGGTGTCCCTATGAGTCACTTATAACTCAGCAAAGAAACGTGCTTTTTCTTCATTTTTTCTTTCTTTTTTTTTCTTTCCCAGTCTAGATTCCATAGATGAATGAGTTAATTGACTATCTGAAGAACCCAACAGAAGCCAGACCCATCACAATGTGAACAACAGATGTGCAGAGCTGGGACTGCCTAGAAGTTAGGGTATAGGACAGTTAAAGAGATGACTTAGACTAACAAAGTATTCAACGATTGCCAAGCTAGTCCATGGAAAAGGACTGGAGTGCATAGCTCACATGAAAAGAACAGGGGATGAAAAAGGCAAAAACTGGTCACGGTTTACAACTTCACCTCATGCTTTGCATGTTCACCCACCTCTTATCTGAACACCTTCAGGCATCCCAGTGCATTTCCATTAACTTCTCTGTGAGGTAGCTAAGGTTACCCATGTCTTATAGATGAGGAATCAAAACATAGAGCGCTCAAATAATTCACAAGAAGTCCCAGAGAAAATAGGGGTCTGCCTAGAATCTGAACCCAAGATTTACCAGGTTCTCTGGTGTTAACAAAGAAGGACAAGTTGTTCCTGGATTTGAAGACCCCAATGAAGGTGACAAATAATAGAACTTGCATCGAAGTTCCACCCCTACCAAACTCAGCACAGAAGCCTTGACTATTCAGTAGGTACCGTCTTCCCTCACAATGTTTGTATTATTAAACAAAATTTGTATTGTTAAAGAATTTAAATAAGGAAACTTCAGTAAGTACATTGAGAAAGCAGCAAATGCACTTAAAGCAGAAAGCTACCTTCCTTTATTGTTATAATAATAGCATGGAAGAGCTTTATAAAAAAAAAAATCAAGTGTACAAATTATCCAACATTCATTGCACGACATCCTGACAGCTATGTTAGTCCTGTTAAAAATATCCAGGAGGACGGCACAGTGCAGATGGTACTTCATAATGTGTTCACTTAAAAGCAGTCATTCTCTACCTCAAAGAGAGCGCAGCTTGATGAAGGCCATAGGACACTTGGTCTAGCCAGTAAAAGCTGCTTGATGAGGGCATCTTTAGTTAGTTAGCTGGTAACTTATTCATTCATTCATTTTATGCAGGAAAAAAATGATGAAACTTGAAGGAAAAATCACAGCCTTGCACCTTATTTGTGCAATCCAGAATCTAGGTCAAATAACGTCTGCTTCTCTGAGAATTACAAGTGTGAAAAATGGGTTAAAATGCCCTAGACTTTCACCTCTAGAAACAGGAGCTCAAATCTGGCTTCCTATGGGTTACCAGTGAAATGATTGACTATTTGTCAGTGCCACAAAGCCAATAAATTACTGGGCAACCTGATAGGATTGATTGTCAAAAGATGCCCAGGAGTGGAATATCCTGCCTGTGATGAGGTGTCTAGGCAGAACCCTGCAAGTGACCTTCAGGAACAGTCCATCTCACAGCCCACCCCACACCCCCTCCCCATTCTTCTTTGCTACAGAAAAAAAAAATGTTTGCCCTGAATAACATAAAAAAGAATATTTTAATAAATACCAAGTAGTGAAATATAATTTTCTCAGCAAACAAGATGTCAACTTGACAGTGCAAATGTCATATTTACATTCATCTTATTAAGATTTATACCATTTAATGTTGGGTTTTAAGAATTACACTATAAATGGAATATAATTTTCATATAAAAGGGATGGTATATTTTTAAATCAAGCCTGTAGAAACTCACTCGTCGGTGGTTTATGAAACTTGAGTACACTTATGCTTCAGTACTCAATTAATGTCAGGCAATATGGATTTCAATCTGGCTTGAAATATATTTAAACAAATGAAGTAGATACAAATGTTGGCTCTTTGGCCAGACAGAGCTAAAAATCCATTTTCTACCCCATTTATAATAAGAAGTAATCTGAATGTAATGTATCTAAAGCACAATATGTTTCCCTAATTTTTACATGTAACCATTACTTATAGTTTAAGTAACAGTTATATCCATGGATCTTAGTGCACTTAATTGAAAATGTATGGTATTAAAATGTAAGACTCCATCCTTCAAAAATAAAAGCACCATCCTAAGGAATAATTAAAGTGGGGAAGCAGGGTCCGGGAAAAGACAAAGGAAAAGAAGCTTAATAAAAATCCTGAAATGCAAACATTTCTTCTCCTTTATGTTATATTAGGCTTGTGTTTGAATGAAATTAGTCTCTCTCAGCCCCATATTTCAGTTCAGATTACAAAATTCTCTCATCTGATTGTCACATTTTGCGCTGAAGTCAAATCCTTCTGCAGCAGAGTGACATGTCAAGGGTGACAGTGACAAATTGTCACTAAGTAAGGAATAACACATGACAGGGCGTTCAGCCATAATGAGATATATGCATGCCTCGAGAGCGTTTGCAGGCATGAGGCTGAAGGGCGATTGCTCCCAACACTCATAATGTTGCTAGGTCTCATTAAGACTTTACATGCACTGGAATAGATTTCTAGTGATTAAAAGAAAAAAAAATTATGAATGAGTAAATCGTGGCAGCAAGGTTTATTTTTATTCATACCTACCCAGAAGTTTGTATAGCTTATAAGGCTAGGGAGAAAAAGGAGAAGGACTCTTTTATCCCTGTTTTAAATTTTTTATACTACTGTCCATCACAGCAATGTATAAGTTTCATCCCCTCTAAATGAGTAGCATCAGTGAAATCTTTGGCCTAATGGACTTGATGGTGTTCCCTGACACATATTCATTTGTAGCCATAAACTCTACATGGGCAAGGTGTTGCTCTTCAAATATATAATGATTTTATTAATGTCCCTTTTTGTTGATGTGGGTTTAGAGGTAATACAGAGGCATGTCAAAGTTCATGGAAAGGTTTTTAACATATCCTTTTTGATTTGATTTCTAATGACTTTTTAAACTTAGTGCTTCTTAATTAATTATTAGCACAACTGCTAAATTCTGACAAGACTGTCATAGCATAGGGGCTTTTATGAAGAAGGTCAGGCCTGTGGTTAAAGGGACATAGGAAGTCATATATTCAGCTCAGCCAGTGTCTCTCACCACCAAGGAAGGAAAAAGATGTTACAGAGTTTATTGTCCTTGCACTATAGATCTGGTTGATTCAGGCTTCAGGGCAAGATATAGAATAGTTCACTGTGCAGAGAAAAACTTGAAGCCAGGTAAAGAGAAGTGGGTAGAGCTTATGGTCCCCTCCCTAGCAAGAGCAGGTTGACTGACCTTTCCATGCCTCAGTTTCCTTGATTATGAAAGGCTGCTATGAAACTTAATTTCTCCATCACCTGTAAGGTACACAGAGCTTTGGGGGCTAAGAATAGTCCCAATTCAGAGTACAAAGCTTCTTGGTTTCAATTTCAATGTATAAGTTTGCTGCCATAAGCAACAGCAGTTCATGATTTCCTTACAGTCAAAAGAAAAAAAATAAGATTTTTTGTCTAAAAGTGAAAGCCAAAGTCTCATTCCATTCTCCTCTACAAAAGATGTACTGTCTCATTTTGCTTTAAAAAAACAAAGACGTACCCAGCAACATTGTGGTTGCTCATCACGTGTTCCAGTTCTTAGAGAACTGCAGTGACATTCCCAGAAGATTTCACCACTGAAGAAAGCTAGTAGACGATAGTATATCTTTTGTAAAATCCATGGAGCATTAGGAGCATCTTCTCCTAAACAGAACTTCCTCATTTCTCTGCAGGAGTGAAACACTTATCATGGCAAACAGTAAAATGGAAAAAAGGATGGGTTCTTTGGAAGAAAGAAGAAAACAATGACAGCCCCAAAGTCCAGAAGAAGAGAATGTGTCCCTGCTTGGATGCTTGACACGAGAGCACCCGCTTCTTAAAACAAACTTTAGTGGCCAATCATTTTATTAGTCACAGTGATACTTACTATTTTTATAACATCTGCCATTTAAGAGCTTCACACACCCTTCACAGAAAAAGCTCTTTCCATTTTGTTATCAGATATGTGTCTTATAAGCTACAGGGAAGTTATGGACTTGGCTCAACCCATGACAGAGCAGAAATAGGGAAAACAGATCTCTCAGATATAAGAAATTTTTCCAGCATGATATTCTTCTGGATATCCTGAACTTAATTCCCAAATCTCAATCACAATGATGCGTAAAATCAGAACTGATCTTGAAAGCCTTTCCATTTGTATTTGAAATAAAAACAAATCAGTGGTTGCTACCACATTGCCAGAAACAGGCAAATCAGAGACACTTTCCATTACAGAAAATAGTTAGAGCCTATCAGATTGGCCTGAGGCCTCAGATTCAAACCTTTACTCATATAAATGTGTCCCTTTTAGGTATTTTTCCTCCTGCCAAAGAGAGCAGTTTGTGCCCTTACGTCTTATCCAGAAAGTCCCCAGCCATATATTCTAGCCTCTAAACAGCAGTGCCAATCACCAGCCTCAGCTCTCCCATTCAAACAATAAAGTCGCAGGCCTCTTGGATCAGGGAACAACTCCTGTCACTAGAGTTGACAACCTTGGATTCGTTGCTCTCCCAGCAATAAATGAGTTATGCAAGTACATAAATTTCAATTACTCACAGCTTTGGAAAGAGATTTCTGGATTGTATTATCTGCAGTTATATCCCTGGCAGAGGGGCCACCCAGGCATTTTTCAAACAAGAGCGACACCTGGGCTGTGGCTTTCACTCCAACGGGCTGGTTTATGCCTGCAACCCTTAACTATCCCTCAGAAATATGTTTCACAGATGGGATGGTCATTGAAACAAACTGGGAAGTGAACACAATGATGGCAGTTTTATGCATTGGCAACTTGTCTGTTTTAATTTTAGACTTTCTTGATGGCTGTGTTGGCTTTTGACAGCCATGGCCTCCAGATATTGCAGAACAGGATTTTTTAATAATTTTAGATAGTATCATTTATACTTATTATATCATAGCCTTCTACAAAGCAACGCATTTGCTGCGGATATTTATGGAGAAAAAATATGACGACAAGCCTAATTGTTGATTTGCACCCATGAACTCTAAGCTGCTCTACTACATTGTCATCATAGTTTGTATTACTCATGTCCCGGTAGTCCTCGTTGAATGGAACAGAGCATGGAGATGTGCCCTAAAACACACAAAGACTCCCAAGCTTTAGGGGTCCTACCCTCCCAACCAAAGCACCTCACACCCTGAGGAGACAACGTCTTCCTGTGGGTCATGGGGAGCACAGCAGCCTTTAGGAATTGTCCAGGTCTCTTGAGAAATCACATGAACAGTCAAGAGAAATCCAAATCTGTTTCTATGCACCTTCAGGATTAGGTTAGCTTGAGCCCAAAAATCTCCCCAGAACCTTCCAGTTTCAAGAGTGTAGAGACTGGTGGATACCCAAAGAGAAACATTAACACTGGATGCGGGAGTCCAAGTGCTTGTGGGTTTTCATTCTGCTGAAAGAAACCCAAGAATACTAATTAAAGCCTCAGGGAGCTAATTGGACTCAAATAAATGAAGCTGCAGTAGAGGATTTTGAAACTGAAGATCCTGTGAATCCTTTCTCAAAGGAACAATAAGAGAGGCAAGTGTGATAAACAAAGCAAATGGAAAGGCCTACAGGAATGGGCATGGAGTACCTCAAGGTGTGTACAGGTTAGCATATTTTGAATATTTTGGGGTACTAAAATATTCTGAACAATTGCAATTTCGTTTTGGTTATTGAACATTCCTTTATGCTGCCAGGTATAACGGAAGCTTTCCTCCAGTTCAAGTACAGAATACAGAGGGCCTTAGTTAATATAACAGTTCAACAAAAAGAAGGTGGAAGGGACCAGCGTTCTGAAATGAAAGCATTTAGCCTTTGCTGAGTGGCTTTAAAATATGGCTGGAAAGTAGATCCTAGCCTCTTTCCAGCTGATATCATAGTTTTACATTTTTGCAGTCTATGGTAACTGAATAAAGCTTATGCTGAGGTGAGAAAAGGGTTCCCTAGAAATGCTCAACAAGTTCCTAAAGCTTCTTCTCCATGGCATATCTCTCCAAGTGATACTGCTGCATTCACTCCATCCCCGTTTCCAGACATGCATACAGCTACCTAGGAGGGGTGGGTAAGGAAAAGGCCAGTCTGCATAGCTGATGTTTCCAGGATATTAACCAGTCTTGAACTCAAGTATGAAAATAAAAAAAAAATGTGTTGTACAAGGGAGAAGAGTGTTCAAATAGAGAGCAGTACATCGTGGATCTCTAAAAACAATGCAGGCATGCAGCACCATGTTATGCCTTGTCCATCACTTGGGCAGTACCAACCTGACTGCCAGATCTCACCTGTCACTCTGCCTTAGGTTTGCTAGCTCAGCACTGTGAAGCAGGCATCAAGAGGAAAAAGGAGCACAGCAAAGGACACAGTAGACTAGACAGTGCCACATTTGACCCTCAAAGTTCAGCAATACTGAGGGAGCCATAGTATTCCTTGTGACAGGAGGAAGCCTGCGGGCTTTTTGCAACAGTGACTACAGCCAGACCAAGTTCAGGTGACAGGAAAAATGGTATGAAGTGACTTTCCCACCACCTCTAGCCAAGCTTAAAAATCTGTTCAAACAGGAATTGAGTCCTGAGTCTTTAGACAGAAACCTCTCTGAGCTGAGAGTAAACCAGAAACAGTTCTAGGGTTGTCTCTTTTTTTAGTTTGGATGTGTTACTAACACAGTATAACGCTACAGTCAGCTACACATCATCCCAACTGTAAAAATTAAAAAGAGCTGTTGAATGTCAAGTGATGAAGCACTAAGTGTCACAACTTCAAAAGTCCTGTTTTTCTGGCAATATTTACTTATTCACATGACACATTAACATATGTAATAAGTACATAAAAGAACAAATGTCATATGGAGAAGAGAAATCAATGTGTCCCCATAATACAGTGTACAGTATCAGAAAACCTTAGATTGTTTTAAATCATTGATTCATACACCTGAAACATAATCTTTATGTTGCAATAGCGCTCTTTTTCTTCAGGGATTGTACAGGAACTTGCACTGTCAGGGTTTGTGATTATTGCTTCTCTTTTCTGCCTTAACACACCTAACAAAGTGGAGTTTCCTTTTTCCTTTTCACTGAATTTCTTCTAAAGGAATTTATAAAAAAAAAAGAAGAGAGAAAGAGCGCTATAAAGGAGAGCTGTGCTCTAGGAAGATTTTTAAGCATCTTTAGTTCTAACTTTGCCTGCAAAGGCTCATCCCATCAGTTCTTAACCCATATAAGCAGCAGAAGTTATTAAGTCATAAGGCTGCTACAAGAGTATCATGTAAGATTATGACCACATCTTGAAAGTTCATTTTATGTCAGCTTTTCACCTGGCATACACTTAACTGCTTTACTTGCTTCCAAAATAAGTCCATTGCATGTGTCATATGGCAAACATCAGTCAGTTCTGTGAAAGCTGTATCTAAACACGTTTGGCTAGATTTTTTTTTTAAGGCAAGCTAATTTCCTCTGCCAAATTTAAAGGATAGACAGTCTGACATGTATGCAGCATTTCAGCTTCCCAGTCAATGGTCTTCATTCATTATTTGGGTGTGAAAATAAAGTGTAAGAAATTAAATGCTGCTGCAGCCTTCTCTACATCTGATACTAGTAATCACTTCCTCCAGAGAGAATGTTACGGGTTTGGTACATATGCAAAGAAAATAGAAACACAAAGGTGAATGATGAAAATGTATGAGTCAGATACAAAAAAAAATTGAATAATATTTTAGGCTGCTACATCCTAGATCTAAGCTCTTCTCCAAAAAAATAAAGATTGTATTAATATTCAGCTGCTAAGTTAGAACAGATACATTTTGCCATTTTAGGCTTCTGAAGAGTGTGGAGACCTGTGTCTAAATAAATCTCTCAATTTTTAAACTAGTAGAACAGTAGCAAAGATGCTGACTATGTGCTATTCGTTATATAAACGAATACATTTGACAGCTGAACTGAGACTCTCACTGTTACCTTCAAACTTGAACTTCGACTTGACCTAATCCCATATCACATGATAACAGTTTACCATCTGTCCTTGGTCAGCCCAATGGAAGACTTCAAAGGACAGATTTAATAGCATATAGTTTGGCCTTGACATACAGACTGTATCTGTTCTTACTTAAAGAACAATAAAACCTTGTATTTCATTTCTTTTTTTTTTTCTTTTTTTTTCTTTTCAACAGATGGAGGGCTGGTGCCTTATTCCATTCTGTCACCCCATCTGGACGCCGTAAATGTGATACTAAGGGAAGCATGGGGTGAGGCCACCAAAAGCTCAGTTCAAGCTGAGATACAGTGAGAAAGAAAAGAAAATAGACTGATACCTATCCTGTGTCATGACAAAATAAAGGCATTTAAGGCTGCCATAGGGGAATGTGGAGAAGAAATCAGCACTGACTTCTGCAATAGGAATGACAGAACATTTCAATGCAGCATTGGAGTACACTGCGAAAAAGCATAGATGCTTCATCAGTGACACCTAATTGAAAATAAATATATTTGTCAGTCAGTTTATGTGGCACTTTGTTAAGCAGCAAACCACAAATCTAAACATCACAGGAATTGCTTTCTGCTTACTGTTCCTCCTGAGATTTCACAACGCTGAGTTTAACACAGGAAAACTTTCTTTGGGGAATTCAGAGAATGTCTTTTACTCTCACGGTAAAATTAACTATTTTGCTCTTTTCTGACTGAGATCATCATTATAATCAAAATTTCAAAAGTTTTTTGCGAAACATTCCAATGCTTTAATACAGTGACGGCACCTTTTAATTCAGAGTAGTAAATTCAGTTAGTATTGATCCAATAAGCAAGAGCTTCAGTCCTCAGTTACTTTTAACTTAATAATTTCAACTTAGTGAGTCCTGACATTAAGAAATTTAGGGGAAAGAATTAAGCATGGCAGGATAATGCAAAGGCAAATGATTAATGAATATTAGGTATTATCCCTATCCTTTCCTCGTGTATTAATCCCTCTGTAAATAAGAAAAAGTAATGTAATTCCCTTTCCTTCTAGCACAGAATATTGGACCAGTCACCATGGACAAAAATTCATCATAATGTTGATATGTCAGTTAAAGCCTAGACAACGCTAAGTCCAGTGACCAAATCTTTGGAAAAGTATGAACAGCTTTCTGCCTACTGAATCTCTGCATAGATTCCTCTAATCATATTTGTGAATATTATTTACAAGGTGGACCAAAATAAAGAAGAAAGGGAGAAAAAAATCAAATTTGATCTAGACCAAATATATTTTAGTGAAGTTTGTGACAAATATAAACTCCTTGCATTTGCTTTGGATTGAAACAAAACATTTTGGCAACTTGTTTAAAAAAAACAAGCAAAAAAAAAACAAACAAACAAACAAAAACCCAGAGAAAATAAGAGTCTAAATATTTACAAAACTGCTGATGCCCACTTTCATCTTTCACCCCTTACTTTTATTCACAAATTGCAATGCTTTGGTAGATCACTTGGAATGGAACAGTCTTGTCATTCTTCCAGGACAGCACCCCAGCCCTGAAGCAATAAAATTATTTGAGGCATCATTCTCTCCTATTAACGTTGTTCCACTTTGGGAAATAAGCATTTCCTAGATCAAAGACTGAAACTTGAGTATCTTAAATACAAGACTGTATAATTACTTTATATAAAATAGCTTGAAAGCTCCAGTGTAATCTCAAGTTCAAAATGCAGTCTGGTTGAGGAGTTATGTGCTCTTCTGATACATGGGAAGGGGATGTCATTGGTTCCTCTGTAAGAGACTGCAGGACAGCACTTTCATGGTGACTGGCTTCAAGGAGCCAGTTTTTCAGGAAACAACAAATGAACATGCCTCTGCATATGGGCTGCAACTTCTGTGCAGTTAAAAACTGGGAAAGCAGGTTTTGAACATGAAAACATCTGTCCTCCACCAGTACCTCAAGCACTCAGCATGAGGCAAGCCAGACAGCACTTGAATACCCAAATCCCCAGTCCCTGTACACACCAAGAGGGAATGGCACCTGCCAGCCTTACAAATTGGAAATCTTCAATAATGTGTTTGTTTGTTGGTCCTCTAACGGGCATTTCTCCCATTCACTAGCCTGCCTTTACAGGTGTTCCTGTGAAGGTAACCATAGCAGCCTGTCTGCTTTAACATAACCCCTGCAATCAGCACTAACTGGGTGGAAGGAAGCATTGTAAAGTCCTTTAGCAAAGATCACAGTAGGTCTCAAAAACTCAGTCTGCCGCTCTTCGAACGCAGTCAGTCTTGGGAACCTATGTGAAGGCTTCATTAAGGTAGGGAATCTGCTTTCTTAACGATCTGTCCTTTCTCATCTGCAGAAGGGAAGCAAGTCAAGTGTGTCCTTATACACTACTTTAGTAAAATGGATGTGCAGTACACACTTCATTACAACCGTCATGGGGATTAAAAGTAACTTGAGCAAATGGCCCCAACTCTTTGTAATTACCTTTCAAAGCACTCGAAGAGAGAAGAAAAAAAAAAAATGAAAAAAACCAAAAAAAAACCAAAACAAACCAGAAACAAACTAACTCAAGGACAGCAGATTTTGCTGAGGAGCCAGTGAGCAGCTAACACAGGCTGTGGGCTCAGTGGTTCCACCCATGAACCTGGCTCTCCCACAGCATCCTGGGTAGGTGGCAGGGATGGTGGGACCCATGACACAGGGAGTGTGCAGGGGTCCTCAGAGAAGGAGGAGCATTTGTTTGGATGTGTGCAGGACGAGGTTTTGTATCTGGGCAATGCTGCCCTCCCACGGCACGTCACTCAGCCCGCTTGCTTCTGTACTGACACCCCTCAGTCTCGAATGCTTCTGCACTGACACCCCTCATCAAAAAGGCAAAGAGTAGGGGGCACATGATGATCAATTGGTTGCTCTTTCAGGCTTGGGGCCGCTGAAACACATTCCTAGATGACTAATCCAGCTGGCAGAGCAACATAAACTGTCCATGCTCTGGTACTGGACCATAGTCCTTCCCAGACTTCAGGTCCTGTTTCCCTCTGAAGTCTCTTGGCTACAGAGCTCATTTTCCTGCTAATTCTTTCACAGGAAATGCAACAGAGAAGCAAGAAGCTAAGAAGTTTAACTGAGAGTACAAATATTCTTTTAAAAACAAACATTCAAATCATGACAAGTACTGTTCAAGGTCTGCAAGAAGCTTCTGACTACAGTCCTGTACACCCTTGTGCACCGTGCAGGAGGACTGCAGCCCTGCCTGGGTCCTTCGGCCAAGCCAGTCACTTGCTTAAAGATTATTTATTTGAAAACAGTTTCTGGTTTCTTTCTTATCTGCTTATTTGCAAAGTTCCTCTTCTTTGCTGCCACAAAGTGTCTGCAAGCGGCTGTGGTGTTTTCTGCAGACTCTGCTCACAGCACATCTCTACAGCTTTGCATGGAGACTCCCTTCAATACAGCCACTCAGCCCTGATAGCAGCCTTTGAGGTTTCCTCAGCTTACTAAAATGTCATTCCAGTACACCACCAATCTCCACCAGCGTCAGTCAAGACCTGTTGTTTGTTGGTGGGACCTGGCTTTAAGCCCTGAACACATATGAAGATTTATTATAAAAAGTACATTACTTGATTTATCTGAAATATAGCACAGAAGATTAAAGGTCAGCAGGTGGTTCAGCAATAACACATGTGCCCACATTCAAAACAATTTTATGTGGATTCAAGCCTATGGCTAAATTTTTGTGGAGAAGCAGGCTTGAACTGGGTACACCTCATGGGTTAACAAGCAGCCACACAATATAAATATATAAAGGGAGGAAAAAGAAATAATAAATGGAAGAGATTTAGCATGGAAGGAAAAATGGAAATCCATGGACTCTGTTCAGATGCACTTGGTGCCCTGGATGATAACTGTGTATTTTTGCACTTAAAGAAGCTAGTTGAATAAGGGACTCAAATACACAGAGCCACTTACAGCTAACAGGGAATAGCCTCCTGACTCTCCCTCAGATCCCCAAAATACCTGTGAAATCATTTCTCCAGCATAGAAGTAGGTCTGTCTAAAGCCACGCCAAGCCACTTACCAACTTCACTGTATCAGAGATCTGCAGTTCTGAGGTAAACCTGTTGCTTTTATATAATAAAAAAGTAATAGATTTTGTGTTCACCGTGTGCATTCTCAGATGCCTCTCACATCTGGATTGCTTCCAATGTACATATATGTTTATAACTTTATAAAGTTTTAAAAGCTTTAGCAGTCTCTTAGCCAGAGCTGTGATGTAGGTCTAGCATGTGTTTATGGAGTCTGAGCTGAGTATCAAAATACAGGGAAATTTTGAGCACCTTTATGGACTTGCAGGTGGAGCTAAGCAGAAGCTGTAACCCAAGTGAAGAGGATTTAATCTGTGCATTAAAAAAACCCAAAGTTTTCTTACAGCAACAAATTCCTGACTCAGCCTCACTGTAATCACTTAAATCACCAGATCCCAGGCAGTGTCATCCTCCCAGGAACCTGCAGAACCACATAGCTGTCTGACACACACAGGCTGTCAACTCCCAGTGCCACCCCAGCTCTTGCTCCCCTACCCCCTTATTCTCCCCACCCTCAGCTCCTTCGCAGCCCACACTACCTTGCACATGCTGACAAGCCTGAGCTTCAGGCCTGGCCCACCCTCCAGCCTCCAGCATGTCTCACGTACCAGTCACAGTCTTCATTTGTCAGGCAGGATGGCTCTTTGCATGCCTTAACCCTGGTCTTGCTGTCCCTAAATTAAGAAAGACTGCACTGGGGACTAGAAGAAGGGAGCATCAGCAAGTGCCACCTATTCTCAGATGCAGAATTTATCTTTAGTGTCAGGCTTTGATCACACATCTCACCCTCAAACTTTCTTGGGCTCTTCCGCAGTCAGTCCTCCAGCTCCCACGTTTGCTGTCCTTGAGCAAATCCACATGTAGTGATACACTTCACTCTGTGAATACCTGTCAAGTGGATCTTAGAGGTCCGTTTCTGAAAAAAAACTCACCTTGCATGATTGTACACTAGCCCCTATATAGGCTACCACATACAGTAATATCGTGACTCTACAGGTCTTACACTCCACTGTGACATGCTCTTGAAACCTGATAAATAGCTTTTGATGGTAGGTCATAGCTGACTTCAAGCACGCAATCCAACAAGCAGTGGAGATTTTGCATATAAAGCTATTAAAACACAGGGTAACATGAAGGGTTGACTTCTTTCCATGCTGCTATAGCAAGCAATGAGAAGATAAAGGCAGAACACATTTCTGTAACGAGCTAACTACACTTCACACACACAGAATCACACAGAATAACCAGGTTGGAAGAGACCCACCGGATCATCGAGTCAATAATAACTTAATACAAAAGAGCACAGAGTGGTTGCTCAGAGAATCTGTATTCAACACTGATGGATCTAGGACACTGGGCACTGTAGTTTGCACTTCTTATAATAGCTAAGCACCTGTTTCAAACTATTTTGTGACAACCTAATTTCTCCCTTGAAATTTCAGAAAATATGGGTACCGGTTTTGTCTCCTGTCATTACTCTCAGAAAAGGAAGCACAGCTATTTTTACTAGCATTACAAAACACCTTTCATTTAACCCAAACTTGTATAAACAATGGAAGTTTTATTGCTTTTATACATTATGCTGAGCACTATTATTTCCCTTCTTGAGAAAACACCCTCTATCAATAAATATTTAGAATTCTTCCCAGAAACTGATGAACTGATTGCAATAACAGAATTACTAGAAAACTGACAAATTGTTGATAATTATTTTGAAAGATAAATACACCTGGTCTTTTACTAATCATATACTATCAGCTTCTTATATAATAATATCTATCATTTTGAAAAGATCAGATCCTCAATATGAAAAGAAAATACATACTAGTTCAATTTCCCCACTTGTACAAAGTGGAAGGTTTCAGGAGTATAGTGGGAGACATTGCATTGATTGCTGCAAATAATTAAGCAATCAGAATTTGCTTTGCATAGTGTTCTTTATATATGAAGAGCAAAGAACTTCTCAGAAGCATGCTATTAGTTTACCTAGTTTCTTAAATAGAGGTAAGAAAAGCTCCAGTCCCAGCAACAGAGACAGTTACTGAATCCAGCTGCATGCTGACTCCCAGCACTCTGCTGGAAGTATTAGGAAGTTTCCCTCAGATAAAGAGTCAGAAATAAGCTAACTTCTGCTCTCTGCAACACCTGCAGAGTCTTAGCATTAGAATTAAGTTCATGACACATCCTAGCCAGTCAATCACCTCCTGTCCACCCAGGTAATTATATTTTAACAGTTAAAGGGCTTTAGGAAATTGGCAGCCACGCAAATACTTGGTTGGTGTAGTACATACATTTGCCATCTTAAAGTGATTAATGTAATTCCTAGCCCAGAAGAGGTCAGATGGTGAATTCAGTGCAATTGCTGGTATTTAAAAGCAACTCACCAAGAGGAATAATTGAGGACACATAGGCACTACTCTTAATTTGTTACAGATAGATAAAGGAATTTAGACAAGAACCTATATAACTTCAATTACAGATAGCTCTTTAGATTTGACTGAACAGACTGAGGCTTCTTTACTCCAGAAGGCCTCCAGAGGACATTAACATTATACCTAAGTAATTTAGCTGGACAGTGAAATAAGAACAAATGCTTTTCAGGACTTGTATGAAAGACCAGGAGAAATGACATGTGCTGGTCAGTGATATTATAAGGAGTTTAGCACCTAACTTAACATGTGGTGTGGAGTAAGCTGAACAGTGTTTCTGTTTCTGTGTTTCACTGTTCTTAAGAGGAAGAGGGTACCTAGTTCCTAGATCTGAGCCCCTTCTACTGAGGCTGTAAGGCTCAATGTTTGTAGAATAACTTGGGATCTTCGGAAGAAAGATGTACAAAATCATTTGATCCCAAATGTTTTGTGTACTCTGTTGCTGCACTCAATAAACAATCAAATACAGAACATGTTTCTGCAAAGACAGTATGTAGAAAATTCTCTGTGGTCTCTTTCTACTTTATCAAGCAGCCCATGGAAATCTTTAGAGCCCCTAGTTAATACTATTCAAAACATCAAGACAGATTTTACACTCCACATTCTTTGTAATTTCTTTGTCTTTCAAACAGGTAATATACTTGTGGGAAGAATGCCTTCCCTTCGTAATTACAACACACAAAGCTTCAGACATGCACATTTCAGTGAAGGCCTAAAATTTTGAAGGGTCTCATTATCCTTTCAACACAAAGAGACTTTCCTGGGGACCACTGCTTTTACGTGAAAGGATGTGTATTTTGTGTCCTTTCAATGTTACAGTAAAAGATAATGTCATGACCACCTCATAGACTTACTGGTAAACCATTTCATAAACAATCAAATCCACCCATTGTATAAGCATGGCTTTATTATAATACAGGTACTCATATAGGCTGGCCTAAGAGCAAATTGATTCCACCTTGTCCCTTCCAATCATTCAGCTTCCACTGCATGTCTCTTGGCATCACAGAGCTGGCACGTGCATCTTGACTTCTCTGGAAATTATTCTAAATCAGTTCATCATATTCCAACTCAACACTTCTTCTAATTACAAAGTAGCTTGAAATGGACATTCTAGATTAACCCTCTGACCTGCTTAATTGCTGACTTGAAGGGCAGTAAAATGTGTTCCAAATTCCAGGCTAAGAGTAACAATGTCTAGTGATGCTCCACTTCTAGAAGCAATGCTGGAAATTTAAGGTGATTGCAGGTTTTTCATTTCTTCTTTTGGCCCACAAAAGTTTTCTTTCCACAGTTGACTTTTACATGCTACTTATTATGTTTATTTCTCAAGAGGAAAATATCACTGGTGGGGCACAATGATGCAGCTTGATCACGTACTTGGCTAATTCTCCACTGATTGAAGACAGAAGGGAATTTCCAAGAACGGAGTTTATGACTCTTAGAACAGGACAGGTATTCAGAACAACTGAAAATAATAAAGTATTAAAGGCCAGGGGAAAAGAATTATTTCTTAGATAAAAAGGGGCCTTAAGATTTCCTTCTGAAAACAAACAAACAAAAACCTTCAATGCCTGTTTAAACGAAAGAGTTGTACACTTGGAAGGTTTAGCTAGCTCAGCTCAGGCTTGAATGAGCAATATTACCAGCACAGCAAAGTGGGTAGGAACACATTAACTAAGGAGGAGTAAAAGGAAATGGGACTGTGCTACTGATCCCATGTGCCCATTAGATTGGCTTAGTTGTAATGTGAATTTCCTGTCTGACTGATACCCAGCCTAACTATAGAAACATGTCAGACAGGAACCGACCAAGTGAGTCTCCAAGTATAAGACTTGACAGGTCTGAATGTGGGTTTTAAATGGCTGAGTAAGGAAGGAAAGACATTCTGGTGATGAAAACTTTTTGCAGAACAAAAAAAGTCCAACTTGAATCCACACTGTGTAAAGCATTAAGGACGTCTTTTTATCTTTGGAAATTATTTTACAGTTAACTGAATAGCAACTCTGAAAATAAAGCCTCTTTTTGTTTGCTGTCCTTGGATTTCCAGTGGGAAGGATTTAAAGAACTATATTTGATCCATTAGGTTGAAGAACTCACAGTACTGTACATTGTTCTAATGTACTAAATTTAGTTGACTCCTGTCTCTTTCAATTACCCTTCTAAAAAAGACAGGTGAAAAATAATGTCTCTTTTTATATCATTTGGTTTGCTGTTGATTAATTCTTCTCTTCTAGTGCTTGTTTATGTTTTGTAGGTTGGGGAGGAAGGAACAGCTTGAGAGGGGAAAAAAGCCTTAATAAAAAGCTCTTTTTCTGAGTTCGAACTTGTAGAGTCTCCCCTTTCATATTTATATCTAATCAATAAAATGTCAGGATTGTTGATAAGGACACAAAAATCAGATGGAGAATGGACTGAATCTTAACTTTGGTAAAATAGGCCAACTGGAAGAAATCCTGAGCATAAAAATAAATTTATATGCATGCTATCCTCATCGTTATTGTGAAGCAAAACTAAATACAAGTTTTACACAGTTAACACACTGACTTGCCCATTTTTGCCACAGCAAAGAACTGTAGAGGAACAGCGTGCCCTAGTTCTTAAAAGAACAGCACTTTGCATCAGAAATACTCTTAAGACATTTCAGAAATGGTTCAATTCCAGTTTTAGGAAGTTGGACACTCTCCATTGCTTGCCACTGATCTACACGGGCTATCCATGCATTCAGACAGATTGCCACAGTAAGCAGGCTCGCACTAGACTGTGAATGAGATATATGAGTCTTGTCTTCTAATCTAGATACATGAGAACTCATGAGATAACTTGTGGCTCATAATATATGCTGCCTCTCTCCTGGGGACAATTAAAACATTAAGAAACACAAACACTCTCAAGAAACCATACCAAGACAATATATACAGACAGAAAACTCTCATGCCTATGAAGAAAGAAATACTCTGGTTGCTGAACATCATACATGCGGATAAAATTGTTATCCAGATGAAATCACTTTTTTTGGTACAATTTTTTTTTTCATTCCCATTCTTTTCCTTCATCTTTCAGAAAAACTAATGGGATTGTGTAGAAGGGAACATCACGATTGTGAAACACAGTGAACTGTAGGCTTCTCTGATGAGTCTTCAGATGTGTCTGTGCGGGGAAAATGGATGGAAGGGGAAAAACCAATGTCTATAGATCCTGTAAAAATCTGAGGAGATGATATGGTGGGAGAGAAATAAAATGAGAGAAATAAGGAGAGAGTGGAGAGCAAAACCTTCTCCACCACTTGTGTCCCCCTGAAGGCTCTCTGTAGATACCAGAGCCCCTGTCAAGCTGTGAAACCCAGCTGACCCACAGTGACTTTTTGGGTCCCCTAGTACCAGTGCAGAACTCATATTTCTGATCCCACGACTTCAAACATCGCATACATGGCTCTGGTTAGAACAGTGCAACCAAACAGAATAATAGCAATTAAAATTTTCTGCACTCAATGGGGTAAGAAATCAGATTGAGTAGAACTGAAAGAGACAGATGAAAGAAAGACTCTAGGTGAATGGCTCTGATTGGCTTTTTCTAGGCAGACCTAACAAAGAGGAAGTGTCAAGGCAACCACTGTTGTAGGAAAGGCCCACATCTTGAAGCTTCAACCCTAGGCAAGAAGCAGACACCCTGTCCAGATCAGCAACACAATTTCCTCAGCTATAAGCACAATGGTCTCTTGTTCCCTGATCTGTTACGGTGCCCATCAGTGCTGCAGCTCTGGTCTGGTTCTCCTCAATTTCAGTGCTCTTCAGGGCAATGTAAATTTCAGTAAAGCCAGTAAGTAGCCTAATGAGGCTAAATAATTAGTCTAATAAAGCTAAACTACTTGTTAGAACAACCCAAAAGATCCCTGGGAAGGCAGGAGGAAGAAGCATATTCACATGAATTAAGCCAAATAACTAATAAAAGAAAATTAATTTTATCATAGGCACTCAACATCTTTCATTCTAGTACACCAGGAGCGATGCAGATGGCTAAAATGACAACTGCCTTTTGAAAGAGCTGAAAACAAAGCCAACACGCAAAAACTATGAAGAACACAGCAAAAACACAAACACATTTCAATACATTTGTTTCTCACTCCTGTGGTCCCTCATTACCTTGGTCACAGTAACCTCAGTTAATCAAGAAAAGTCAAGTTCAAGCATAAGTTCTGTGGGTTAGCTTAACATTTATTGCATTGCAGCACACGATTTCACTTATGAATTACTTATTCCCTGTTAGGGCCTCAGTAGCAATTTTGCTTCTATCACTACTTTTAAAGGATAATAGCAGTGTGCTAAACAGCCAAAAACATCACTATCATTCTTACGGGCAAGGGGTACATTTTTAGAAGAATATGACCTTGATTTCAGACCTATTGGATATCTGCAGCTCGTACCGGCTTCAAATGATACTTTTGACACTGACACCTCAGAAAATTCAGGCTTTCCATATAAACAACTGGAATTCATCCCCAAAACAGAAGTTTCCACACAGAAAAAAAGAGTGTTTTGGTCAGATTTAGAGAAAACCTTGTGCTGCACTTATAGAAGAAATGAATGACGAGTTTCAAAATTGGGTTTGTTTCTTTTCAGCTTGATGAAAGGGAAACAAGCAATCAGTGAGATAACTCACTGCCACACATACAACCAGCTAATGTATTAAGGTAACAGAGGAAAAAAAAATGCTGCCAGTCTCTAAGGTGCTGTATCAAGTGACACCTGGTCCAGAAAACAGTTGAATTTTAAATTCCACCCCCTTCCAGGTTTGACAACACTGATTAGGAAATCCCCAAAGCTTACTGATGATCAGCTCTGTCAGTGACAGAAAGAACTAGTTGTTAGACCATGCACAGGTATTTTCAACACCATATTGTCCTCTAGATATGGTGATGCTTACTGTATACCTTCCACTATGGCTATCACCAAGCATTATTAGAAGTGAGTCAGGGATATATCTGTTTTCAGAAAGGAGTCCAGTTAATTAGTAAAATTATTTTTTTAGGTTTAGCAGCAGATAGACAAAATTAGCTAGAGGGTTACTTACTTTCAAGTAGATAGCGTTCCACTCCTCTCCTAGCAGAAAGGGAAGTACCTTCAGGTTTTTAAGGCACAGATTGTGTATTTCTTGTGGTATAAAGTAATTTCTTTTAACATTCAGCTGTGCAATTCACCAATTCCCAGAACTGCATGTTATAGTTTGCAATCTGAACAAAGCTAAGTACCTTCCCTTCCAGGGCTCTTTTGTCTTCTAAATGCATCCTCCTTGGTTGTATTTCATCTTATTGTGTTCTCACTGCTTCTGTATAAATGAACATATTAATCCTTAATTTTCAAGGTTTCTTGCTCTGTTTGCCAAGGAAGCATTTTTTTTCTCTCAGAAGCTGCAGATGCAGATTACCACTGTGCCAGCTTCTTCCTGTCTGGTGTGGTCTGGCAAAAGGAATTAGTTCAGGAAAGTTCATAAAAATGTGTACTTTCTTTTCACTTCTACGGTATTTCACAGTTGTCTCATTATGTTCTCATCACTTTTCTTTCAAGTATACTTATGAAAAACCCATCATAGCAGCTAAGGTCTGCAGGGTGGAAAGCTGACCTTCCAAGACAAGGGGCAGAAACACAGGAGACAATCTTTCTTCAATCAAATGACAGTTCCTCCACAACTCTTTTACCCTTTGGAGTATCCCTGAGAAAATGCAAAACCTTGATTTTGACTTGTTGCAGCATTCACAGTGGTGAAGAAAGAGTTGTCAGGATTCACTTGTCAACAGCTTTGGCAGTTGTGAAACTTAAGGTTCATTTGAAAATACTTCATGTGTTTGTATGCAGTAGACCTAAATGCAAGGGCATTAAAAACTGGCGTGGAAGCCTACCTGGACAGGATATGCTCCAGTCTGAATGAAAGCATGTTTTGGTTGGGATAGGAACACAGACCGCTAGAAAGAAGTAGCAGTGCAATACTTCTGGTGACTTAGTGTTCAAAAACATGCCACGTCAGTGTAGAGAAACTGGTCTGTATCATGCAGCTTGAGTTGTTGCATTTTTCGGAGGTATCTGGCTTACTCTGCATGCAGGCAGAACTCAGCTCACAGAAACAATAGATTCCCTTTTCTACATACCCTTTCAGGAGAAAAGAAAACAAAAAAACCCCAAAGCTATTGCTGTAATAATAATCCAGAGATAAAGAAGGCCTAAAATGAAGCAAAGAATTCATACAATCACCTTTCTATCTCTTCAGCTGCTCAACCTTGAAAATATCGGAAGAAAACCATGTGAGTTAGCATGTAGTTGCATAGGGCTATCCATGAGATCCCAACTAGAACTCTAGGAATTTGTAAAGAACTTGACCCAACCACACGTGCTTTGTTCCTGCCTGTGAGAAAGAAAATAATGAAAATTAGTCCTCAGACAGACAACACAAGTCACTTCTCCCTTTGACTACTGCATCATTGCAAAAAGCCCAGCACCTCCAAAACAGCACAGGAGGTAAAGGAGTTGGAACTTACTGCCACAGAGCTTTTTCAGTTTGATGTTGCTACAAATGAGAGATGCTAAGGGGCATGGTTTAGTGTTTGATAGGAATGGTTGGACTCGATGATCCGGTGGGTCTCTTCCAACCTGGTTATTCTATGATTCTATGAGAGGATCCAAATCGCGTTCAATGAGCACCAACTCTATATCTTGTTTAACAATGGAACCGGAGTGCTATGGAAACTCTAATTCAATGCTCAACTCTGTATGTTGGTAAAAGCATATATATACTGGTTACTCAGACATAATCTGGGGCTTGCCTCACACCTCCTACCGTGAAGCCATTGATACTTATTAACCACAGAGGCCACTGCAAACCATACCTTAAACCACTCATCAGCAACTAGATTCTCATACAAACTGTAGCAGTATTAATATCTAATGTCTTCACAAAGTAAAGACATTATTTTTAAAGCCTGAGAAAGTCATTATTTGTCACAGGGTGACAGGGTAGACAGGAGAAAAATCTAATTTAAACAAGTGCTACTAGGGGTAAAAAATTCAGACTGATGCTACATTAAATTACTCGGGAAGCTGAGGTATCCAGCCATGGTCTTCAGTAAAAAAGAAAATTATAGGGTCTAGCAATTAAAGAAGCAGCGTTCTGAGCCTATGTGCTGGCATGCTTACAGTTTTTTTAATGTCTGGCAGGATGTTTTACAAACTAAACTCAGCAAGATGACAATTCCACCAGAAGGTGCTTCAGATGGTTTTGCTAATAATTTTGATCAGCTGAAATGGAGAAAAACATCACTTCAGTTACATGGTTTTTCCAGAACCTGTCAAAGTAACAGAACCATTAATTGCCCCCTTCAGCATCTCCCCCAATCTCTCCTACCTTCTTCCAGAAAAGACACACTTCAATTTTATTTTTTTCTGACAAGTATTCTACATAATCAGTCTTTGTTCCCAAAAGAAACTTTGGTCATTCTCTGTGCGCTTCCTTTGCTGGAAGGAAGTGCCATTTCTTGAGAACACTCATCGGAGGCTGATACTACTACTGTTGCAAACATGTAAGTGCTAACCACCATATATTGGCTTTTGTTTTAATAGCCTTTTAACCAACTTTGTTAATGGACTGAATGCAATTTAGATATGGAACTTGGCTAAAATGTAGCTTCAATTGGCTATTAAAATTTAAGAGCCAACTAAGATAGCTAATTACAAAAAAGCTCCAGTGATAATGCTAAGCAGAATTAGCAATAGCAAATGACAGTCTGTCTAGTCTTATTCCCAAAGGGAAAGAAACTCTTAACTGAGAAGTCAACCAGACAACGTGCAGAAAACCTAATTGCATTACTGGTGTTACAGCATCCCAAATCTGGCAGCTCACTGGGACAAAACAGTGAGTAAAGTCTGTCAAACTACTCAAGAAAGCTACTGACCCCCATCTTAATGCTAGCTGCAACAGATATTGGGAATTATGCTATTATTTTATACTAACTCTTTGGGAAATATTCTTGTAAAAATTATCAAATCAGCACCATCTAAAAAATATCTTATACCCCCTCTGAATTTGATTCTCTCTCCAGATATTTTAGATTAGGGAAAAAATATAAACAATCTGTCTGCAAATTGTTCAAGCACTAAAAGAAGCATTCTGTGCTTCATTATCAATATCCTCATTACACCATCAGCTGAAGTGCCGACTAGTTCTCTTGTGAAGATTTATCATGTATGGTGGCCACTTTGAAACATAGGTAGCAGAGTCTTTAACATTCCCTACTCAAGTGTCTCCCTGCTGTGCCTGTAAATGTCAGTCCAGTTTTTTCACGGCTGTGCACACAGATTAGAAACAGCAGGAGAGCTTGGGAGTATGACTACAATACCAGTAAGGACACTTGTCTTCATGGCACTGCTCAAGTGATTCTTGGAATGCAGGACCCTGCTGTTTTCTAATATTTACACACAACTGGAGTCATCAAGAGCAGTAAATGCAGTCTAAAGGCAGCTTGCTTCTTTTGTGTTAGAGGCTTTACTTTCAAACGGGGATCTCAACAAAAACCTACTACACCCTCTGCCTCTTATAAAGTGGTGTATTTCCCCATCACAGCAAACACACATGTGCAAACATATACTGTATGCAATACATACAGTAGTACTGCAGGTATTATCACAGCCTCCCATTTGGCGTGTCCCAACTGCCCTACACTTCAAACATTGCACGTTACAGTTAGACAGAGACATTCTTGCCTGTGAAAACTAGTTTTGCAGAGTCTTGTGAGCAGATACAAGCTCTGAAACAACATTCACCTAGAATGCAAAGCACTCCACCCTTCCACTTCCCAGAACACTTGCCAGTATAAACTTTTTTCCAGGACCTTGTTAGGATGGCAAGAAGAGGTGGCTTATGAAATCTGCACCTGAACACATTCTTTTCAAATATAAGGAAATGTCTGTTGCATTGTTGTCAAAAGAGAAAACACGCTCCTTGAAAACTTGGAAAATAAAAATAGGAAGTTTACTGGTAAATAAGTTACTAAAAAAATTAAAAAGTCAAACTATTAAAGTACAAAAGAATGAAATTAACTTTGAGTGTGCAAAGCAAACAAGAGAATACAATGTGATTTCTGACAATAGTTCTTCAGAATAGCGTAACATACTTTTTGAACAAAATGATTAAATGAAGTCATTAAAATGATAGTTCCATTTGAGAAGTTTTAAATATGAGAGAATTTAGTGGTCCTGTTTTACATCTGAAACAAAGAAAATGCTGTGCTTAAAGTAGTCAGCCACACTTTGCTAACACCCAGGAAAATGAATCTGTACAGCAGTTAGAGTAGAAATGAGAAGGCACTAGATCTTTTAAATGTTATTCCAGTTTTATTTCAAAACAATGGTTTTCCTTGTTTCCAAAACATTTCAGCATTCATTCAACATTTTATGCTACAACATATTTATTTCAGTGAGTAGTTACTCAGGCATTACACAAGCAAGCAAACAGAGCACTGGACATCCACACAAATCCACCACCCACTGACTCACACTGGATTCCTTTTGGTTGGCTAAACTTCATAAAGCAATCTCCTTGATAAGAATTATGTTCATTCCCCAATTATATGTATTTTTGCAGTATCTAAGTGAAAAGTAGTGGTATTTCACACCAAAATTAAACAGTGCATTTCTTTTCTTACAACTCTGAAGAGAAGATTCAAAGCCAAGCAAGGAAACCTGGAGGGTGTGGGGATGTTGGGAATGGGTATTGGTTGGCTCTCTTCTTTGCCCTGGGCCCTATGTCTGAAAATCTGGTCTCTTCCTTCCCAGAGAAGCTCAGAATAATCGGAATATGTAAACAAACACAAATATTATGCAAAATAGTAACTAAAATTCACTACCTGTCCTTCAAAGAATTGTTGAAACACATCTTATTACAAACTAGAAGGGTGTGATTTTTGTCTTATGTTCTCTTTTTTAATTCAAACATCTGATAAATATTTAAAAGATGTCACTACCATTTCAGACTTCATCTCAGTGTACATCTAAGTGACCTCCAATAAGACATTACTCAAAATTAGAAGAAATCAGATGCAACACATCTGTTTCTTGTAAAGTACCCATAACTAAACCAAATAAGGCTTTATTTCCACATTGTAAAGCAGAAAAAGCACCTTCTTTTAGTTTGCCTTTAAAGATATGAGTTTGTATTTATAAAGAATAAAAATGCATCCTCATTTCAAAGTTGGCAAAATTTCACATTAGCATCTAAGTACACATAAATTATGCAAATACTTTAATAAAACATTCTTCAAAAACAGGTACAAACATTAGTCCATGTTTTTTACAGGATTTAACATTTAAAAACAGAAAAAAAAAGAGATTCCAGTACTATAGTAACTGAAAAACTCAGAGATCAGCCAAAGAGCAACTTAATTTATTGTTCCATTTATTATTCACTTCTGGACTCTCTTTCTGGTTGCTGTGCCTTTCTTAGGATTTGGTGAGGTCACCTTCCGGGTTCTAGTAGCTACCGCATCTGCAAATCAAACAAACAAAAAAAAAAGACTTTCTATAAAGTAAAATAAAAGAAATGGATGAAAGAAAATACTCACAGTTTTTAAGAGGATAGATGAACACAAATAATTCATTTGGTTTCAACTAGGGGGATGAGAGGCACACAACCTGGGACTCAGAAGACTTCACCATAAATTCTGGGCACCTATTTTCTGCTGAAAAATGCATTATACAACTCAACTTCTCAAACAGCGGCATTATTTGATGGTATTTTATTAACAAAGGTAATGAACAGTGCCATCTAAATAAGATTTCTAACAAATCAGGCAGGCAGGTTGTTCAAAGAGACCATGCTTCAAATGCAATAATAAAACATCCCTGCACTTCGATTTTTTCCTGCCCACTAGCAGGGAAAAGAAAAAATCAAAACACCACAGCTCATTTGCATGAATCATATTCAACTAGAGCAACTTTGAGAAAACTATATTACATTTGATAAAAACTGCTGCTATTTTCACAAATGCAGAACAATAAAATGTTCTTCATATTCTAATCACAGTATTAGTTATTTATTTTAATCCTGGCTTCCTCCTTGAAGTCAGTATGCCTAACTATTTAAGTTCCTGCTTGTCAAGCTATATATAACTCCGCAGTTCCCGTCAACTTCTTAATCTGCATCACTGACAAAGGAAAAAAGGCAAGACTGAGTTTTATGGAAGTCCTTCAGAAAGAACCTGCCTGCATAAGACAATAGCCTTTGAGCAGTACATGCTACTGATCGTTCAAGTTTAGTGAGTAAATCTGGGGGAAAGCAAGGAAGCAGAAAACAACGTAAAACAAATCAAAATAATCTTGAGTCTACCCAAACCCAAAGTCACACCAAGAAAAGCAAAGAACTACTGCAAACAGGTTTGCTTCTGTGTTTGAATAACCAAATTTGCTCTTAAAGCTCTGATTTGAAATTAGAAATATAAAATTAACTTTGAAGAATTTTTCCATTCTTGAAAAAGAAATTAAAAATAAAAATATTCTTGTTACTTTTTTGTCAAAAAGCACTTGCTACATTCACCATAAAGCTATAAATAGGTTTTGTCAGACAATACATCTTTGATTAATAAATCATAAAAAACCCCAAACAAAAATAACAAATGGCTAAGGTGATAGTCTCTCATTGAGCAGAGCAGCTTTATCAATGAATGATCTGTTCTAGCCAACCCCCAACCCCGCAACGTTAAAATCAAATCCATTCTGGTACCCTTACAAGTACTGATAGCTAAAAGCTACACAAGCAGGTATCAAAGTATTAACTTAACTATGTAATTCATTCCTTCTCCCAGATAAATTCTGATTAATGTTCACATATTAGTTTATACTTTTCAAAGTCACAAAACATTTCAGCTTCTATAATTGTGAATTCTAGCAATAGACACATCTTCTGAGTTTTCAAACTTAATAGGTCTTAGTGATCTGTAGGCCACGTTATCCTATAAATCGCATAAATTGTACCAGTTTCCCTCTCCATCCCTCCTAAGATTTTTCCCTGGAATCTTTGTATTGAAACAGAAAGCAGAGAATGACTAAACTTCCTCTTCAAAAAAGAACAATCTTACATTTTTCCCTTTCACTAGTTTTCATTGGTTTTGACTGAGGTAACTGTTTTTTCTTCTCATCCAATCACAGACTGTGTAAAAAAATGCTGCAAAGACAAGTCAAATTCATGTTCTATTATCAGAAAGACTGTCAATATGAAAATGAATACCATAGGCAGAAAATTACTACAGGTATTTGTTTAGAGAGAAAAAAAGAAATTAGTTATCAGATATTTATGTTTGTATTTTGGGAATGTATTTTTTCATGCTAGTCATGGACAATACAAGCAATTGATGCTTACTACTTCCTAATTCACTAAAAGCTTACCCATTTCTAGTTGCCTATGCTGGATGAAGAAAAAGGAGCAAAGAGTTACCCTGTCTCTGATCTTTCCTTTACCTTTATTGCATTAATACCTTCTTTCTAAGGCCTTTCTAAGTAAACAATGATCATGATGAATCTCTAAGTGAATCTTTACAAAAAGGAAAAAAATCCTTGTCAAGCTTCTATTATTCAAAATTTCAAACTTAAGCAGCAGGAGTATTACCTTAAACTATCTGATAAAGTTAATTATGTTAAACTCAGAATGACAACTCTCAAACTATGCTCAGCTTCAAAGTTTGCAGCTATTTCAGAACTGAAGGTCTTCTGTACCAAAAAGTTCATTTGCATTATCAAAATTAGTTAGCCTGATAATGTATATTGCTCCCTCCCCACAAACGCTTCTTGTGGGAGAAACATCAATTCTGTTTCCAAAAACAGGAGAAGTTTTGTGTGGGCAGCACCAAATGAGGACACAAACAAAGCTATTACAAGCAAAGGAGAGAGTTTTTATAAAGCAGATTAAACTGAATTAGGTTGAAACAGCAATTTAAATGAGGAAGAATTATATAGACAAAAATAAACCAGATGGTGTCACTGCACAGCTTGTTTTGAGACTGGAACAAAGTTCAGCAGAGGCATAAGGAGTCCCACAGGCTCTAGAGGAATTATTAGACAAGTTGACTGCAATATCTGATCCTCTCTGTGTTAACAGTATTCTAAAGCAACATTACAAAAGAAATCCAGCTGTACTGCGTATGGTTTGGGGCTCTATCCTTCAAGAAAGTTCTGGGAAAAAGACATCAGGAGTGGTGATCATAGTTTCTAGCTCTCAAATTCATTTTTTTTGTTGTTGTTAAACTAGTTTATCTGAAGAAAGGAAAAAAAATGGGACAGAGATGTGATAGTGCATTATTTTGTAATGATCAAATGTGCAAAAAGGTTGCTGAATAAATTGAGAATAATTTTCATGTCCCTAATGGATAGGACAACTAATAAGCCTAAGGGAAATTCATATTAGATAGTAAAAATATTCAAAGAATATACTCTGCCCTATCAAAGACTTTTTAATAGTAAGGATAGTTAAGTATCATAAGTGGTGTTGACCAGGGATGCTTTAGAATTTAATTATAGCAGTTTTAAGAGAAAATATTGGTATATACCATCAAGTTTAACACAGATGTAGGTAGATAAGCCAGTTCTTAGGCTCGTGTATAAAGCACATCACCTCTTGTTGCTTCTCATCTTGTTTTCTGACTCTACATACACCGTTTTAGAAAGACATATAAGTCTTCTAAGTAAGAGAAATAAAACTGTACTTAAGTCAAAAAATGAAGGTTCATGAAATAGAAGTTCCTTTGGTAACAATAAGCAGACACCATAGTCCCAAGTTTCCCATTTAACTGCTTTGTCGCAAATAAGGACAGTGAGACATGCTAATCATTAAAACACAGCTACAAGTATGATTTAGGTGTTAAAGGTGACTTCTAGGTCACATCATAGGTTAGAGTATTTTAAAGCAGAACCACATATAGATTTTAGACTCTAGACAAACATCAGGCAAGTGAAAAATATCTAGCAGTAGACAGACTGGAGGTCAGCAATTGCATCACTTGCATACTCTGAATTTACATCTCACAAAGACTGAGCACATGCCACTGTCTAACGTCTGAAGAGTTCCAGCAATTCTAGTCTACACAAGCTCTTAAACTAGAATTGTAGTAATCATTTAACAACACAGCTAACATCCTTGGCTCTCAAAAGAAGCACATGCAGTCAAGTACATTGATCAGACACAGTAAGGTTTCTTTTCTTTAAAAAAACCAACAAAAAACCAAAACAACCTATTGGGTGCATGCATTTGTGTGTAATCTCACACAGACACTTTCCTGCATGTTTATGTCTTTAAGAAACAAATGTCAATAAAGCTGGAGAGTTGGACCATGTGATGGAGAGTTCTCAAGTGGTTTCTGGAAGAGATGTTCTCAGACTAGTCTCCACACAGATGGAGCTTAATCATCATTTCTGTATAGATAGCCAGTGTGCCACAGCAGGGCAGTCTTATAAGAGAAGCGACATTTTTTTAACATTGGCAACTTCATGCCACATATATTGAATTGCTACAGTTAAACTCAGAAGCGATTAAGAAAGAATGAGGCCACTCTCCCTAGTCAACTAGATAGAATCTTGCATATGCTACTATATCAGATATCAGCAAAAATATATTAATAAGAATATGTTTTGTTACTAATTTAAGTAACAAAATTTGGACTTGTAATTTCCAAAGAAGATAATTTTAGGACTGTTAGTTCTTCAAAATACTTCACTGACTCAAGTATCACTTTTGTCTTGCAAAATGTGCTTCAATCATATATCAGGTGTCTTTTATGATATCAAATAACCAAGCCATTTTACTGGATGGCTCCCTAGGAGATCTTTTTCCTTCAACTGCCCCTTAAAAAGGGTTCTACAATAGACTAGAACCCATACACTTGCTATTTGTATATGGAAGGAATGAGATAAAAAAAAAAATTAGCATTAGAAACTCCAAGACCACACTTAGCATCCAGCTGCAAAATTCAAATAAGAACTAAATCCGGGCTATGCAGTGTTCAATGAGAATTAAGTATTACAGTAGTCTACCGTTCTCAAATCAGTTTGGGCAGCTTGAATACAATGCCAAGAAAGAGCTATGTTTCTTTTACGATGATGAAATTAGAAAGAGTATCTATTCCTCTGACAAGTGTTTTCCCAACTTGGCCAGAGAACCCTGCATATCTGAAAAAAACATGGTGTAAAACTTCTCAAACAAGAATTGTTCAGTACTTTGAAGGATATTGAAGGAACTGCAAGGATGACAAATGGTAGTTTTGGTTAGCTGGCTTGTTCTATTCTGAGCAGGTCTTTTCTCCAAAAAATTCAGAAATATGATTCAGAAAAAAGAACAGAGAGGCCAGAGAAAAGGAAATATGGACATGAACTCCAGGAAACATATGATTGTGGAGTGGGAATGACAGAGAAGAAAGTAAGTTTGTAGAGTCACGGGATTTGGTTTGGTTTTAGGTACTTTGTTTTCTGCAACAAATGAAGACAATACTTCCTTGTGCCCTGATGTTTTTTTCCATGTATTCATGATTTATTTTTATGGAAAAACACTGGGACACAAGAAAGTATCATTTGATTATTTATGCCTGTGTATTCCCTAAAGATAACATTGAATCTATGAGTGTTCTTTCAAAAAATTTAATACAAAGTTGTTCCAGATAAGACTGAAATTTGCTTCTATTTGTAAAAAACTGCTTTATTGAAAACATTCCAAAACACAACCGTACATACACATATAAGTCAGTAGTCACACACAGCGCGTGTTTAAGAATAGCTCTCATCTCTACCACACAGTGATTTGCTAAAGGTATAAAGTTTAATTCAAATATATTACTTGCAATCTTGAAAAAGGTTAGTTGCCTGTAAAACTCTGAGTCACTACAGTACAATTTGTTTTTCTTCCCTGTAGAAGAATTTCACTTACAAATTTTATACCCACGTTTGAATTCCAACACGTGTGCAGCATACTGCAATGCATCTTCAGGTCACAAAAAACAACAAAAAAAATCAGACATCACTTATCTATAAACTGTTTAGTTCTACAAGCAAAGTCGTCATACAAGCCTTACCTTATGGAAAATTTTCCTCAGTTTGTTTTGTTTTGATAATTGATTAGCAGTAAACACAAGGAAGTTCCATGAAGTGTAACAAGGAACTTACTTGTATTTACATTTCAAATTCGTTTCAGTGCTGGAATTGGTCTGAAGAGATTGTACAGAAATAAGCTTAAAATACAGACTTAAAAATGACTTAAAAAAAAAGACTAAGCAGAAAACCATGTGCCAAGCAGACATGGGAGTAAACGGGAACATTCCTATACTTCACATATCAGATGTGAATTTTGTCTCCTTTTTATTGTGAGTGGCACATGTTCAAGGTGCTTCTCAGCGAATTTGTCAAAGGAAATTGCAAATTGTCAAGGAAAATCATTGTTCCGGAAGAACACAAAAGATATATTTTGTTTATACCTAATTTATTTTAATCTTCCTGTCCATAATACTTAAGGAGCTTTATACTTAAAAATCACCTCCTACCACACCTTTTCTAAAGTAAATAGCTCTTGAAGATCCTTAAACAATTTTGGGGCAGGCCATAAAAAGACAGATCACTTCATAGCGTGCTTAAATATACTTATGCAAAATATAGAAGCAAGTATTGAGACAATTGACAGCAATACCTCTCTGCTCTAAAACCTGAATCTTCCTGTTTATTTCTAGATTCAGCATAGCAGCACATGCTTTTAACTTCTAAAACCAAATCACTTAATAATTATACTAGAAACTTGCAACATTCCTGAGTCAGGTAAGGGAGGACTAAGAGGGATGCAGAAAGACCAATACCCACTTACCCTGTTAGAGATACTAGTCAATACCAAACCTTCCACAAGAAGGAACAAATAACAGTTAGAACTATTGTACATAACAGGTTCTGCTGAAAATGTTTATATTTGTTTAGAAAATTAAGAGGCAAAAAGCCTGATCACAAGGCCAGTAATTTTCTAAATATAAACATGAGCCTAAGTGTATATTTAACCCAATGCAAAGTAATAAATCTTCCTTGAATAAAGAAAAAAAAAAGATTTCTAAGACAATAACCCATATACTGATTTATGCAGAGCCATGCAATGTAAATAAACATAAGGCTAAGTACCTATTAATTGAGAAATACTATTAAACCTCCGTTTTGGAATGTTTTCTAACCAATCCATTAGTCTGACTGTTTTCATATCAAAGCGTTCACATAGTTCTTTATTTGTACTGCAAGAGTAACCAAAGACCCTAGTTAAGGCCTTACCATGCTAGACACTATCGAGCAACACAGACACGCACAATTCATACCCCTAGCAGTATTGACTAATAAAGTGCATTAAAAAATAGCACTTTCATTTTCATGTCTGATTTAGTATTTCTCTCCATGTTGTCTTAATTAAAAAACCCCAAATCTGTTCAAAAAAAAACCCTCACACAAAATAAAGAAAGCCATTGAAAAAACCTTCTATTCTAAAAAATTCTATATTTTTATAACTCAATCTTCAACAAACACAGGGCTAAAGTAAAATGCTAGTGGTAGAGGTTTTATCTGTAGCTTTAAATTTAGGATTATTTACTAATTCTTGTGAAACGCTTATTTTTCCAGCATTTATGCCATTTTCAAAGTTCCCTATATTAGCAGCCTAGTCCATACAAAAAGCATTGGTGGATACATACACTGTATGACAAAATTTGGTATTCTGTTTTAACTGTATCATAACTTATAAGCCTGTATATTTTACTATCACACACAAAAGCAGCTGATGATATAAATGGAGCTGTAACAGAGTGTGAGGAAAAAAAACTTCTTGTTAAAATAGAAATCATCTCGTCTGATAGCATTTTTCCTGGTGGAAAGACATTGGCTAATGTAATACTTCGATATCATCCGTACTGCCTTAAAAAGGATACCTCTTAAAATTCCAGATTTGGAAAAGCCTAAGGGTGCCAGCCATCCCAGGGTTAAAAAAAAAAAAAAAAGAAAAAAAGAAAAATGAAGAAACTGGTAAGTTGTGTACATCTTATTTTGGAAGCACAACACAGCTTGTTTCTTGAAAGTTTTCTGAAATTCTCTTTCTAAAAAAGAAGAGTCTAACATTCTTGCTTGACAACTCCAGAAACACTGATGGCTGACACGATTGAAAGAGACTGCGTTACTGAACTCATCTGAAGTGGCCACTCTTATACTGAGGACAACCAAGGGGAGCAGACAGAAGAAGCAAGAATTTCAAGATGCACTTGCATTTACAATGCCATTCTCTCTCCCTCCTCTACCAAGCCTGGGGCTCCCTAGCCCCTGATGAAGCAGACTTCATCACTGACAGAGCCCCTGTAGCCACTGAGCACTCTGCTGCACTCAAGCTGCATGGCTGATGAGGATGGTTTTGGGACAACTGATCTTTTGGACTGGATTACACAAACTGCATAGTCAGATGTGGTTAATGCTGATCAGCCAAATTGCAAGAGGCTGCATGGCTCTTCTTGCCACTGTTTTAGTTCCAAACACTCATGATACGCTGTTTGAACATCTCAAGAGCAACCCCCGTCCAGCTACATTTATCCCCTTATAAAAACCAACAAAATAGCATTTCAAGAACTTTTAAAATGTTCCCATATGACTAAACTTAAATTTCTATAACTAAAAGGTATCAAAAAAATGTCCATTTTACCAGACAGTAAAGTTTAGGATATTTTTTTCTGTCACAGGACTAATCACATAATAGAGAAACAAGTCCTTGATAACATAAAACTAGTCAGATTTGGAAACAGACTTAAGTTGAAAATAGCTGATTATTGTAAAAATACTTATCAAAAGTATCAAAATCATAAGATTATGAAACAGTTGCCCTTTCCTTCAACACAGATTTATGAATCATGTAATGAGTGGCACAGTTTTTACTTCCAAATTTGGAGATAACAAAATGAGTAAGTACATGTACCACTTTTCACCTGAAATCATTTGATATATTCCCCCTACTTGGTATTCATTAAATTGGGTAGTATAAAAAGGTGAAATTAGAACCATTTCACCTGTAACTCTATTGAATTGGCAGGAGGAGGTTTGAATTTAAGCTTATGTCCATCATTCATTTTAACCACTGGATGCTGAAAATATCTATAGCCTCCCAAATAACTTTACTTAGCCTGAAAAAAACTTAGGATTTACAAAAAGCTGATGCTAACACTCAGATTGCAGTTCCTCAAGTTCTTTTACATCTCTGCCTATGAGAATTTCAATCTACAATCCCAGGAAAAAAGAAGTTTAATATGTGAAATAAAATAAAATGAAAATATATTCTGCTCATGTGTATGAAATCACAAGCAGACAATGGTCAGCTGTATTAAGTATTTTGTTATAAGACCTTAAATAAAATCTAAAATACTAAAGCTACGAATAAGTGTCAGCGTCATATCAAGTAATGGTATTTCCTTGAAAGAAAGTCTAATCAACAATTTTTCAACCACTGACAGACTAGAAAATTCATAATAAACTGAAGTCAACAATTCAAAAGGCATTCAAGTAAGAGAAATAATCACTGATTTTAATGATCAGAATTCCATAATGCGAACAGCTGAAAATGAGCAAAGCAGTGTCACCTTCTGGAAAAACATTAGCTTAACTACTTTATTTTGTACCATACTGTGCGTGAATATACCTAGGTAAATCTATAACTTAACAATAACATTACTCTCTTTGAAATGTTACATTTTCCTATCCTGCCACACTCCAAACTTTTTTAAATAGGAGGATTTGTTTTGCAGTAGACTCCACTGGTATTGTTTTCTTTATAGACTACTTGACCATGGACAACATGTGACCTTTTACTTAAAAAGTCTTAATCAAAATTTCTTTAGGAAAAATACTTTTCCAATTACTTGAACTCAGTTCACATCTACATGGAGGAGCTGGAAGGTTAGATCCAGAAACATTTTGACTGGACACTCACCATACGCTTACCCTATACAGATCTACTGAAGATTTCTGAACTTGGACTTAACAATAATCCTACTTTTCCTGTCCATGACTTTTTCTAGACATCACTGACACCATGCCAAATTATCTGAAATGCAGCTTCAGCATTTTCTGTACTTATAGCTGATCCTTTCCTCAACTTTAAATACATTCACTTTTGGAAGCTGCTGCTGCTAGCCCCTGGCTCTAACTGTGTGATGAAGAGGTCCTGAGGAGTCAGCATATTCTGACAGTGAATTGGACAAGACTGAAGAACAAAAATGAGAATGGAAAAGACAATGAATAATGGCAAAAGAACGGACTACAACCATCGATTTTTATCACCTAGCATTATTACCAGCTTTAGGCAGCACATAATTGGAGAGCATACCTTTCTTATACAGAAAGTTTAAATATTTCAGTTTTTATTAGAATTAATATAATAAGAAATTATGAAAGATAAAAAGCACTTGAACTGGTAAAGGTAAATGGTTTTATTTGGTACTGTGGCCTGTTTGGTACTGTGGCCATGTGGCAGGGTTTTGGTAAGCTGGGGTCAGCTACAGGGGTGGCCTCTGTGGGAGGAGGCCAAGTGCTGTTCTGTACCCAACACAGCCCATTCCAGCTGGCCCTAAAACTAATCCACTGTAGGCAAAATTAGAGCCCAACTTGTTGGTGGTGCTGCTGTGAAAACGTTTAAGAGAGGGTGAAAAACACTGGACAGGTGGGAGGTGATGGTACAGGAAGAAGAGCAAAAAACAGCAGAGGGAAAATCAAGGTCAGAGGAGGAGGTGGTGGTGGTGCTCTACAGCACTGGAGCAGATATGCCCTGTAGCTCGTGGGGAACCCCATTGAGCAAATATACCCTGCACCTCATGGGAAAGCCCACACTGGGCCAGATGGATATTTCCTGAAGGAACTGGAGCACATTTATTTTCTCTGAAGGACTGCAGCTCAAGAGAGAGAGCCCACGCTGGCGTAAGGAAAAGAAACGTGAGGTGGAAGGAGCAGCAAAGAGAAAATGCTATGTATTGAGAATAACATACTTCCACTCCATCCCCCCTGCACCACTGAGGGAGTGGGGCAGAGGAGTCTAGAGTGAGGAAGTCAAGTTGAGTGTGAGAGAAGAAGAAGGAAAGACATTGTTTTTCTGTCTGCCTTTGTCACTACACAAATTTATTTTAATTGGCAATAAATGAAATTAATTTTCCACAAGTTGAGGCTCTTTTGTCCACAACAGTAAGCAGTAAGCAATCTCCCCATCTTTGTACTGACTCATGATTTTTCTTGTCCTATATTTTCCTTCTGTCCCACTGATGAAGTTTGGCCCTTAGCCAGTGTTAACCTACCACACCAGTACATGTGACCGTGAGAAAGATCTTTTGACTTACTAGAAGTAGCCTTCTTTTTTTCTGGGCTTCCTGAATCTTCCCTTTCTGCTCCAGTGCTCTCATTGGTTGCAGCTGCTGCCTTTCTCTTTCTCTGGGGATAGAAACAAAAAAGGGCAACTGAACTCAAGAGCATTAAAGACCACACAAAGGAGAAAATATCTTAGCCCCACAACGTATTCACCAATTCTAAGCATTATTTCTTCATATACTATAAAACATCTCCAGCTGAGAAAAATTTACCCATATATTCATGCAAAAATACTAATACTAGGCAATCGACAATTTAAAAGTTCAATTCCCCTATCTGCAGATCACACTAGGAGCTGAAATTTTAATGTATGAAAACACAAGTTTTTATGATCAAAACCCATTCTTTTAATTTATATTGAATAACTGTCACAAAAGGAGCAATGTGAAAAATCTTAAAGAACACAAGAAAACATTTTACCCAAAGTTGATGTTAATTGCATTTTTAAAAGCAATTACATCTCATTAAATTCAAGTTTATCTGGATCCCTGCTTCTTACGGCTTTCTTTGCACAGCTTAAAAGTAGCTAACACCAACTAACAGCATACAATTTTTTTTTTTAATAGCAACTACAGGTTCTGTTCCAAAGAGTGGTACTTGGGAAATCTGAACTCTATTCAAGGTATATTATCTTAAAACCTCTAAATGGGCAGAACTGTTATCATCTGTGTATTAACATTGATCTTACTACTGCAAAGTATTCTTAAGGTGGCCATGGAAGGACTTTTAGTGCCATGTGATTTTTGCAAAGGATGAGTCGATCTGTATCTATACTAGACACAGGTGATAACTTTGAAGAACACTGGAAGAGTTCACCTTTTCCTTCTTTATTTTTTTTCATTTGTGTCAGACTAGAGCTTTACTAACACAGCTTTAGAAGTGGTTACAACTTCACATAGATCATGAGAGAAGGGGAGAGTGCATTACATCTTTCCTTTCCAAAGTGTTGCTTCATGATTACCATCAACCCTGCTGGGCTGAACAGATTGGTTCGATAATTACATACAATAACTGCAGTGGGCAGGTAACCCTCAGCTGGCACAGGGCAGCTCCCCTGTGAGAACTTCCATATGCAAAATGCACTGATGGAGTGCATTAGGTACAGCTTTCCTGCCGGTGCACAGGCCTGATTACTGCCAGCCAAGACTCCAAGGTTAGCATGTCAGCAGATTTGTGATGCATTAGGCAGGAATAAACACAGACACTTTTGTTCATTCTGACCAAAATTAAGGAGGACTATTTCAGTGCTGTACTGCTTTTATATGAAAAAGAATGCATTCCTCCCAATTGTACTAGTAAACATTTTAAATGCTCATCAGAAAAACAGATATCCAATACATGCTACACAAAATCAAAATACATTTATCTTGTTTCCAAGCTTATTTAATAAAAGGGAGATTCTCAATCTTGATGCCGGTGAATTACATAGCAGTAGAAATAAGGCAGCATTCATCTGACAAAAGCAACACCTGCGCATCTGAAGCTGAACATTAGAAGGAACTACGAATCAGTAAGACAGATATTTTTCCAGTTTAGTTAACTCCCAATATTTCCTAGCAACCCTTCAGCTCTAAACAAAAGGAAGATGTGGTCCTTGCAATAAATAATATACTCAAGAGCTCCAGATACTTCCTTCAACACAAGGTACGGTTAGTTTTTTGTTTTGCTAAAACTATTATAAAATACCACACACAAACCAACATGCATACAGAAAAAAAAATATACATACACACCCCAAAAAAACCTCCAGCAGAAATTGTGTTTCGTTCACTTATACATCTGGGGAAACTTGAGTCACAATACAGAAAATAAAATGTTAACTTTTAATATAGCAGACATCTGTGAGTTTTAGCTAGATACAAATAAAGGAGAAAAACTGAAATTCTAGAACAACCATGTTTATATGCAACATACAGTGCACGTTATGGCCCAACTACTTACATGAGCTGAAAGGACAGGAGAATCCAACATACTAAGAATTTATATACCCAGAAGGTAAATATACTGTCTCTTAGCCATGTAAGAGCATAGCATCAGAAAGCCAAATAACACCGTTTTGAGAAAGTACTATGGTAGACTGCCGCAAAGGAACTGAAGAGTAGGTGTCTTAAGACCGGTTGTGATGAAAAGATCAGTACGTATAAATACTCTATATTAGAGGTCACCGTCTTCATTTGGACTCGATGATCCCAGAGGTCTTTTCCAACCTAGTGATTCTGTGATTCAAGGGTGGATGCCAGACTGCATCTTTCTTTTCCAAGTTAGACATTAAGCATGCCAAAAGAAATTCGGCATGTGCTGAAAGATACTGGCTTTCAGAGGCAGGATGTTACTGATCAATGGTAAATTATCTTTATGGAAAGCAGTTTCTAATAGACTTTGTAAATAAAGCTTATCTTTAAAACACTGAGTCACAAAGTTAAGCTTCCTGTCACAGCTGAAAACACATATAATTTTAGTTGGCATTCTATGTTCTTACTTTCTTCCTCTATGTATCTAAGTGTCCAGCTATTCTCAACTAACATCTATTGTCTTCCTAGCCTCTCAACTTCTGATACCTGGAAAAAAAACCTAGTAGCGTGAGTTCCCAGACACTTATTCTGGGAAGGCAGACAACACGCTGAAGACTCCTCTTCCATTCATTCCTTAAGAAAAGTGCAAAATACACCTTCGGAGGGAGGACTGAAACAATCTATTCTTCTACCCTAGCTCACAACACAGCTGTTACAAGGCCTAGAGGATCCAACACAGAAGGAAGAATCATCTGTCTTGGTATTTGGTCAAAAGCAAGCAGGCTATGCAAACATGATTTCAAGCAATCAATCTTATTCTGTCTGTACTCTTTAGCAGGAGCTGGCATGAAGTAGCTAAGCATAAAGTCCACTGCAACAGGAAGTGGACAGCTGAAAACGTTTAGCCAAGTGGGCCAGTAACACTCATTGTTTTATAAAAAGTGCTTGAACATATGCTGACCATGCACATGGTTCCTCAGAGTGGAAAAAAGCCAACTAACTGCAAATCCCTGCTACTAGGCAAGAACCTATGGAAATGTACTATTCCACCCTTTGGGAATGGTTTTTACTCATATTGACTAGAGAAATAAGATGTTTGAAGTTTTATTCCATGTGCACCAGCCATCTGTACTGGACAAGGACATTAAGGGTCACATTAAAGGTCACAGATGTTGGCTCAGCAGCAGGTCAACTTTTCAGCAAAGAAAGCAGACAACCACTAAAAATAGATTTACTTTCCCCTCCTAACCTCAAAACACAGGTCTCAAGCCATGTCAATTCACAGGGGAATCAGAAGAATTTACGCTAATGAACTCTTTTTTGACAGATCTTTACATTCTGTTCAGTAGAAAATGTAAGTGTAAAGACCATAACTGCATAATTTTAGCTAAAGTACTATTTACTGGGCAAAAAGAGGTAAGGAGAGCTGTACATACATCCTCAGAAGACTTAGATCCTGTAACTTTTGTGCTTTTTGCCCATCTAACACATTGCTGATCATGTCAGTAAGCAGGCAGAATTAATGTACTACTATCCTGTATGATAATTCCCAGTTTCCTGTCTAAAAGAACAAATAAACTACTCACCTATCATTTAGAAATGCAAATAAACGAGTAATAAATGCAGTTTGAAGTATGGGTTAATATTTATTGTTCCATGCAGTTGGACTCCGTGATCTTAAAGGACTTCTCCAATCTAAGCAGTTCAATGATGCTATGGTTATTTGCCCATTTTTATTGTTATTATAAACCATTTTAACTTATAATATACCTCAGGCTTAAAAAGTTTGTATGTTGTATTCAAATGAGAGTCCAAATCTATAGCTTAAGGTTTCTTAAATACAAAGAATAAAATACCTGCCACTATAGTCAAGGCTCATAAATAACATATTAAATCACAGTGAATTCAATATGTGAATTCCAGAATCCACTACTAGGCATAAAGTTGTATACTTAAAACTAAGTTTTGAAAAAGTCATTCAAAAGAAACTAATCTGAAACGAAAACTAGACTTATTTTACTTGACATGTTTTTTTGACCCATCTGGAGTTTCACAAATTTAAGGAAAAAAATAGCAAACTAACTCAATGTTCATCTGTTGAAATGTCATTACAACTATATATACACATTCTGTTATCCAAGATATTATCTATTATGAAAGTACACCTATAAACATCATTCTGTATTAAGTTTTAATAACAATTAATGAAGTTAAATTAGACAGATAATGCATAAGTGTAGGACAAACATTTCACTATTCGCTTATTTCCTACTGGATGCAGTTGACACCTACTTCCAATACTCTTTAACTCTTATTTAGCTTTAAAAAAAATGCAGTAAAAACCAACAAATTTTTAGAGTAAAAACCTTTTGCATGGGATTTGTTTGCAAGTCTTCATTCTCTGCCAAGCCAAAGTCAAGTATTCCATCATCTTTTTGCCCAATGGCCTTCAGTCCTTGCAGAAGTATTTCTCGGAAATGCTGATAAACAGGTTTTTCTTCATAGTTCAGTAGCTTCACCTTTTCCATATACTTGGCTATTTCATCTAAACAAATGGTATCTCCAATTAATTTCTATTTGAAAACATTTTAATCACTTTTACCACAAATGAATGAAAAATTATGCATGCACTACTTATGCCATTTTTAAATGGTTATTTACAAATTCATAATTATGACCTTACTCCAACTAGTTTTAGAAAAAAATTATACCGAGGTTCATTACCCAGTGATGACAGCATAACTGTTTTTTATACGTTTCTTGCAATGAAGAAAACAGCCAGTCATAAAAAACTTAATAGGCTAATCTTCACCAATGAACACTTGCTTACATGGTATTCCTTATGTCTATATTTAAAAACGCTGAATCGGAAATTCAATGTTATTTCAGAAGTTCAAGACTGAAACATATATTAAAAAAAAAAAATACATGAAGCATTTGACCACTGAAAAACTACTTAAGTCACACTCGGCAGAGAAAACTCTTCTGATCACTAGGAATAGCCACAAATAACTAAATATTGAAGATCCCAAGAAAGTATATGTCTAAGAGTCAGGTTTTAAGAAAAAAAAAATCTACTCAGTAAATCACCAATGCCACATAGAAACAATTTAGACTTCTAGCTTGCATCACTTTATATTTTGAGGCTTAGAATTCAGTTGTGGAAAATCAACTTAGGTATTTCATATTTGCAAATACTTAATAGCATCTCTAAAAATAGAGTCTAAACTTCTCCTAATCAACAATCTAATTCATGCTAATTTGTTGCTGCTGATAAAAGAAAAAATAGGTAAAACTTCATTAAATAAGGAGGACCTAAAGAAGCAACAGATTAGAGTCCAATGCCTGAGATAGATCTCTCAGTAAGAAAAAGACACTGAGATCTGACAACTCCTCACCTTTTGCAGCAACTGAATTGAACTCTTTATTTGAATGCAGAGTAGCACAGCCTTCCCTTGTACATACTTAATGTGCCCCATGCAAATACGAATTTCAGAGCTTCTACCCACTGTTTACAGTTGGCTACAATTTGCTGATGGCACCCAAAAAGACTGATGGCTTTATTGTATATTTTTATAAAGGAAAAATGGCATTAAACCAAATTATTAAAGAATGCTTACCACATGCTACAAACCAAAGCATTTTAATTTAAATTAGCTCCCCTCACCTGGTTTATTTTTCCCAGGAAAGCATTCGTCCATCAAAATTGAAATATTATCTCTACATCTGAAAAACAAAATTATTCAAAACTGTTGTTTCTTTCAAAGTCTGAATCTTGCCGTATTCTGTTAAACTCATGAAGTACCTAGCTTGGACCACTATCAGAGACAGGAAACACTGCTAGATAAACCTTTGGCATGACATAGCACAGCCACTTCTAGGAGTGCCGTACGTTTAAGAACCTGAGAAGTGCCTGAAATACAGCAAGTTCCTATTTAAAAGATTTGATTATTATAAAAGCAAGCAAGTAGAAGACTGAAGGAAAAGAACTGGTCCATTTGAAAACTTCACATACAAATGTTCTAACCTCTTCCTGGTAGAGGACTCTTTCTCTGGCTGATACTGGGAAGAAGAGCAGGGAGCTTTGCTAATACTGATGAAGGCTGAAGTGTTAAAAGCAGTGATAAGGAAGCCAGATGACAAATACTTGTTAAATGAGACAGAAACTGCTGTGCTAATACAGGTTCATATTAAATATCTAATAAGAAAGGGTTGAGCAGGGCACGAATGGAGGGAGGGAAACAAAGGAATGCAACAGTGAGGAAAAGGGGCAAAAATAACCTAAAAAATCCCACATTAGTAGCGCTCCAGCTGGAATGATGCTCAAAGACATTTAAGATCCACCTATACCTCTAATCTCTGTCACCAGCTTCAGAGCATGGTGTCATAAAGGCTACTCATACTCCATGCTTCAGCCTTCTTTCTACAAAGCAGGTCTAACGGCTACCTGCATACTGATAACAGTGCTTTTCACCTTAGCCATGGAAGCATTCTAAAGCACCAGTAGGGTGGTAGATAACTAAGCACCTCACATATAAAAAAGACAAGAGTAGAAAAGTACAAGTAAAGTTTAATCACAGGCCCAGGACATGAGGCACAGTGAAGAGAAACTAAGGGGTATACAAAACAATAGCTTGCTCACAGAAGGGAATATACTGAAAGTACAAAGCATTTCTACTTTAAGACATTTCCGTTCCTCTTTTCAGTATCAAAAGTAAAAGAAAATAAGTAGTTTCTCACCTGATTTTTGAGTCTCTGACAAAATTCGGATCTTTCAAATTATCCTCCCATGGCAGATGGCCACTAAGCCAATGAATCATACAGTAACCCAAGATCTCCAGATCACCACGTCTTGATGGTGCTAGACATACACACGCACATAAAAAATGAACCATAAGACCAGCTAACAAAGCACATACAGTTTAACAAGAGTTAAAATTTGTAAATATATTCAGACTATAGACAGAAAACTCTAACAATGTGTCACACTCTCATCTGTCACTTATTTCTTTATTTTAGCGCAAAAGCAAGGAAGGAAAAATTTTGTTCCTACATCTGGAAGGATAACTTCATTTTCAAGTCCCCTATCAATCTCTTTCTTCTGCTCAAGGGTAAGACATGCTGCAGTTATCCCAGTTTGGGAAGCTTTTTAAGTACTCAGATTGTAGAAAAAAATAGAGCAATGTACTGAAGTGATTGACTTTCTGTTCAAAACAGTTTTTACTTCCCTTTTTCTATAAAAAGGTAATAATGCTAAAACCCTAGCTCCTGAAAAAAAATATTCCACAATGCTGAAATATTTTATGTGGCCTGAAAACTAAACAGAAGGCAGTAATTGATCAGATCCCTAAGCCTTGCCATAAAAAAAGCAAACCAGAAACAAATAACCCATATGTGAATTGACCACAGATTACAGTAGAAGTATAAATGGGCAAATCAAGCCATCTTTGTCCACGTTCCATTTTAAACACAGGTACAACATTTCATCCTGAAGTAAATAATAATTTTTAACAACTGATATTTTAGCATGACATACTAATAAACCAAAATTGAGGAATAAAAAAAAAAGTGATGTTCACCATAACAGACACAGGCCTGTCTTCTTCATGTTTGACTACTTGCCTTTTAATGTTCAGTGACTATACGCATAAATAAAGTTTTGTATAAGTCTTCTAAATATTTAGCTATAAACAAGAATATTGTGCATCTTTGCCAAATATGAAGGAACAACGTCCACGCCGGTAACAGAAACCACTTATGAACTGAAAACAGAGCCTGTTTTTCTATCATGATCACATAAGCAATATTCTATTTCTACTCAGTTAATAAAAAACAATACACTAAACATTTTAACAGACTTTATAAACCAATTAAATCTATTTAAGGAAGTTACTTTAAAAATACAGTAAATTAATATCAATGTAAAAGTTATTTAATGGAAAAAACAGAAAAATGCCAGCATAGTCCCTAGAGAAGAAAAACATTTTTACAGATTCAGAAGCCTGCTTGTTCACAAAACTCAATGCAGCAAATAATGTCTTTTGTATTTATAAAAAGGATGCACACATTGCTGAGTAAATTTTACATCCTTACCCACACCCTTGTGCGCATCAATGCTGGTATATTCAATAGTTCCATCATGGCATCTCTTAGGATCTTCTTTATATATTTTGTGAACTCCTTCAGGACAGTATCGGTAGGCTAGTCCATAATCCACTAAGTATACCTAGTAATTTCCACAAAGAATTCTAATATTAAAGAACTATAAATACAAAACACATGCAAATAATAAATGTAGCTCCCAATCATTCTCAGAACTTCTTAAACAGTATTTAAAACAGTGAGGTTTCAACCTTAACAGATCCTTTCTCAGTGTTTTATTGAGATTACTACATATGATTTGAAAACGATGTGTCAGATAGGTTTTGTTGTTTTCCACATAGCAGACTAATCCGTAGGTATTTTCTCGCTGATGTAGAGGACCAGTGCAGTAAAAGTCAGTTATTACCAGTGAGATTAAATGCCAAAAAAAAAGATATAATGTTCACAGAGTTTTAAACACACCTAGCATACGACCCTCTTTAAAGTCGTCTCATTTGAACACTACTACATACTACTACTACTCACTAACATCGCAGCTACTTCAAACACACTGAGATTTTTTTACTTATTTCATCAGCTAAAACATTTGTGCAAGACAACACGCATCATTCTGAAACTCTGATATGCATTGTTAGAAGAGTAAATACAGTTAAAAATGCAGCAAATGAAAGACTTCCATAAATCAAGTGGAACAATAAACACTTTAAATACCAATTTTTCCAAGTAACAGAACACTTATTTGATGGATTTCTTGAACAAAGAAATGAGGTAACAATGCAGACAGGCAAACATAATTTACCAGCGTGCTATATAATTTTACGCTTCCACCTGCAAATACTTATTTAAAAAAAATTTACTCTGAATCCTGAGAATTTCTTTAGAATATTATTTAGGGCAAATAGTCAATTTGATAACTGTCCAGCCAAATGCGTTAAAAAGAATTGTAGAATACTAACTAGATATAAATGTCAAGCAGAAATAATGTTACCATATACAGCCTTAAAAATGAGCTTCTGCTAGATTTCACAGGTTCAAAGCACTTCCGTGTGTTGTTAAACAGAAGGTTAAAAATATGAGGATAAAACGCATCAGAAATACCTGATTAGGGTTCTTGTAACTCAGAAGAAGGTTTGAGGCCTTGATGTCCCCATGCACATATTCATACTCATGGACGTATTCCAGAATATCAAGCTAACAAAACAAAATAGTCATATAAATGCAGTACCCAGCTCCACCCAGCAGAGGACCTGTACTTAGTACAAAAGCACAATTAAACTGAGAACTTACACAGGGAAGTCTGATTGTAAAAATACTATTTTAACTTACTATCCTCAGGCCTAATTGTAGTACAGTTTTATGGGGAAATCGCTTTGCATTTTCTTCATACATCTTCTGAAGATCTCTGCCAAATCGGTCCATTATCATAAATCGATAACTAAATTCAAGCAAACAAAAAAAACCCCAGCAGGTTACTGAACTGTATTGAGCAAAGTGTTTTACGTGTTAATTGTACAAACTACTGATTGAAAACATATCCCTCAAAAGATAAATTGCACATACACTGAAAACAATTCTATGGGAAATATTTCACTTCATTTTTTAAAAAATGTTGTACAGCAATTCTTAATGTTTTTATATGAGCTAGTCATAAGTTTGTCCATCAAAAAGAATTTCTTTATTCCTGACTAGTTAGGAAATACATTAACAAGTACCCCCAGAAGAAAATACCTGTATTGTAATTCACTGTAGGTAGAATAAAGTATCAATTAGAGAAATACATTTTTTACCAAGTGGCCTACCATGGTTACTTTAAAATGTCAGTTTCTTGAAATCTGTTACCATCTTTTTTTAACCTATTATTAGAAACAAAAATCTATCTCTTGCAAGAGGCATCCTGATACTCACTGCTATGGCCAAACTGATTCAATTACTGAAAGAGCTCATTGTAGCTATGTTAAAGAATCTCATGCGTTAAACACTCAATGGAAAGAAAAGTTTATTTGGGGAAAAAAAATTGTTATATTTAGTTTTGCTCTCAAAATTAATGGGTTTTTACAACAAACCGAGAGTAAAAGTCGAGGACCTATTGAAACAATGATACTTCTGACATACTAAGGCATACATGCCAACTGACCTATGTAATGGTCCACACAAAGCAGCCTCATCTACTATAAGCTGCTAGGGAAATACTAAAAGTCTTTGTGGCACAGCTGTACAGAGAAAGCCCACTAGGAAACATGGACCATTATATGAACAGGCATACCATGCAAGACCAAATAACAAAAACCTTTTGTGACATCAGGCAATACTAAAAACTATCCCTAGAGTTCAGACAAATTTAACAGGAGACTAGCGATTATTCTAGCTTGCAGATTAAGTAATAAGAAAACAAACTGTCCATAGGGAAAATAAAATAGATTTAGAGAGACTACAAAGTCCTTCATATGTGTGAGCAAAAATACTCTTTAAGTGTACGCCATAATGCAAGGACAATTGTAAAAGTAGTCATATTACCCAAGAACTAATACATTAGAAGTCAACTTTATTTTAATTCAAATATGAAAAGCTTGACAAATATATAGCATCACTGTATTACAGCAAAATCTAGACAAATCTAAATCAGAAAGAATATAACAGACACCAATAGGAGTAACCGAGTACAGATAAAATAGATCTATTCATCCATTTTTTCAATACAGCCTGCTACGAATATGAAACTTTGTAGCAGGAATGAAACATGAAGATAAGAAAGGAAAATACATGTTATAAGGTAAATTAGGTTAAAAATTATAGCAGTTACGGATGAAATCAATCCCACTATATGCCAACAAAAGATATATTCACCTGTTTCCATTTTTTTCATGCAAGCCAGAACCCCAATACCTTGGCACACCTAAATATTTCAGTTTACGGGACTTAGTCCACTTCTGAACTGAAAATACAAATAGAGATAAGTTCATGAACTCACAAGAATAGACACTTAGATAAAAAGGGAGTATTCACATACCTTAGTTTGTACATACACGTGAGCTGCTTATTTCATGGAAACTTGTATGCAAAGTATGCGGGAAAGATAATGATGCATCTGTTGTAGCAACTGAGATACAACTCAAGTTTCATTTTAGACAATAGCATCAACACAACTACAAGGAACACCTTACCAGAAATCACTATTTTTGCTGTATGTCTGAATTAGATTTCTATCATTTAAAAACAATTTTGAAAATTACCTAAAAAGATGCCCTTAAAGTTCAATGTTACTCCTGTAGGCTCTATTTTCCTAAATGCTTGTAGTTCATTAAAAACATTTTAATAGACTGCTTACTTTCATTTGGCTTAGCAGCTCGCATGTAGAACTTTAACTCAGTAAAAAGAGGTCCATTCTGGCTGGGTTCCTTTAAGACAATTTAAAATCAGTTAAAAAATGCTGTGTTAATGCCTAATAATTATTAAAAGCTCACAAAATCTAACATTCACCCTATAAAAGCATATTCTCCCTCAATGCTCTACACAGTACTGATAAATTCAACAGAATATAAGGGTTTTATGTAAAAGAAGGTTGGCTCTAAGAAGAGATTTTTATTATAAATCGCTTAAATTTAAGGGTATCAAAGAGTCCTTTCTTATAAAAAAATATTAAAGAGCAACAAATTCACTGAAATTTATAGAATATTACCAATGATTGGCAGCAAAAGTTTAACAGAGAACATAAAACAACATTATCTCATATTATCCAGATTATAGCTGGATTGCATCAGTTGCAATAGCCATTACTGAACCTAAAATAACACCTGAAATTATTTGATGTAAAAATCTTAACAAAAGTTAAATTCTTGCTGAATATAAGGCACTTTGTTCCCTTCACACATTACTTCATCATGGTAAAAGGTGCAGAGGAATTCTCAATTTCTATTTAATTAAATCAAAAGAACTATACCTATACTGACTTCAATCTACCTTCACAGAATCACAGAATAACCAGGTTGGAAGAGACCCACCGGATCATCGAGTCCAACCGTTCCTATCAAACACTAAACCATATCCCTCAGCACCTCGTCCACCCGTGCCTTAAACACCTCCAGGGAAGGTGACTCAACCACCTCCCTGGGCAGCCTGTTCCAGTGCCCAATGACCCTTTCTGTAAAGAATTTTTTCCTAACGTCTAGCCTAAACCTCCCCTGGCAGAGCTTGAGGCCATTCCCTCTTGTCCTGTCCCCTGTCACTTGGGAGAAGAGGCCAGCACCCTCCTCTGCACAACCTCCTTTCAGGTAGTTGTAGAGAGCAATGAGGTCACCCCTCAGCCTCCTCTTCTCCAGGCTAAACAACCCCAGCTCTCTCAGCCGCTCCTCATAAGGCCTGTTCTCCAGCCCCTTCACCAGCTTGGTTGCTCTTCTCTGGACTCTCTCCAGAGCCTCAACATCCTTCTCGTGGTGAGGGGCCCAGAACTCAACACAGTATTCGAGGAGCGGTCTCACCAGTGCCGAGTACAGAGGGAGGATAACCTCCCTGGACCTGCTGGTCACGCCGTTTCTGATACAAGCCAAGATGCCATTGGCCTTCTTGGCCACCTGGGCACACTGCTGGCTCATGTTCAGTCGGCTGTCAACCAACACCCCCAGGTCCCTCTCCACCAGGCAGCTTTCTAGACAGACTTCTCCTAGTCTGTAGCACTGCATAGGGTTGTTGTGCCCCAAGTGCAGGACCCGGCAGTTGGCCTTGTTAAACCTCATGCCATTGGACTCAGCCCAGCGGTCCAGCCTGTTCAGATCCCTTTGCAGAGCCTCCCGACCCTCCAGCAGATCAACACTTCCACCCAGCTTAGTGTCGTCCGCAAACTTGCTAAGGGTGCACTCAATGCCTTCATCCAGATCATTGATAAAGACATTGAACAGGGCTGGATCCAGCACTGAGCCCTGGGGAACCCCACTTGTCACTGGCCTCCAGATGGATTTCACACCATTTCCCACCACTCTCTGGGCCCGGCCATCCAACCAGTTTTCCACCCAGGAGAGTGTGCGCCTGTCCAGGCCAGAGGCTGACAGTTTCCCAAGCAGAATGCTGTGAGAAACTGTGTCAAAGGCTTTGCTGAAGTCCAGGAAGACCACATCCACAGCCTTTCCCTCATCCAGCAGCCGAGTCACTTTGTCATAGAAGGCGATCAGGTTAGTCTGGCAAGACCTGCCTTTTGTGAACCCGTGTTGACTGGGCCTGATCACCCGGTTCTCTTGCATGTGCTTCATGATAGCACTCAAGATCACGTGCTCCATGACTTTCCCTAGCACTGAGGTCAGACTGACAGGCCTGTAGTTTCCTGGGTCCTCCCTGCGGCCCTTTTTGTAGATGGGCACAACATCAGCCAGCCTCCAGTCCAGTGGGACTTCCCCAGTCTTCCAGGACTGTTGGAAGATGATGGAAAGGGGTTTGGCCAGCACATCCGCCAGCTCCTTCAGTACCCTAGGGTGAATCCCGTCCGGCCCCATAGACTTGTAGCTGTCCAGTCGGGCTAGCAAGGCACTGACCACCTCCTCTCGGATCATGGGAGCCTCATTATGCTCCTCTAGCTCCTGGGTTTGTACACAGACGGAACTACCCTCCTTACGACTAAAGACTGAGGCAAAGAAGGCATTAAGTACCTCAGCCTTTTCCTCATCCCCTGTTAGTGTTGTCCCTTCTGAGTCCAATAGGGACTGTATGGTCTCCCTAGTCCGCCTTTTATTATTTATATATTTGTAGAAAGATTTTTTGTTATCTTTCACTGACTTGGCCAATCCAATTTCTAGCTGAGCCTTAGCCCTTCTGATTTTTTCCCTACACAATCTCACTTCCCTCCTGTAGTCCACCCAAGAGGCCTGTCCCTTCTTCCAGAGGCCATAAACATTTCTCTTCTTCTTGATATCCCTCAAGATCTCTCTATTCAACCAAGCTGGCTTTCTCCCCTGCCGGCTTTTTTTCCGGACCACGGGGATGGCTTTCTCCTGAGCTGCTAGGACCACCCTTTTGAAGAGCTCCCAGCCCTCCTGGGCTCCCTTGCCCTTGAGTACTGTCTCCCATGAGACTTCACCAACCAGCCTGCTGAAGAGATCAAAGTCTGCCCTCTGGAAATTTAATGTTACCGTCTTGCTAACCACCCTCTTCACTTCACCTAGAACAGAAAATTTTATAATCTCATGGTCGCTTAGTCCTAGGCGTAAAAAAAAGGTATTTTGGTTCCATTTTCTAGGAACAAATCTATGGTAACCCCATATAAGTAAACTGCAAGCGGAAAAATTATTTGACTATACCAGAGCTTTGAAGTCTCAAAGGCAGTCTAGGAAGACTGGTCAGACTGAAAGCAAGATACCAGTTGAAGCACCCCTCCTAGGTCTGGACACTTGATTACGATAAGCCACCACCTCACTTTATGAAGCAGTATTGCTCTGATAAAAAAATGGAGCCAAGACAACCGTTATCTGGCCCCTCTTTGTGGGACCAACATTCAAACTTAAGCCATGAACCTGAGAAAATTACCTACGACTAGACCAGCTGGTCAATGCACATGAACTATGGTGCATGCATATCTACTACTTCCAGCTAATTTATCATCAACTACAGACAACTAATTGGTGATATAGAGATTATACACATAGAAGAGAAGGGTAAATAGCAGAATTCTTATACTGCATTTACCTCACAAACATTACTTGACTTTACTTGACCTATTCACTTGTTTCTGTGTAGCATAGTCCACTAATATTCTAACTTAATTAGAATATAAATAATACATATTATTTTGATTCAATTTTCACAGGTTTGGGGAATGTTATTTTCTTAGTAAAATATAGCAAAAAGCTGCAGGAGTTAAGAATTCTTAAAACAATTATCTTTAAATAAATTATTCCGCAAAAATTTATATCTCAGCGCTGAAAAAAAGATGTGTCTTTCTCCAGTCAGATCAAATGCTGACAATCTGGAATCTTTTCATAATTAAGGGGATGGATAAACGATTTAACCACAAAATAGATCTTCATGTTGACTATGAAGTTGTTTCCTCATAATACCATTAATTCTACATACAGATAAATAAATGCATATGCTATGTTAAAAAGACTCATGTAATGATGTCCAATATTTGCCATACTAGTTGTCTTATAATACACTAAAACCAGAAAGACTTCAAACATAAATTTCTACAACTTTGTGCCCAGGGTCATTCTAAACACATGATCTGCAAAACTGAAGTTAAAGTCTAATTAGAAAAGATATTATAATGAAAAAGATTATGGAGTACATGTGGAAACTCAACAAATTTCAAGTAGCATTTTAAGAAGTCTAATCTTCTGCACTCAGCAGTTTAACAAAGCGTTATTAACCTTCGCATCCTCTCCTGAACAATGACATCTGAAAGGTCCACATGTTAAAAAAGCATTTATTTTATTAATAAAAACTGATTCATTTTGTACCACTCAAATATCAATACTATGAGAATACGTCAAAGACTAAGCTAACTTCCATCTTGCTTTAATAGTTTCATTTGAAGAACATTACCATAGAAGCACATATTTTGTTAAACACGGGTAATTGTTCAAATGTTTCAAACTCAGAGAAAGAGAGGGAGAGCAATTACGCACAACATAAAATAACGCACAATTTTCCAAGTAAGTCAAACTAGATTCTTCCAAGAAAGTTAAATGTGTCTCTGCTTCCTGAAACTTGCCTGGAGTCAGAACTTGGGAGCCACTGCTTCTCATAGGCAAGGCACCACTGCTGCTATCTTGAATGTCTGTTTTCAGTCTCTACAACAGGCCATAGTTCCCCCATAAAGCACATCACCTGCCCTTAACAGCACAGGTTGGACATACAAAAGCAGGTTGGCACCACGCAACAAATGCAGGCTGGGATTCCTGGTCTATGTGGAACTCCTGTCCACAAACACCTAAGGCAGCAGTACTACAATATTGGAAGTGTGGCAGTCTGACATTTGCATCATAAGCAGTGATTTTTTCAGCAAGTGACAACATTTTGGAAAGAGGGTCTAATCTTTTAGTTTCAGCAACAGATGTTGAAAGTAGTAACGTATTTACATAAGTGGCCAACTACTGCAGTAAAGCATTTCAGTATTGCCATATAGTTAAATAAACAAAAGATGAAAATATTGCAGTTCTGAACTGTGCTGAAGAACTTCTGCTTTACATTGTGAAGTTCTTAAAAATTTTTCTGGTATTTGCTTTTGTCACAGGACAAAAAGTACGACCAAGATAACTAATGGTCTGGATCTACAATGGCTGTTCCCACATTTCCAGTTTTTTTACCAAGACTTTAGCAGGGAATCTTATTTCTATACAAAATAATCTAACAAAGCTTAAGGAAAAATACTTTATACATTTACCTTAGGAAGAGAACCTTATAGCCAAATCAAGTGAAATAATCTTTTCTATTTTAAGATTAAAAACATAAGCAAGTTTCAACTAATAAAAAAAAATTTGCTGATTTGCTATAATGAGCTAAAAAAATATACCAACAGTGGTTTTCCTTCTCTCTAACCATTAGGTTTAAAAAAAATATGTGTAAATGCCATTTTAATTCAATAGAAATTAGAATATGTATGTGTTTTATGATGAAACATTTAAAGGACTTTTTATCTGCAGGGACCTTAGGAATCAAAGTTTTGCTGTTCCTTCTCCCAAGCCATCTGTCAGATTACCAACATCCAGTAGTGAGCAACAGTTCACACAGACTCAGTGTTGAATCACAGAAATACTCCAAAAGCTAGCCAGATTTCACTCATTTTGTGATATTTGGGCTGCTTACAGGAAGCAGCAAGCAAAACAGTCTGATCCATTTCATGAAACCTTTTTAACTCTGCTGATGTTCCATTATCCACCCTCACACATAGGAGTCCCAATTCTTACCACTGTTCCTCTGTATCGCCACACTTTTATTTTAAACAGCACTAAGCAATTGTGCTACTTTCAGTTAGAAGAGGTTTTAAATTACACATGCTATTCCAGAACAAACATTTTCAAGTTGTGAATAAAGACTCAAATGCTCTCTTACCACTTTTGCAACATAAGGTGCATCACTGCCAACCAACTTTGAAGAATTAACATCAGCTGTTAAAAAGGAAGCATTTATTAGTAGTAGGAAACTGTCAAAAAACATACAATTAATTGCTATGCAACATAAATGACAAAGCAATTAAATACTAATGTGAACATATAACAGTACCTTGGGCTTTAGTAACAGAATTACTCTATGGCAAGACTACTCTGTATGGATATGGTCCTGCATTCTCCCTTCTGTTGGAGAAGAACAGGCAGTCTGATAAACAAAAGAAGTTTTCTTATAATTCAGTAACTTGTTCATAGTCAAGAGCATTTTTCTCCTTTCCTAGGACTGTGATGAACATACACAGTTGTGGACATAAAGATAAAAAACACATTGTCTCTACTATTTTGCCACATCACCTACCCAAAGGTGACTTTCAGCTATCTGTTGCTACTAAGCTATTGACACCTGTGGCAGAAGGACATCAAGGAAGACAAGCACGAAGTACAGGGACAGCCAAGGATGCAGCTTTGGGCAAATGATGGGGAAGCAAAGAGAGGCCAAGCTGTGGCTTGAACAAAGCAGAAACTCTTAACACGAAGAACTACACAATTTGAGTGAGCTGGAACTCCAGTTTCAGTAAATTTAGTAGCTCATTGAGTAAGGCTGAGTAAGTAGTAGAGGGCTTCTTTGGCAAGAAGCCATCCAAAGGTCCTGTTTGCCTTCTTAATCAATTTATGCTGCAGTCTGTTAATTTTGAAAGTGGGACAAATTTTTTTTGTTTTTTTCAACTCAGTATGAATTCAGTGCAACTTTTTCAGCGAGAGGAAGAAGATCATAAGAGCATAGCAAAAGAAAACCTTATTACCATGATACAACTGTCATCCCTCCCAAATTGTTTGGAATATGACTAAGGTCAGTCAAATTTTTTCAATTCCCTGGGGTAGCCTCAAGACTTCTCTTGTCCGTTCATCTGTTCAAATAACAGATATACTCTGTATGGAACACTACCTACTAAAAAAGGTTTTCCTTGAATTCAATAAACAGCATTGCAAAACAAGATCTGTGCTGATGTTTTAAACTGTAAAGTCCAAGATTTTAATTTGTCTTGTGCATTGGTTACATAAAAAAAGTATATGACTTATGTCAGAAGTTCAAAGTAATGAAAAAGTCAAAAGCAGTACTGAAGTCAAAACCAGACAAAATACTGGCTGATCAGTAGCCTCCACAGAATACGCCTAGACAGTTTCTTTTCAGAATTTATTATATAGGGAAAAATACCTTCTTTCAGCAGGACCAAAATTCAAATTAAAATAAATAGGAAATTTTCCTTTCACTGCTAAAAAGTAATAAAGATTTTGGTTTAAAAAAATTAACTACCACTGGAATCTCAGACAACCACAGTGCTAACCATCATCATTTGCCCACTTATGTAATTCTTTTCCAACACCACAAATCAAGCTAAGATTCCAGTTAAAAAAAAAAAAAAGATTACTTGAAGACACTTTGCATTTTCTACCTTAGGGTAATTTTTTCATTGCTTTGCATAAGGGTGAACATCTTATTCCCAATTTTAAAGTATTATCAAAGATAACTACACTTACCAAGGTATAGACGTCCAAAGCCTCCTTGCCCTATAGGGACACCTAATTTCCATTCTTTTTTTGATGTATCTGCTAGAACCTCCCCCAGATCAAACATTTCAGCAAGTTTCCTTTTTGCAGGGGCTCTTTTTCCAGCAGTCTTCTTAGCATAAGGCATTTTCCCTGGAGGGAGAGGAGGGAAGGGAAGGAAAAATAATTAAAACAAAAATTATAGGTTACATGCTGACCAGACTTATTTTATGTAGAAATCTATTAGAAGCATGAGAAAGTAGGGATTGTTTAAGTTTTAACTTGTTACTAAAAAGATACTTTAAAAAAAATGCAGTAAGTAGTTTCATTGGCATGAATTCCAAGTGAAAAACAAATAAGTTTTTCAGGTATCAGGAAAAAATCTGACAGCAAAAATCTTCAAAACAAAATGACCTGCTAGAAAAATCTCAGAATCTATCATAATCAATCAACCACAATCAATCATAGGTCTAAAACTAGAAATAAGTAAACTAATGAAATAAAGCCCATCAGTTTTCCTGGAATTGAACTTGCTTATTGAACAAGTGTCATACAGTCCAAGTCTTCAGTAATAATATGAATAACTCCTCTTAAATGTAAAAAAAAACAGCAAAAAAAAATACACCATTCAAAAAGTTAATTATTTTTCTCCTATGTAACTGCAAGCAACAAAAATAAAAATCTGCTTACTGGTCACAGGGCAGCACTTAACAGACCAAACTAGTACGTAACTACCTATTTTGAGGTTATAAATGTAAAGGTATTACTGTTGCTTTCTCCCATCCTTAGGTCTCAGAGAAACAATATTTCCAGAAATAACGTAACAGTCCACTGGAACCAAATACTTGTATCTTTCTGCAGAATAGGCCTCATACGGAGCAAATAAATGTTTTGAATTTTTAGCAGGGCCAGATTTTGATTCAGTAAAAGAACTTACTGAATACATGGTAATGGGACAGAAGCGGCAATGAGAAAATAAACCAGAAGTCTGGAGCACCCAGACTAGCTCAGATAAGGAGAAAAAGAAAGCACAAGAATCAGCAGTGTTGCCAAATGACTCAGATGTGGGACAAGATCACACTCACTCTCATCTAAAGGGTACAAAAATATATACAAAATAAGCATACATAGGAACACTAAGACATGAAGAGGGCTTGAAGAACTGCATCCCTTGACCTCTGAGTTACTACAAATAATTTCAGTGAGACTTGGACAGATTCACTTAGGTGTCTGGATGCTGCACAGACTGATCGCTGTCCAGTAAAAGAAAAATCTGTAGCCTCTTCTTCATTACAGCTAGCAAGCTACTGAAATAAAACTACTGCTTCAAATCTTTGACATTCACAGCGAGTCCCTTCATAGTAGCCTAACTTAAAAGGGAATTATGTTTACTTAAAATATCTCCTCAAGGGTATAAAAGAAAGAGCTGGTGTTTCCCTCTTTTTATTTTTTTTCCTTTTTTTTGTTTAGTGTGGTCGATAGTTGTACACCTTCAGGTGCTTAGTGAAAAAAAAAATCATAGTAACATTAACTTCCCTTTATCTAAAAATGCAGAAATTCAAAATGGGCATAAGTTTGAATGTCCCCAGCTGGGAACCCTGCCCTTAACAAATACACTAGATACACATACATGGTTTCTTGGCTGTCTATATTCATATCCATCTGTCAAAATGGCATTGTGCCTACTTACAAGTTGGTCAAACTATCGGTAGGCCATAGGTGCCAAACACTGATCGCTTTGAATGGGCAGCATGCACAATACTAAGCACTCACTCTTTTGCAAAAAAGCTGTTATCCGTGGAAATATTTAAGCAATGTCTGTACATGCTTTCACATATATTTGGGTAAATCCATTCAAGGATCTTCTATTGATTGCAACCATAAATACCTAGAGACTGCAAATATTTTCTACATGGAAATACAGAACTGGAGGGTGTGGGAAGACAAAATAATAATAATGAAGAAAAATAATGACATTTTAGTGCAAATTCTGTCATTCTATGAGCTTTTCAACTCAGATCATAGCAAACAGGAGGGGTTTGTCAGGAAACTTATGAACCAGCAAACATTGATGTAGAGCTGCCTGCTGTACATTGCATAGCTGGGATGAAGTCATCTACTTCTCCCTAAAACCACCTTTAAAAATTCACACACACACAAAAAAAAAAAAAATACCACAAAAAAACACCAAAAAAACAACTCACCTTCAAGTTTCCTGCACCTCAATTATCTCTCCCTGTGAATAAATGGAAATATTCTGTGTCCCATAGGTACTGTGAAGCTTAATTCATTAGTGCCTGCAACCATGCTGAAGTCCTTGGAAACAGACTGCCATAGATGTCAAGTACTATACTACCATTCAAGTATCAAACAGACCTGACCCTACTTAGCTAAGGTATCTGACAAGAACAATTTTCAAGGTGCATGACTGTAAACAGCAGCATTTTACGTGGCTACAAAACACTCAAAACAAAGATTTTGCTACTAACAAGTATGAACAACATAAGTCTATTTGTCTAAACTCTCTCCGAAAGCCTCTTAGTACCACAAAGGCTATTTCTCCTACTTCTCCCTAATAAAACATCCTGAATACACTGTACTTGAGATATGCAGACAATTTTACATCAATAGTGCTATTAGTGGAGTTATCTTTACAAATGTTGTCTGCAAGACTTGCTACTCTAGTGATACTTGAACTCTTACAATAAATATGAATGGCCACTTCTCAATTTGTGTTGGCATCCATTTTCAATAAAACTCCAAAATTAATATAAATCAAATTTATTTTGAAGGAAGTGTTTCTGCTATGTGGCAAGTCAGACTGGTTTCTTCCTGATCCTCCTCTTTTATTTTCTGAAAATTGCCATTTTTATAGTTTCTTATCCCAGTAGGACCTATTTTCATTCTCAACGTGGAGAAGGCATGCTGGTGGCCTGTGCTCATCATGAATCCCAGCAAGACATGAAATCCATGTATCGTTAATACTGTTCATCAGTCATAGCAAGACATTTAAGTCTGGCTGCAAAAAAGGAAATACAGAGAAGAGAAAAAAACAAAAATAAGTTTTTGCTCAATGAGTTGGAGGGAAAGAATGTGACACTTTAAAACTTCTGAATACTGTAGAACAGTTTCATAGGAAAGATCACAAAAAAAAAGAAGTACCTTAAGTATCAATGACTTGCAATACTAAGGGAGGTAAACATGCGAGAAAGTCTTTGTTCACCAAGTTTGCCATTCTGTGACTGGTCTGTCATTGTGTTACACTTTTGAGTACCACTATAATATCATTTCCAGGTGGTCAGGACATCTGACAAATAATGGAACTTACGGAGGAAGAAGTGCTAGGGTTTCTTCTCCAAGAAACAAAATATTGTTTCAACAATATGTCTTTCATTCAACAAAATGTCTTTTTTAGAGGAAATGAACAATTACACCTTGATGAATCACAATTAAGGAGAAGCATTTCACCACAACTGCGCCACAATGGGCAACTGAACACTGTTTTCTTTTTTAAAACACACTGCTCTGTGGCAGACTTTAAAATATCAGAGTGCAGAGCGTTAAGATATAGGAAACTGTCATTTACAAAAGGAATTACTGTGTTCCTACATAATTTTAAATTGCCTCCTCAGAAATACATGTCCTTCTTTTGAACAGTCCTTAAGGTTCTCCTGAAAATCCTGAGCATCACTCAGATAGTTACTCCAATAAGGACACCAAAAGCTTTATAAGGCATCAGATTATCTGTAACTCCAAACCACCTCATCACTCAAACAACAACAAGTATGCATGCATGTAAGCCAAGCACTTAAATTAAATGCTTTTTGACAGTTTGGCCTTCTGTATTAAAAAAAAAAAAAATCAACAGCTCTAAAATTCACCAAGAATCCTGCCTCATTTGGGGATTATCCCCAAGAATTGAGTGGACAACTTATTCCTACACAGGAAAGCACAAGTCTTTTAACAGAGGAACAGCTACAAGAATCATAGAACCATAGAATCACACGGTTGGAAAAGACACATTGGATCGAGTCTAAGCATTCCTACCAAATACTAAATCATGCCCCTCAGCACCTCGTCCACCTGTCCCTTAAACACCTCCAGGAAAGGTGACTCAAGCACCTCCCTGGGCAGCCTCTGCCAGTGCCCAATGACCCTTTCCGTGAAAAATTTTTTCCTAATGCCCACCCTAAACCTCCCCTGACAGAGCTTAAGGCCATTCCCTCTCGTCCTGTCCCCTATCACTTGGGAAGCTTCACAATAGTTCTACATTTTTGCAAATGATAATAAGGGCCTATAGAGTCCTTAATAATGAATAAAAGCCTTAAGCACAAAGTGAAAACCAGAGAAAACTCGTCTGTCCTGCATACAGTCTCGTCTTAAACAAGGAAGTCGAATGGCGAGAAAGAGCAAAAACCACAACCAGGAACAAACCAGCCTAGCCCAGTTCTTGCACAACAGGCCTGTCCTGATCCTAAAATTGAAGATTTTTCATTTGCGATTGGTAGGTTTACATTTTAAAAGAAAGTATTATGTCTGCTTTAAAGCAAAATTCAGCAACGCCTCCCAGCCAAGGTGATATTTTGTTCGCTAGCCACACCGGGACATTCCTGAAGGTGACAAACCACTAAGCAGCGCTCAACACGGCTTTTCCTCTCGCCTCGGGGCTAAAACAAAAATAAAGAAATAAAAAAATCACGATGGACGGCGCCACCGCAGGAAAATACCTCCTCCTCCTGTCTTCTCCTCTCCCAGGCCCGGCCGCTGCTCCTTCCGCCCCGTCCGAAATTCCCGCACTGCGAGGGGCCCTCAGGCTGCCCCCCCGCCCCGCCGCTCACCTCCCAGCAACGCCAGCTCCCATTGGCCCGCGGCGCCACAACGGCCCTCTCCGGCCCCGCCTTTTTGGGCGCGGTGCGTGCTGGGAATTGTAGTCCGTGAGCTACGCGGGCGGCCGCCCGCGTAGCTCACGGACTACAATTCCCAGCACGCACCGCGCCCCCACAATGGGGCATGAGCTGAGCTGGTTTGTGGGGTAGCTGTGCGGTATCTCAGTGTTTTAAACCACAGAATACGTTTGGATATTATTTATAGTTTTTTTTATTTTAGAACTAAAATATAGGAGTAGCTTGAATAATAACTTTCAGCCAGCCTCGATGCCTACACTTACATAAGGAATTTTAACAAGGCTAAAAAGAATGGGAAAGAACATGACTGTATCTAATTAAGCCAGATAACAGGACTAGTGCCATGATAAGAGGAAGAAGAACCAGCTAGGAGCAGATGCAACCTTGAAGAGGTGCCCAAGGAGTCTTAAGAGCCTGCGCAAGAAGGAGAGTTGAAAAGTTCATCTATGAGGAAGAATCATAGAATCACTAGGTTGGAAAAAACCCACCGGATCATCGAGTCCAACCATTCCTATCAAATACTAAACCATGTCCCTCAGCGCCTCGTCCACCTGTGCCTTAAACACCTCCAGGGAAGGTGACTCAACCACCTCCCTGGGCAGTCTGTTCCAGTGCCCAATGACCCTTTCTGTGAAAAATTTTTTCCTAATGTCCAGCCTAAACCTCCCCTGGCAGAGCTTGAGGCCATTCCCTCTTGTCCTGTCCCCCGTCACTTGGGAGAAGAGGCCATCACCCTCCTCTCCACAACCTCCTTTTAGTCAGTTGTAGAGAGCAATGAGGTCTCCCCTCAGCCTCCTCTTCTCAAGGCTAAAGAACCCCAGCTCTCTCCTTCATCCAAAGCCCCCTGAAGAAGACCCCCAGAGGGTAGAGCACGTGAGCCAAAAGGAGGAAACTTACTTAATAATCAAATTGGCATTGATTATTAAGTCTGGCTTTTCAAGGCATCACCAAAATAGGTTTGGGAAGGGCTTGTCAGGCTGATGCCTTGTGGTGATAAACCCTGTCTGGGAGACAGGGCAAAACACAGGCTGCCAGGTTTCCAGGGGAGAGGATGATGCCATGGTTCTCCGTCCCGTATGGCTGATGTCCCAGCAAAATCTACCCCTCCAGTCAGCACCAGAGCTTGTACTTGCACATCACCTCTTTGCACACCATTACATATCTCATGATTTTGCCTACTGTACCAGTACAGAAAGTGTGTCTACCAAGAGTATGGAGACTCCCATTTTACAAGGAGTCACAAGGAAAAGATAAGGGGTTATAGGTATAATTTGCTTTTTGGGGAGATTCCGATTGTATTTCAGAAGAAAATTTTTCACCATGAGAACAGGTAAACATTGGAATGATCTCCCCAGAAAAATGGTAGATTCCATTTTACTGGACACTTTTAAGGCTCAGCTTAACAGGGTGCTGGGCCATGTAATTTAAATATCGCCTAAAAAGTTTAGACCAGGTGATCCTTTAAGTCCTTTACAACCTGACATTCTATGATTCTATGGTTTCCAAATTACTGATCAGACCCTTTGTGATTCTGCCTACTGTGGTCTCATACAGTGGTGAGATGGAACTTCTCCTTCCTCCAAAAAAGGTTTTTACCTATACTTTGACAAAGCCTGTGTTTATTTAGTCCTCTGATATTTGTTTTTAACAAGCTTTGTGATACCAAAATTGTTTTGAATGCACAAGAACATTTTGCAAAATTGGTAATAGTTGCAAAGGTTTATGAAAAAAGATCCCACACCTTCAAAGGCTCAGAATGGATTCTGGCCCTTCTGATTCTCTTTCCTCCCCATCCCAATCTCCTTTACTTTAGAGCCAAGTCAGTTCATACTGGCAGGTCTGATTAATTTGTTACCCAGTATCAGCACATCTTCTCTTGTTGTCAGGTACAAATGCATGTACAACCACAATTGCTTATGCAAAGCTGTGAAGTTGGAAACAGGCATGGAAGATTAAAGTTATGCCAAAAGAAAGGATTTAGGGGATGAGACAGGAAGATTAAAGGACAATGGGTTTGTGTTATTAATTTGCTGGGCAGGGAGAGGTTAAGCCTTAAAAAAAACACTATGTTTTCATGACTACCAACTTGGCATGCTGCAGTTTTAGAGGTACTAAATAGCTTAAACCACAGAATTATTATTCCATAGTATGTTCATCAAGACAGTATATATCCGTCCTACTTCTTTTTAACAAAAACATAAGATTCTGCTTATAAAGTATCAGAGCAGAGACTTTCACATATTATGTTTCCATACACTAAAATGCTGTGGGTTTGTTTAGCCTGTCTGAATGCATTTGCTTTAATGCTGCTACAGCTGGAGATTCTTCAAGTGTTATCCAAAACCAAAGTGGCCACAACTTTTCTATATAATACTGCCAATTGTTTGACTAGATCTCAGAAAAGCAAATACTGACCAAACAATCAAAAGCATAGGATGGGTTTCTCATTAACATCCTTCACTGTAAGAGCATTCATGGAATGTGCTGACTACAACTTTCCCATATGCTTGAAGAATTATTGTAGATTTGATAATCTTGTTTGAATCATCTCCAGAGAAAGGACTTTATATCTTTTCTTAAAGAGTTCTCTAATCTTAAATGAAAAGGACGATCCTGTCTATGTATGTGCTACAGATAGAGCTCTTAGGAAGAGTTCAAATGCAACTTTTAAATAGTAGTAAATATGCAATAAATACCGTACTCCAGCACTTAAGCAGTTACGTACTTTCAGTTTAGCAATGCGGATAAGCATGACATTTTGCATATGGCTTGACAAGAATGCCTGAAGAGATAGTGATCAAACCACAGTATGAATTCTTCTAAACCAACATCTCATGAAATAACCTAGATAAACCTTGAAAATTTTCAGAAGACTGTCTCCAGAGTAAATGGAGAATAGACATTTCTTAAATGTCTGTTCTTTTAGGAGAGCTACGTGTACTCATCAGTTCCAGAAGACATGCGAGTTACATCCTCATTACTAGGAGAATATTAATAATGTTCTTCAAAAGACTCAAAATAGCACAAAGAACATTTGAATCCTCCTACCTCACCAAAAAAAAAAAAAAGTGAAAGGATCTTCAGGAATTATTAGGCAAGGTTAGAAATGTAGCCGAAGTCTCTTAACCGATTTCAGTGCTTTCTCACAAGACTAGGTAGAATCAAATAAGGAAATGCACGAATGCGAGGTTTACAGTAAAAATACCAAATGAGAGAATGCCAAATGTCTGCAGGTAGTGATATACTGTGTTACAGTCATTTCTGCTTTAGTATAGAGTTTTTCAGGCTATGATTTGTGGACTAAAGGTCTGCAAGATATTAGAAAGGAATATTGGAGCGAAAGATGCTCACATGCTCTTCCACATACAAATGCAAGTAGTCAAGCAACAACCTAGAAATGTAAAAGTAATCCATTTCCCTTAAGTGTTGTTCTTGAAAATTATAGTTGTAAAAGCTCACAAAATTGTTGTTTATTTCATTATAAAAGGATTAAATAACTTTTCGATTTTAAAAGTTTGTATTCAAATGATGCAGTAGTATTTTTCCATTATGTTCTTCCATTTCCCCTCTTCCAAAAATTATAAATTTTTATTGTTCTGCTTTTTTGCAAAATACTTATACATTATGCAAACACTTTGCCATACTACACACAAAGCTTTAGAAAAGCAAACATTTTTTGAAAAGTAAAAGAAAATTCATCAAACAATTACAAAATTGCTTATGAGACTGTGCCACCAAAAATGCTTGATAAAAGAGTACATATGCACTGCACTCAGCTGTCCTAACTGGGATTTGAGGACCACAGATGTGTGTAGAGATGTGAGATTACTTTTCCTGAAAATCTCCATGGTATTTGCATCGAATTACAGTTGTCTTGAAGGGCTAAACCAGAAAAGATTTGCTAAAACCTGATGGTCAGAGGCTGTAAACAGTTTTAGGAAAGAACAGTGGTATGACCACATTCCAAGAAGCAGTTCTTGACTCAGTAGCCTTGTGTTACCATCTGCCTACAATGTAGCTACTGTCATGTATGAAGAATTACACTTCCCGTAATATTTATGTGTAATACTGCAGAGTGAGTATACTGACACATGGGGAAAAAAATGTGGTTACTCCTTACTTTCTATTTTTTCCTCTCATTCACATTTCATGTTGTTTCATCAGTGGAAATATGTATATTAATTAAATTAAGGGTGTGGGGTTTTTCCTGTAATGTGCTTTTATTAAACTTTAAAAGGGTAGTCACTATTTTCTAAGAATAGCAGAATGGTGCTCCAGAGTTGTCTTTGTTCATCCATTAATATACATTCTAAGATTTGCCTAGTAACCTCAGAGCTTGTGTGTATTTTAGGACCAGTTCAGCATCCTGTTGCGTATGAGTGCTATTAAAAGGTAGGTAGGAACAAAATTGGTCTTACCATGTGTTTAAGATCTTTCCAGGTATCTTTACAAGTTAGACTAATTTTTGTATTTGATTAGATAGAAATTTGAGGACTTGTTTATTCAGAATAATTCAGAATATTCACAGGATTTTGTTTGTTCAGAATGCAGTAAGAAACCAGAAAAAATCAGCTATTGTTTTGAATACTCAATCCATTTGATAAGTCAACTTTTTTGCTCAATAAAGCTATTACAAGTCTGTCTAGAAAATTACACAAGATAAGGCCATTGCCTACATTCTCCTCACTAAAGGAAGATGCAATATTGTTTCGTAATAAGGTCAACTTCTTAAATAAACTAATAAAAAGTCACTTCAACAAATAAATGTTTACCCCTTTTTACAAATTGAGAATCGGACACGGAGATGCTGTGTCAGGTTTGCTTAGATATGATGAATGAAATTTGTAATAAGTGTCAAAGTAAGACCTGGGTTTCTTGACTTCTTTTTCTATATTATGAATTGCAAACCCATTATTAGTTGTAGTGTTGAAAACATGAAATTCAGATTTAAGGCACTGAGGCAGGAAATGTCTTAGTAAATCCTGCAGCTCTTTGAAAACATACTCTGTATTTGTTCCCCAAGTTAAGTAGTTAAACAGATAAAGGAATGGAATATGAAGAAGGGCAGGTTCAAACTCTACAGAGTACTCAATTTAATGGAAAGGGGATGGAAAATTGGAAGAATTAATGAAAATTTTGTGGAAGAAAAGCTGCAGAGTCAGATCCATTGGAAGTTTCACTTTTTCTGAAAGTTTTGTGATGCTAACAGACACACAATTTGAAGCTGTTAAAGGGAATCTTTTTTTGAATAACTTGAAGCTTCTAAGACTAGAGTTTGTTTGAAGTGCATTAAATTAATCCAAATTAAAGGACTTTCATGAGTTTCTAAAGAGTCTGTATGTTTTCTTTGGTCAAGGTCCAAACTCAAATGCATGGGCAGTATTTTCTACTTAAAAATAAACAACTGGACTGTCTTGGATGTAAAGTGTCTTCACCTGTCTTAGAAGCTATGTGTATAGGTATGCGTACATTTTGTCTGGGGAGCACTGTATATCCTACACTGCAGATACTTTTCACATGCACACAAACAACGGTACATGGAGTCAAAATGTAAAGTACAAAGAACTTCTGTTTATCATCAAACATTTCATATATCCCATTACATGTGAAAGAATTATTATCTATCCTGTTGCAGTGCAATGTTTTTTCCTATAATGGAATTTTACAGTGCAAATTTATTTTGGTACTAAAAAGTTCCACTTTATAATGCCTATGGTTCAATCAGTGATCTAAAAGGCACTTAAATGCTTTGAACAAGATACATAAAATGCTTTTATTGAAAAAGCTTTGCTGTATCTACCAATTCTACCATTGATCTCTTTCCATGTAAGGCAGTTCTGGAAGCTGCCCATGCTGTATAAAATCACATGGTGGCTTTTGATCTCCAGCTGGTGATTAAAGCACATTTATGAAGGTTTGAAATTTTCTTGTGGCCATTAGCATACCTCCAAACACTTCTCTGCTAAATAGGAGTGGTGTTCTCACTACATACTATTTAAATAAGAAACCAGGAATCTATAAACTTACTTAATATCTTTTGTAGCTCAAGGATACAGATCTCTTGAATGAGGTGACCTTCTCTTAGCAATATACTTACTGGTCAAGTAGTGATTTCTGAAGGAGATTAAACATTATCAAAATGCAAGAAAGAAGGAGGTTATATATTTTTGAACCCACTTTTGATACAAACAGACAGAGCTCTGTGCTTTTCAAGACCTTATATAGTTACTTCCTATCTACAGTTCCGTATTTCCCACTGCATGTCACCATTACTTCCAAGGTCACCAGGCTGTTATATCTATTCTACAGGGAATTTTTAAACCATGCAGCATTATCTCTGTTGCATGTAAACAGGAAAAAAAAGAAAACAGCAAAAAAACCCCACCAAACCAAAACGTCTTCCTCCCACTTTTTGAATCTCTGTTTATGTGGTGGGAAAAATAGAGAATCACCATGTATTTGTTACTTTCTCTAGCAATATCTTTGGGATTTCCTTTCACAGAAAATAAATGAGGATGTCAGCTTTATATTTATATTTCACTTTATTATATTAGGTTTCATTTTATTTATGGTTTTGCCATCTATATCTTGCTAGCAAGCAAAGTTTACTGTTACCCAGATACAGAGGAAAACATAGCATATTTTGAAAGAGATTACAGTCAGTAAATACCAAATAAATTCCAAAGCTTTCTGTTAGTTGTTCTACTTTGTCCCCTCACTTCCAAAAATAGAATGAATATAGGTAACCCGGTTTCTGACAAGTCAGCAGTTACATGCTTTTAAATGGGAATAAAATCTGGGTCAAGGGAAGAGTATTGGCTGGAATGGATGTTCCAGTTGTAAGAGAGACTGTTGAAAGAACAGTAAAAATTGTGAAAGAGATGGGCCAGCAGAATATCAAGGTTAGCAGATATGAGCAGACCGGTGAAGGAACACGCTTTGGAGTCTATTATATTAAGTAGTAAAGCACCATGAATTATTTGAATCTAGGAAATAACAGATTCCCATCTCTGCTTTTATCCAGCAGTTTGACTAATGCTTGGAAGAAAAGCAGTACTACAGAGAGGGAACACTGAAGATTTATCATCTAGGTAGCATTTTTCTTTTATTTCCAAGCAACACCCTAAAATGCCTAAGATCTTTTATGATATTGGACACAGCAGTTGTTATCCAAGGAGCTTATTGTTCAGAGAAAATAAAAGCTTAATGAAAAGCAGCATACATTGCATCCTTTCTCATATCAAAAGGTAATCCATGTTCATGTAAATAGGTCTTTGGTGGACTAATTGTCTCTTTCAAACTTTGTTTGAGGAAGCAGCAGGGGCAGAAGTCATCAACTGCTTCCTCAGAGAAGATATCGTACAATGAAAATTAAAAATAAACCATTACAGTTCATTTTAATCCACACTTTTCTGTCTTCTGGTAAGCTTTATTATCCAGAACTAGCTGTTGAGAGAAGAAAAAATACTTACTGCTGCTCTTCCTGTGCTCGAGTATAGCATGGAATCCTTCCTGTCCTGCTTCTCTACTGCATAGTTTTGGTGTTCATGACCATGCTAATCTACATAAAATTTACATGACATACAACAAAATATATGATTTGCATAAGAACTGGGTTTTTTCCAAGTCCCAAATGGCATTAAGAAACTAAAAAAGTGCTACCACTAGGTGTCTCATTAGTTTCAATATGCTCCAACCGAAGAGCAAGAAATGCTCAACAAAATTTAACAAAAATACAGTTAATTACCACTGACATTCCCTCCTTCGTTACACCAGCACACTCTGAATTTAATCACATGCATTATTGTAATCAAGCTGTCAATCAGATTTTGAAATATTTCAATTTTTGACATAATTACTGCAGAATCCCTACAGCCCGTCTAGAACATGTATATGGCAAGATTGATATTGTGTTACAAAATGTGATCTGACAAAAAAAATTTGATGCTTCTGTGCAAAAATTAAAGAAACACTAAACTGCTAATGCATTTACACTGCAAATATGTTGCATGAGGTAGCATGTCAAGAGTTAATATAACTGCCTGCCCATTCACTAAATAATGTTCTTGTCGTGCTTTAAATGCTTAAATGTTGTTCATGTCATTTTTATTTTTGTTTAAAAATCTATAGCTTTAATTTGCTTAATTGGAACCAACTGTATGGAGAAACTTTTTGCTTTTAGGCTTACAGCAAACAATTTAGAGAAACAATCAGCAGATAAATGGAATGCCAAGGACAGAGTTGGACTTATGTTGAAAATCCTCTGAGACAATCCCATCTATGGAAAGCAGCGAAACTAGTGGGTCGTTTGATTAGCATTTGCAAACAGCTCATAATGAGACATCCATGGTACACATCGGTATCTTTTTTAAAATTTTTGTGTTCCTGCTTTTTGGTATGTGGTTGGGGGCATATTTTTATTTTTAATGTTACTGCTTCTAAATATTCAAGATGCGTGTAAAGGTGGACAGCTCTATAGATGGAGACACATCTGTTAGCAGTTACAGGAATTCCCCCAAACACATGTAATACAGACTTCATCCGGGCTCAAGTGAGTACTAGTCAGATACAGTCTCTCATTTTTGGGACTCTAGTTTGTCTTTTAACCAAGAAGGTAATTTTTGCCATCTTATAACTATCTTGTGGCCTCTGTGAATGAGTTTCCACACCCCAGCTTGCTTTTATGTAGACAGATGTCCCCCTTCACGAAAACAACTGTTACAACTGGCAATAGTTGGCACACATGCTGGCAGAAGCATGGGCTCAGGATAAATGGAAAGAAGGCAGGAGAGTATCTTCAGCAGGTGAGGGTGGGGGATGTCCGCAATACCACCGACAGTGCTGCACTTTCAGTCTGCAATGTTTTTAATTCAGGCATCTTTCCTCTGAAAACTGCTCTTTGCTTTAAATGCCACTTCTTTAGATATTTCCAGACAGGTATTCCACTGGAATAACTTGATCTAAATTCATTTGGATAACTTAAAACCATCTCTTGTCCGATAACAAATTAATAATTAATTTATCCCTTTCCAGTGGTGGGTGAGGAAAACTGCAAACACATCTTTCACTGGAGAGATAGGCAAAGCTTTTATAGAAACACACATGCAGCTTCACACACAATCCCAGCACTTTTCCACCCTTGACTGGAGGAGACACTGTAACTGTGCTCCTTCTCTCCATCTTCATTCTGTCCTCAGGGTCTCATTTGCTTATTTTCCATATCACTGGTACTGGCCCTGTTATTCAGAGAACTACTGTTTTACTTGCATATTATCTCAGCTACTAAGACCTCTGTTTGTAAGATCTGTTTTTTCTAGTTGAGTTGACGTATTTTCATGCAGACATCTGTTGAAATCATTGAATTAATTAATTCACTAGTAGGAACTAAGAAAACATGATTAATCAGGTTTGTCCTCTGCCACAGTGAACTTAAAAGGGCACTGAGAGGAGGAATCTGATGGGCTCTCTGTTATGATTTTTCAGGGGGAATGGGTTAAATTTCCTCCTTTTCCTTTCATGCCCTTCACAATCTTGAACTCGGCTTCGTTCACACATACAGAAGACAACTTTGCATATCTCATGGTGGAGGTAATGAGTTCTGCATTCCCTACAGACTAGCTGCTTTTTGACAGGAGATGCCAAGCCTTGCCCCTATAGCTCATGTTCAATTGAAACAGTTACCTATAGCTCATGTTCAATTGAAACATTCTAGGAGGAAAGTGTTTCCTATCTATTGTTGAAACAGCTAATTTTTTCAGTAAAGACATGGCTTTGAAGATAGCTAAATGGTATTAAACCTATCTCCATGATATAAATAAAGAAGCAAGTTCAGCAGTTTTTATGACACCTTATACTGACAATATTCTAAACTGTCCACTAAACATTTTTCATTCTCCATGGAATATCAACATACCGTCTGCAATATTTCCGTGTGTTCTTTTACTTGGTAATAATCAAATTGCAGCCATCAACCTTTTCATTTAGAACTACTTGTTCCAAAAAGTAAGCACAGCCATTTGAAACAATTTTGTAGATATCTCAGATGGAATGTAAGTTTTAAATTGTTGAATTGTAAGACTGCCACCTCGTAAACATATTATAATGTATATTGGTCTATTCTGGTGAACAGCTGAATAATAACATACTTTAAAACAGTTTGAAATGCATCTTCTAAGATATAAAGCAGGGAGAATGACTAATATAAGAATATGGCATTTCACAGCAAACCTAATGAAAGCTTGTGAAAACTACAGTATCTCATCACCACACTGGCTACATTGGCTGCAATACAGTCAATATTATATTGACTTCTAGAAAGGCTGTAAATATAAAGCATTCATCTCTACTGATTAAAATAACTAAGCTAGGCCAAAATTGATGGGTGAAAAAGTATATCTTCCAGTTGCATGAATTTTGTATAATTTATTCTTGAATATTTCTTAGAATTGTGTCCTGTCTCCTTGACCAGTGTAAACTTGCTTTCATTTTTAGAGAGTCTTTTGAGACTGATCATTAAAGTAATAGCGTGGTTTTAATACATAATTTATCTGCAGAGCCCCAAAATAGGGCCTGCTTTGCCTATGTTCCTAGTTCAGAAAAATCAAGAGGGATCAACTACTTTTAAAAAGATTATACTGTCTTATAGGTGTTTTACACTCTTTATTAAGTTATTTCTTTAAAGGTTTTATATTGTTTGTGGTTGAGACAACCTTTTGAGCACAGGGGCGGGTCTGCCTGACTCGGGTGTGAAACCATTGGACTGGTTTGCTTAGTCCTGCATGAAGAGAGAGCTGAGCTAGCCCAAAGTGCACGTGCCAGCTCTCTCGCTCTTGCTCATACAGACTGTAATACAAACATTTGTTCTGGGATTAAAAGCTCCTTCCCTGTAGTCAGCAATCACTGTGTATCTATTCTGTATAGATGCTACCTTGCCTCTAATTCTTAATCAAAATCCCATGGCATGTTCCTAAGTACAGAGGACCAACGCACACACCCCAAGCCCCCAAACCCACACACACCTCTTCCAGAAAGCAAAAAAATAAATAAATATGGAAATATAACCCATATAACCAGCTAAAGATACACTTCCTCCACTTCTGTACTGAGGTCTTTGTGTTGTAGCATGAATTAAGCTTAAAATGTAATTTTTTAGTGACCACTTTATGTGTCATATGAAAAAGAGAAAGACCGTATTTGGGAATGCTCAGAGCAAGGTGCAAGAAAATTTTCTCTTTTAAGAATAATCAAAAGAGGAATTCAGATGCATGGATGTTTGTCATTTCTGTATGCAATTGGTCAGCTAAGATACACAACCCTTTCCTGCAAATGTTTTGTCACATCTCTAGATTGCCAGAGCTTCTGTTGAAAATATTGAATCAATTATATCATCCTGCAGTAAGAAAAGTGCATGGAAGGAAGAAGTATATGCTGATATATGGATATGCTGCACGACATTTGTACCTGGTCTTTCAAATAAGACAGAAGTTGTGAACAATTAATTCAGCTAACAAGTAGTCTATACTTGAGTAGAAATATTTGAAGTTTTATTAGTTATCAATAACCTAATGTATTATGTATAATAATCTTTAGTTACCAAAACCTCAGAAGATGGGAAGCATAAAAGACAGCAAGGACTTACGGAGAATTTTCTTAGTAAAATTATTTAACTCACAGCCTTGGTTTATTTTTCCCCCCGTGGAAAGCCAAGCATAATATAAGGGCTGCAGGTTATTATAAAGCATTTGAAAAAGCTTCTTTACAAAACACCATTTTTAGATGAAGTTTTTTTTCAAATTAATAACATAGTGTAATAAAAATCAACCTGACTACACTTCTGTGCTTATTTTTACCAATGCAATGTGAGCCTGGAGTGAATATGAATCATTAAAGGTGTGATCTAATAGTGTTTTATTAATCTTTGATTCATTGTGAATTTCTATCTTACATCGATAATAAGCTGCAAAAGCTTTCAGGATACTAATAAACACAGTAGTCAGAACATTAATATAACCTTGCTTCCTACTGTATACCAACAGAGGAAATAAAATAAAAATATCAAAACCATCATGAAAAATGTATAGAAAAAGGCATTCACAAAACCCATGGAATATGTTCCAGGGAAGAACCAGAAGGGACATTTGTCTAGGAATAATGGAAGCCTGGGGTTTTAACAGATGAGTGACAGAGATGACAGCAGGTAGGAGTGGGCAGCTGAGGGGTTTGGTCTTGTGGCAGGGAGAAAAGAATTGCACCTGGTGTTTCTGGGCACAAAAGTTGTTGGGAAGCAGTTAAAGCAGACAGAGGGCAGAGAATCCAGACAGAATAGGGCAAAGAGAGCTGAACTGGAGTTACTAGAGAGAAGGTCTGGCCAACTGGAAAGCCTTTTCAAATCAGCACAGTTGGAAAAGAAAAGGACAAGCAGGAGGAGGAGGAAATAGAAGACGTATCTGTCCTAAAGGTCTTCCACTAATCTAATAAGCATTTTACAGCAGAGGAAGGAGGGAAACTGAAGCAGACATGGCAGCAGGCAGAAGATATTTGCCATCTTCAAGTTCCCAGCCAAGTTTATTTAACATGGCCACACATGCTATATGTGACACCTGCCAAGTTGACCATTTGCAATGGTTCAGAATTTTACTTGTTCATTTTTCACTGCATGAAATGATTTGGGGACACTTGTGTCCAATATGTAGTTTGGAAGGTTATATGATGAAGTGGCATATCTGCAAAAAAGTGAATTGTACAAGTAAAATCAGGTACGTATTGGAGAGCAGCATTTTTCTGCTACCATGCAGCTCTGCCACTTGAGGCTTGACTTGCAATACCCTGTAGAAAACTCAGTGACACCCCTCCTCAGAACAGTGACTCAGTCATGCTGAAGTATGCCACCTCTACAGCAGAATACAGTCTACTTTATCTGTTTTATAACCTTTATGACTCAGAATCCAACACAGTAATCAACACAAAAGAGAGCAACTTCAAAAGTGTATTTATAATGTAAATGATTTGATATATCACTATTCAATGAGCAGGCAGGCATTTCGGGCTGGTACACGTAACTTCATCTTAAATAAAGGGCTACGTTATTAGCAAGCTGCATCATGTTTTGAAGGTCCCTGCGGGCAAGGAGAAAGGGATGAAACTTAGTTACTTTTTACTGTCATTATTACTCTCCAAAACACACAGAACTGGACAGCTCAGAGACCTGGAGCATGCAGGGACCTTTCTAATCATAGGAAGTATTTGAACTGTTAACCTATATCAACACTAATAAGAAATGGATGGTTGCAAACTTGTACAAGCCACTGCAAATAGTTTGGTTGTCCCAATACAATTCCTACAGAAAAACAGGGTACAGATAATAGCCCTGTCAGGTTTGGCATCATCGTTGCAGATTGAATAGCAGCAAAGAGTTAGAGCTTATCTAGGCAAGGAACTATTCTGAAGCAACTGCCTACTTGCTGGATTAATTTGACACAGAGACGTGCTCCAGCATACACCTACCTTTGTCCTGGTCTGTTTAAGCCAATGAAGGACTGGACACAGCAACATGTAACTGTTTCTTTAGAAGTCCATGAGCAGGTAAATTTTAAGTTGGCAATGACCAAGTTAGAGTTTCTCTGCTGTTCTTGATTCCTCAGTATCAAGAAGCAAACATGGCTGCCTAGAGCTATTTTTGCTGTCCACGGAAAAGAATTTATTTCCATTTTTCACAGGGGGCTTTGAAAGTGGTGTTGCAGAATTAGAGTCAGAGTAGATATCACAGTTCTCAAGAACATGACCATCACGGCCGCTCTGATCTTCATATCTATAGCAGAATATGTTGAGATCCTTGAGGAATAGCTTCCTCACAAACTGAATTTACCTTTTACTACTAACAGAAATGTCTTTTGTGACACATTGAGCCATCCAGTGGCACAGGCTGAAGAAAACGTACTACATATATGTATTAATATATTTCTCCAGCCTCTTTCCTTATATGAGAGACATATTGGTAAATAAAAAAAAATAGCATAAAAATATGTGTTTAGTGATTATTGCAAACATTTCTCATCATGTAACATTAGACAGAATTGGTTTCCTGACATTGATTTAATAGAGGAGTGAGGGCAAAAGAAAGAAAACAATGAAAAATTCCATTTCAACATTTAGTCTGTGTATCTGCCCTTAACTCAAATTTTGCATATATATGCTTTTTTACATACGGTGGTTAACATCAGATCTCAGTCTCTGACCCTCTGCAAATTCTTGTCATAATAGTTTGAGTTAAGTTAATTTATCCCAGATCACCTCACTTTTGTCAAGACTGGAGTCTTGTGTCTGCAAACCAACTTTAGTATTTGAAATAGGAAGAGATAAGTATTATACACAGGAGCAAAGAGCCAACCATTGGGGACTTAAATCAGCCAATAAGTATAGTGTGAGTGGGTTCTTTTTGTTTTAAAAGATTGTGAACAAATTAAATGCTGAATAATGGTACAGCAGCAGTAGTGGGAAGAGTTTGGCTTAGCATGGGCCAAGAGGAAAGATCATTAATAAATAAAATAGAGAGCACCTCAGGGGACACGCCTACAGACAGTCTGTCACTCCCTGGTTTTAACATTTAATTTCAAAATTTAATTAAATATCAGTTTCTGAATGCCTAAACAAAATTAGCCCCTTTGAATAGCATCAACATGCATCAGCTTTCACTGTTAAATTTGAGGCTGTGACAACATTCCTCTTCCTAAATTTTGAGGGGAAAGTGTAACAACAGAATAGCCAGAAATTACACTCCTGGTTCTAACAGCCCAACAAACCATCTAACAGAAGTAAACAGGTTAATACCAGCATTTAACTCGTTGATGATGCTCTGGAAGGAATAGCAAGGCTTTATAAATGTATGTATGAAGCAACATATTCTGCATTAACCTAGTAAAGGACAGAGCTGAAAGTCTCTGGTAACTGGTTAGTAAGGAAATGCTTCATTGATTCAAAAGCAATGTAAGTCTTCTATCACTCTGGTAAAATTTTTCTAAAAGGAAGATTAAGCTGTGCTTAAAGAAGAGCTTGTCTACCCTGAACGACATGTCACTTGTCTGCATGTTCATATACAGCAGTATCAAAGCACAACTGGCTTTACCCACGAGACATGTGGGCTTATTTGTTCTGAGAAGGCATTTTTCAAGTCTTCCCAAGACTTGGGTTTTTTTCCAAAAATGAAAGGTAAATTTGATTTTGGAATAATGAGAAGGAGCCATTCTCTGGTAAAACACAGTGATAAGTAATTTTAGGGAAAACTTTTACCTTCAAAAGCTAATTTTGAGTAAAATTAAGGTCTACATTGTCTGAACAAAATTTGTAGGTTTTTTAGGAGACTGTTACAAGGACAATATGCAACACTATAAACTGTGAACATGTAAGTCAGTAAGAACCATTATAGACTTCATGGGACTTACTGATGCAGAGTTGTCAGAGGCATCAGTGTAGAAACTAGATATAGATAACTAATTTAGGGTGTCATAAAGAATGAAAAGTGATAAAAGAAAAGCCCACAGTTCTGTTCTTGGGACCAACTAAGCTCTAATCAGCGTTTCCCTTTCTAAAGTAATTGCAGCAAGTCAATGCGATGTCCAAATGATGGAGAAGGTGTACTCCGTGTCACAATGTACAGTCCTGCTGTCTGTTTTTTCTTATCAAGGCAACCACGGTTTGGAGGAGATTAGCGGCGTAGAGCGTATGAGGGCTTCAAGAGCCGTTACAGCTCTATTTTTAACTGCCAAAAAAGATAACTACAATATAATTGCTAAAAACATAACTACAGCTTTTTGAAGCAATTGTTACCTACTCGAATATATAAACTGTCGTCCAAGTTTGTGAGCTAGCTTTGCTACTCATATCGGTGCATTTTTCACTGGGGGTTTGTTGGACTGACAGCTTCCGTAGTTTACAAATAATTCAACACAGTTGTAGTATGCTTCACTGTGTTCTGCAGCAGGTGGGCAGCATGAAACTAAACCATCTGTCCATTCATCTACCTCAGACATACCCCTGTATTTCAATAATACTCAGAAATTATATCATTACACAATGGATAAAATCACCTTCATTTTATAGATGGGAAGTTAAACAAGGTGTGGGCTTGTCCATCAGGTTGGCGCCGAAGTCTGTAGCATCCATTCCTTTTGTGATAGTGCCCCACTCACTGGACAATTTTCCTTCATGCTTTACAATATCTTTTCCTACCTAAGGTTCCTAACCTACCCCTTTGCATGGGGTGTATGCAGAGAGTGATGGTTTACAAAGACAGTGGCGTGGCTTGTTCTGTTCATGCTAATTCAGTTCATTCATGCTATTCAGTATATGCAGTATCCAGAAAATACCTTAATATGAATGGATAGATCCAGTCACCAAGTTCCATGGCTGCACTTCACATTTTAGGCTCGTTGAACCACTACCATGGCATTGCAGTGAACTACACTGAAATAGCATGCATCATACTGGTGTAATGTTAACTGTGGGCTATGTCAATCTAAAGTGAAACATCGATGGTTTCATGTTCCCTCCAGCACAGGATAGGGCAATCTTGCAAAAGGCTAGTGAGTATTTGCTTATGTAAAAGAACATATTCTATTGCCAGCAGTGGGAGGAGTGGGTGCACAGAGGAAATCCAAGGGTGAGCAACTGTTCCCTGGGGCTGCAGAATCTCAGATCGGGACAGCCTCCTGTTGCAGGGGCTGGTGGACTTGTGTTGTGTTGGGGCTGATGGTACAAACAGTCCTGTAGGCTACAACTGAGCAAAGAGGCTACCCTTCTGCACCTGTGCAGGAGAGGGCTTCTAAGCATGCTTTTTTTTAATTATCACCAGTATTCCCTAACTACTTCAAAAGCAGCAAGGCTGGGCAAAAGGAGAGTCTTTTCAGTAGTGTTCAATGGCAAATACACATGCATACAAAGAATTGCAAAATTTGTACGTGGAGCTGTGCATGTTTGGACAAAGACTTACTGGGAAGGCATCCTGTCTGCAGGCAGCTGCCTGTGCAGTCAGAACAGTAGCAGTCAACAGGAAAGCTCTATCTCCTCCAATTAGTAATGCCCAATATGATCCTCTTCCTAACTAGATCAACACTGCTTGTTGTGTCTGTCTTTCTCACAGACACTGTAAGCTTTTTAAGGCAAAGAACACAGCCATCTTATTTGCTAGAAAGCTTGCAAACAGAGAAACAATTAAAACAGTAAAGGACAGGCAATAGCTTCAGACCCACAACCCTGCTAATTACTTAATATGGTATCATGTTTGGCAGTATCTTTGCAATGGTAAGGAGCTATCTGTGCTTGAGCATTTAGCCCAGTTGCAAATACAAGCTGGTTCAGCTTCACAGAGTGCACTGTAGTGTTCACGGGGGCTTCAAAGCCTTGAGTGAGGTTATTTCCAAATGAATCTGCTGGTATTGTGAACCAGAGGAAAGTTTCTAACGAGACTTTCCCATGGATAGAAGGGGCTGTGCATTTCTAAATGGACAGTGGGCAAAGACAGCTCATTGAATTGATTTCTGAATCATGAGACACCCCGTGGATGCAAAGTTTACCACTAGCAGCACCAAGACCGTATTTAAAGGATCTACTTTACTTACATAAGCACACCCTGCTAATGTACAGTAAAACATGTCTCCTGGCCCCAGACTATTACTACATTTCCTGGTTGTTTTCCTTGATCATTGCCCAGACCCCTCACTATATAAGCAGAAGTCAAGGCAAGTTCACAAAGTGCAAAACACCTTTATTTTGGCAAAGACCTACAAAACTTTGTTGTTGGTCTCAAAGCAGCTTAAAAGCATCATGTTAGCAGAGATGCCAGCCAAGTGACTCCTGGGCTGACAGTGCATCCGGAGCTGCTGGCACTGGCAGCAGGAACCCTAGTCCCAGAGAAGGCAGCATGGCTCAGTGTGAGGTGCAAAGCACTCACATCCACACGCGCAACAGAAAATGCACTTAACAAGCAGTATGAAGAGGAACGGTGCAAGCCTCGGCTCTGCCGGCAGCCTTGGCGAGCCATTGGCCACCGTGCTGCGGGGCTGCAGGGCAGCCGGAGCGCGGCATCGAGCTGGCACGATGCCTGGCCAGCCTGCGGGAGCCAGGCGGGCTGAAATTCGTGGCTGCGTTGCTGCAAACACTTCATCCTCCTGCCGGCAGCCTGCCGCTTCTGCTGTGAGGCTTGGGACTGAAGCGAATTAAATTAAACTCTCCTCCTAGCAAACGGGAAGGCAAGGCAAACTTCAAACTGGAAATTGGCTATCCGGCAAATGCTTCTGGATGTTTCACACGCAGGCACACGCAAGCAAAGTCACACTCACCTGGGGGTCACGCTGTTGTAACATTGACACTCCATCTGCTTACCAAGAAAGCCAACATAGTGTTAAAAAGCACACAGGATGCTCAGACCAAATTGGACTTTAGACAGGAAATTATCTTTTCAAATTTTGGTTGAGCGATAAGAAGCTTTTAAAACTAAAGAAATGAATGATGTATGCAAAGCTGTACTTGAAATGATTCTGGTGTTGCAAATTGCCATGCTCTTACTGTGGAGCTGATGAAAATAAATGAAGCTCTGCGTTGCTGGGCTTTTTCCTCCCCCTTCTAATAAATGAAATGAAAAAGCCCTATTATTGTGCCACCTGCTTCAAATTCCTAATTGTGGTAACTGAATTCTGAAATTGTTTGTTAGCTGTGTAATATCACAAGCATTAAAAACACTGAGAGGCTATTAAGTTCTTTAAAACACAGCACCAGATAAAAAGGTGCAGCTATCTTCAGATTTTATTTCCATGAATTAACTTTTCTAGTGGAGAAATCTGTTAAAATCCTATAAGTGCATCCTGAAAAATTCCCTGTTAGTTTAACAGTTAGAGAAGCTGCAAAGTAAAGACCCAGGAAAGATCTATTGGCATATTTAAATATTATTTTTAACGAGAGCAGTATGTCATTTTGTTCTTATTTTTCTAACAGAAATATAAAAATTTCACAAGACAATACAAATCACATGAAATTCAAATGTAATATTTCTGATGAACAGGTAGGTGTGTGCACATATCCATCTCTGGAGTGCCTCTAACCGTGGAATCTTGCTGTATTCTGGAACTATTGCTGTGTGCCTGTATAATGCATATCATGTAATTCCTAGATTTTAGTTTCTCATTTTAATAATATTCCAACTTGGATATCTACATAGATTTCTTTTACAGATCCAAGTAAAAAATCCAAGTAGTTATCAAGACAAGCTAAAAAGAGTTGTTCTTGAAATATTTTGTCATTATAAATAACTATTCAAATTCTATTATATAAATTCTATAAACAACTATTCAAATAACTATCCAAATTCTATTGCTTTGTTATTTATAATGAGAAAGGACTGGAATCAGTTAGATCTTCTGCAAAAAGTTGTCCCACACATGTCCTAGACAATTTTTTATTTCTGAAATACATATATAGATACACATATATATTTGTATAAATTATTAGACAACACACAAATGTTTCCCTTAGATTAACTTCTAATGTGTAAGATCCCAGCCCAGAAATAAGTAAAGGGTTAAAATAACAATCTCAGAATTCAAGTCAGCTGTGACA